>NC_087342.1:233575566-233878159 GCF_030014295.1 Loxodonta africana | reverse complement strand
TCGCAGTGCTTCAGTAGTGGGTCCAAACACTTGTATGCGTCTACGCTGGTTGGGAAGTTAGACTGGAGATGACCCTAAAGTTTTCTCCAGTTCTGTGGCACTCACCCATTAGGCTAACATCATTTTGTATATAGTCACTGGCCACAGTTCCCCCTGCATGTATCTAGGGGTTCCTACTGTACCTCTCTACTGAATCCATCAGAATCAGTTGAATGGATTAGACCAAAAAAAAAAAGCTTGAAAGAAATGGAAGCTTCTGTCAATTCCACCAGGATAGTAAGAGTTCAAGAGCAATAACAGGACACACACACATAACACAATTTCATCAGAGTTCTATTTGGGACCCTAAATTAAATCTTCAAGTGGAATAAAGTTAGACCTCTGACCAATACCCGGAACCTCACCTTAAACAAGCACTGGAGCAATTTGACCCGAGAGTTTCATTCTGAGTATTCGCCCTTGTGGTTCCTACCAAGCCTCCCCTTTCTGACCCTGTGAGCACTGCCCAAAGGCAGGCCTGGTTCTTCAATTTACTTGTCTATTTACCCCTATCTTACAGCGTTCCATGCTGTCTTCGCCATTCGTCCACCTGCTGTCGTCCTGTTTCTTTTCTGCTGGCCATTGTGACCCCATTCCACTGCAGGTGAACTTCCTATGTCAGGATGGCAAAGACAGCTCCAACCGGATCGTGGTAAGGAAAGGCTTCTGAAGTTGTCCTAGAACTCCCTGGGAAAGATGCCATCGCACATTATATCCCTGCCGTTCCATAATTGGAGTTCCTGGGTGGCTCCTATGGTTAACAGGTTCAGCTGATAACCAGAAGGTTGGAGGTTCGAGTCTACCCAGAGACACCTCAGAAGAAAGGCCTGGCAATCTACTTCCAAAAAATAAGCCACTGAAAATTTTATGGAGCACAGTTCTACTCCGACAAACACGGGATCGCCACAAGTCAGAACTGGCTCAATGGCAACTGGTTTTTCTTCATTATCTAGATATTTATTAACTAGAATTAGTTCTTTGGTGACCTTAGTGAGAACAGGTTCAGTCTCAACTGTGAGAAGAAGATAAAAGAAAATGATTATTCTCAAAACCTTTTAGGAATTAAATAAAGAAAAAAGCTCACACAGTAGCCTTGCTCTTGATTCCAGAAAATATGTATTTTCCAAGAAAAAAGGAAGTAAAAACAGGTATTATGTATCTAATCTCAACTCATTTTCTTTCCAGAGGATTCTCTCTCTAAGAATTTTATTTTACTTTAGATGGTCCTCTTTTCTCAGTATCATCTTTAAAAGACATCTGGCTTTCTTAAAGATCCTTCTGGCACCTATCAATACGCAAGGGCGGTTTGAAGCTGGCTGTCAAGCCAACAGGCTGTTCAATGAACACCAGCTCAGGAGAAAGAAAAAAAGAGTCTATAATGAAGAGGGTAGCAGGTTTCTGTTCTGGGTAGGCAGCAACTTGGGAACTTTTTAAAAATGAAAATCCCCATCCAGGCCCTCACTTGCATTTCTGTTACTTACGAGGGAACGGAAACTCAAGCGATGAGAAAGGAAATCTAATTTTGAAATGCTTTCTTATGAAATACCCTTTCCTGCTCAGAGGCATGAATGGCTGTATGGACTGAAATTTTTCCTCGAAAATGAGTTTCATTCCTCCTTTCCCTCCTCTTTTTTTTTTTTTCCCCTCTTACTCCCCTTCTTCTTTTATGATTTTATTTCAAACATTTTTTTCTCCTTAAACATTTCTTTCTTACATATGTACAAGGACAGTTTCACACATATGTACATACAAAACCTCGGAAAAGGAAGTAGAAGAACAAATGTTCCTTCAAAACTCTCATTATTCCCACTTCCTAGTGTTCCTGAGTGATTACAAAGGTGGTATTGCCCTAAGACCATAGCTGCTCAGTGCTGTCTGCATTATTGGTGCTTTCCTGTGCTGTGTTTACGAACTTCAACTACACCCTCCACTTCTCGATCACTGAAAAGTGCTTAAAATTAGGATATTTCAGTTCCCTCAGAGCACTAATGGCGCAGTGGTTAAGAGCTTGGCTGTTAACCAAAGGTCAGCAGTTCAAATGCACCAGTTGCTCCTTGAAAACCCTATGGAGCAGTCCTACTCTGGCTTGTGGGGTCACTGTGAGTTGGAATTGACTTGATGGCAATGGTTTTTTTTGGATATTTTTAAGAATTAGTGAAGACAATTCAAAGTTAATTGATTTTTATTGTTGTTAAAATAATTGCAGGGTTCCTATTAGAAGCCCAAATGCTCATATTTTAAGGCAATCTATATCAATCAGACACATATTAGGTAGTATACTTTTTAGTGTTCTATGTACTGTTTCAAATATTAGCAGTACAGGTTTTTTGGAATTTTTTTAATTTTAAAGAATGAGGCGTTTGTATTCCCATGTAATTACTTCTATAAATAATGTTTAGGTTAAAAACAAACAGAGTTTGTATTCTAAGGGTCATTTAAATGTGTATAATATTTTTTTCTAAATTTTATTTATTTTGTTGTTGTTGAGAATCTACACAGCAAAACATACACCAATTCGAAAGTATCTACATGCACAATTCGGTGACACCGATTACTTTCTTGGAGTTGTGCAGCCATTCTCACCCTCCTTTTTCCAAGCTGTTCCTCCCTCAATAACATAAACACACTGCTGCCTAAGCTTCCTATCTAATGTTTCGAGTTGCTGTTGCCAATTTGATCTTATATAGATAATTCTTAAGAAAGAATAATGCTCAAGGCAGACATTTTTTACTAGTTAATCTAAGCTATTCTTTGATTAAAGAAGACTTCAGGGGATATTTTTGGTTTAAGGTTTAAAAATTATCTCAGGGCAATAGTTCCAGAGGTTCATCCAGCCTCCATGGCTCTCATTAGAATTCGAAATTCTGTTCTGCATTTTACCCCTTTTGATCAGGATTATTCTATGGAATCTTTAATCAAAATGTTGAGTAATGATAGTTCTTCAAGTAGTAATAGTCATTCTTCTGGTCTCGTGGCAAGGGAGGCAGTTGTTCACGGAGGCAATTACCCACACATCCCTTATCCTCCTCTTATTCCTGACTCTTCTTCCTCTGTTGCCCCAGGCAAATAGAGACCAATTGTTGTGCCTTGGATGGCCACTTGCAAGGTTTTAAGACCCCGGGCACTACCCAACAAACCAGGAGAGAGAACAGAAGAACTAAACATGTTATTAGGGCAATTAACTGGCATGTTCCATGAAAACATGACCCTATACCTCCAAACCAAGGGACCAAATCCCATGAGGTGTTTGGTTGTACATGGGCAGCCTCAGCAGCTACTCTCTCTCTCTCTTTTTTTTAGTCATTGTTGTTAAATGAGTATACTATTTTAATAGTAGGTATTTCAGTTATATTTAAATGGTAAACCACATTGTTTGGAAAAACCCACAAATAAATATAAGAACTTTTTAAGTGCACACACTCAATGAGGTAAGTTTTTTCATCGAAGGTTGAGTGTGAATGCCTCTTCTAGAAATAAACTGTTGCAGTTTGCAAACATTCAGTATAGTGGATGAACCTACTCACCACTATGCCGGATCATATAATCCACCAAGAACTAAATTCCCTGGGAAGAAAATCAAATGGTGCTAGTTTTCAACAAACTGAAATCCCATAAAAAGAAATAGCGCATCTGAATTACTTTACTAGGATAAAAAGGAAAAAAAAAAAAGTCTTACGTAGTTGACTCAGAATCATTGAAACCAAAGGAATATCTTCCATCAGCAATCGCTCTTCAAATGGAGGTTCAGAGTATCTAGGGACCAAGTAACTGGTTGATCCAAATAGCCCCTAAATTCCTGATGATGTGAGCAGATCACACACGTGATACACAAACCTTGTGAGCGGAGGTGAGAAAAAAGCTAGCTTTATTACACTCAGAGTATTCTAGAGTTTTCTTATCTGTGTGTACAGTGCTATGAAAGGATGTCCCCAAGATCAACTCTTGGTAAAATGTGCCCTGGCTCAGGCTCTAGTAGGTGAATCATGACTCATGGATAGAACTTAAACACGGGATGCCAGGAAGACCAAAAATCATGTGTTGTAGGTCGTCACTTACGTCTTGATAGGAAAAACAGGTTCGGTTGACATTCTATTACCAAAAATTCATTATGAATTTTAAGTAGTGAAGCACATGGTATTTACCGTTTCCTAAGTAGAACATAAATGGGTAAGTTAATGCTCCTAGTTTTCCAGTTACGTCTAACTCTTTCGACTTTGTGTGGGCTGCCACACTTGACATTACCCATCTGCAAAGTAACGGGGAGTGTGGCTTTCCAGCACTCCCCACCCCAGTGTGAAGGGAACAGATCACAGTTGCATTCAAAGTACAGTTTGCTCAGCTTGGACCCCTGGACTTGTGACTGTCACCATGAAAAACCTCACCAGTTGCTCCCAGTCTCCCATTCAAAGTATTATTTTCTAAGGGTACCAGGACCTGAAAGTTTGAGAAGCCCTCCTTGGGGCCCAGAGTCTTGGGGAAGGAGCAAGGCCTCCTAAAACATCACCTTCTCCTCTTATCCCTCACCTGCACAGAGAAGACAGAGTAAAAGGAGGACAATGAGGATGGGCCATACAGGCTGGGAAGCGGGGTGGGGGTGGGGATGCCATAGGCTGTGGATTCCTTTGGCAGAGGGGTCAGGAGAGAAACGCAGGCAGGGATCTGCGTGAAGAGGCTGCCACAGTAACTGAAACACGAAGCAACGGAGGCTCAGACCGGAGAAATCACTGCTCAGACACTGCTTATCAAGCACCTCTGAAGTACCAAGCACATTTGGGAAAAGAGAAGAACTAGTGGATTGAATTTTCTATATACGTACCTACTTATATATTTTCTACATATGTACCTACTCAGGTCCTCTGTAATGACTACATCTTATTGTAGAGTTCCTTAAGACAGGTGTTCTGAAAATGTGCGTTTTTTTTTTCTTTCAGGAAATACCACCTGAAAAAGTAAACAAACGAGACTGAAGTGTGGGGGTGTAATTACAAGAGACGTCTTTACATTGAAGAAGCCAAAGTCCCATGAAAAAAGCATGCCTTTAAATCTGGGTCCAGCTTGTTCTGCTCTGAAGGGCCAGCCCTTTTAGCAGGTTGTAAAGGTTCAATACAGCAAGAGATTACATCCCCATGCCAAGGGCATGGACTCAGGAATGCCACTTCTGGGTGTGTGTCTCCAGGTATGCTTCCTCACCTGTAATGAATAGGGGTATCAGTCCTAATGGTCAACCTTTCTTTTGCTTAGAAGGGCCTTTGATCAATTTTTCCCCCTGAATCTTTTTACTTATGATGCAGAAGATGCTGGGCTATCTCTCAGGCAAGGAAACCGGGATAAACTAGTCTCTTTACCCTGCCTCTGCCTCAATAATGTAATATAGCTGTAAGTGTAGAATGGATGGCAAAGCCAGTCTAGAAGGTTAACATATGGGTAAAGAGTACACTTTGGGTTTGGGTATGGGAGGGATGTCAGTGGCCCAGGCGAGCCTACATACATAGGCTCTGGTTCACTTTAGAGCCCACTAGTCCACTAAACCTCTTTCCCTGAGCTCCAGCCAGTTGGTCACCTGGTTTCCACATGCAGTGACAAGGTCTGCACGTATCACTTGAATTTATAATTCTCTAGGGACAGCTTTGGGAACAGGGTGTGTACTGGTATTTATTCACTCAACAAATGTGTACTGAGCACATGCATTCTCATCACTGTGCGGGGATATCTGACCCCCGTCATGGATTGAATTATGTCCCCCCAAAATACGTGTCAGCCTGGTTAGGCCGTGATTCCCAGTATTGTGTGGTTGTCTGCCATTTTATGATTGATATAATTCTCCTATGTGTTATAAATCCTAATCTCTGCCTTTGGTTAATGAGGCAAGATTAGATTAGGGTGGGATGTAGCACCCTTGCTCAGGTTATGTCCCTGATCCAATGTAAAGGGAGTTTCCCTGGGGTGTGGCCTGCATCACCCTTTATCTTAAAAGAAATAAAAGGAAAGGGAAGTGAGCAGAGAGTGGGGGACGTCATACCACCAAGAAAGCAGTACTGGAAGCAGAGCATGTCCTTTGGACCCAGGGTTCCTGCGTGGAGAAGCTCCTAGTCTGGGGGAAGGTTGATGACAAGGACCTTCCTCCACAGCTGACAGAAAGCCTTCCCCTGGAGCTGACACCCTGAATTTGGACTTCTAGCCTCCTAGACTGTGAGAGAAAAAGCTGCTGTGTGCTAAAGCCATCTACTTGTGGTATTTCTGTTATAGCAGCACTAAGATGACTAAGACAACCCCCTACCAACAATTCACAATTAAATGGTAATACATTTAAAACGAAAGCAAAACATACTCAGTACTCCTACATTTAAGACCACTATAGATATATTTCCACTCACATCTATAGCCAGTTTCACAGGACAGAGCTAACGAAAGGACTAACAACTTCAAGAAAGAGTAATCTTGATCTAAAAGTATGTAGACTACTAAGATTAATAGAACTCCTCAGACCACAACCATAGTAGAAGGATTAAAGGATAGTTGGTGCCGTCCAGTCGATTCCAACTCATAGCAAACCTATGCACAACAGAACCAAACACTGCCTGGTCCTGCACCATCCTTGCAATCCTTGTTATGTTTGAGCCCATTGTTGCAGCCACTGTGTCAATCCGTCTCGTTGAGGGTCTTCCTCTTCTTCACTGACCTTCTACTTCACCAAGGATGATGTCCTTCTCCAGTGACCGGTCCCTCCTGATAACATGTCCAAAGTACGTGAGACAAAGTCTCACTTCTAAGAAGCATTCTGGCTGTACTTCTTCCAAGACAGATTTGTTCGTTCTTTTGGCAGTCCATGGTGTATTCAATATTCTTCGCCAACACCACAATGCAAAGGCATCAATGCTTCTTTGATCTTCCTTATTCATTGTCCAGCTTTCACATGCATATGAGGTGATTGAAAACACCATAGCTTGGATCAGGCACACCTTGACCCTCTAAATGACATCTTTTCTTTTTAACACTGTAAAGAAGTCTTTTGCAGTAGATTTGCCCAGCACAAAATGTCATTTGATTTCTTGATTGCTGCTTTCATGGACAAGTAAAATGAAATCCTTGACAACTTTAATCTTTTCTCTGTGTATCATGATGTAGCTTATTGGTCCAGTTGTGAGGATTTTTGTTTTATGTTTAGCTTAACTAGTAAAAAATATCTGCCTTGAGCATTATACTTTTAAGAACTATGTGTATGGTATTCAATTGGCAACAGCAACTTGAAAGATCAGATCGGAGCCTTAGGGGGCACTGCGTTTATGTTAATGGAGGAGGAACAACTCAGAAAAGGAGGGTGAGAACGGTTAGACAATTCAAAGAAAGTAATCAATGTCACTGAATTGCACATGCAGAAACTGTTGAATTGGTGTATGTTGTGCTCTGTATATTCTCAACAACAAAATAAAAAAAAAGGTAATTTCAATGTTATGATAAAGTTGTATCCCAGGTGGACAGGAAAGAATGCTTCTGAAACTGGTAGCAGTTAAGAGTACTAGGAACGCAAGCAACCTACCCTGGTAGGGGGACATCACACTGGGCTTGGCTGGGTCCAGGCACATCCTTTCAGGTGAAAAGGAAAGCCCTAGGAGGGCACGGAGGGGCCACAGACCTGCCCCTCTGTGCAGCACCTGAGGAGTGCCCTTCTGAAAAAGCAGCCAGGGGGATGAGGGTGGACTGGTACTTGCCCCTAAGACTGATCAGCTGGAACACAGTGGCTTTTCGAAGTATTTTGTTAAATAGCAATTCAGCAGCATATGATTTTAGGGGATGAGTTATTTCATATAGGCTATATTAAGAAGCAAAACTTTCTACTAAACTTTAAGCATCTTTACCATAAACAGACAAGATAAATAGCGTCGTGAAATGTGAATATACTGCAAAACACTTTGCTCCTTTGTTCACAAAAGAGAATCAGAAATTTACTAGGTTCTCTGCATAAAGTTGGGCTTTGGCACGCTTTTGTGATGCACGTTGGATAATTATCATTATATTTTTATTTTATGTTTGTCGTGCCCAATGCTAGACGTGAACTGTTTGAAGCAGGGTCTGCCTTCAGTGTTGTCTGCCCAGAGGCCGGCGTGGTACTCAGCGTAACCACCTCAGCACATAAATACTTCTGGAATGAATAAAATGGCTTGGCTGTTTTTGGAGTTTTTCTTTCATTCATATTTGGGATTTGAATAAATCAGCATGAGTTTCCAAAACTGCATTTGTCTATAGAAACAATGCAACTGGCAGCTCAGTCTCCAGTCCTGTGGGTACCTTAGCTAGCTCCTTAATCGTCACCTCCCATTACATCTCCTAGATGTGAAATAAATTTAGCACAAGTGAACTTATTTCTGTGTTCAAAGAGCGGGAATAGAGATAGAATGAAAAACTAAGCACACCCACTTCACTATAGTCACCAGCACATTAAATGTTAAGAATGCCTCTCTGTTAGTGACATGAAAGGCACATAGAAAAATAACTGACATGAGCCAGCATCCTCTCTGAAGACTCTGACTTCTTCTCATCTCTATAGACACACATATTCCAGTCCAGGTTGGTCTATTATAATGTAAATGTAGAATTGAAATCTTTATTTGGACAACAAACATCAAGCTTGTATGTCCCTGTTGACAAAGCACACGAACACCAAAGGGGATATGTTTTCCAGTTTGTTGTGCGTTACCAAGCTTTCGGACACTTATGTGTTTTTGGTGTCCATGTGCAACCATGGAAAACAAGCTTAAATTGCTCTGAAAAAAATTAAAAAATGCACAGCACAATGCTTATTTATCTCTGTGGCTTTTAATTTGTGTTCTTTCACAAATATTTTGCTTTTAAATTTCTTGTAACTGTTGAAGGGGTTAATTTAAAGAAGGGTGGCAGTAAAACATTCACAAATTCTGCTTTAAAAGAGCCTAGGAGCAACTTGTAACATAGAAGACACCTCCAATGAACAGTTCCTATTTCTGCTGGGTACCCGGGCCACTGATTTGGGATCTACCAGTAACAACTTCATCAATGACAAAACCTCCCAAACCGGTCCCCAAATGAGTATTTTTGAAAGGACCCGGATAGCCAAGGTATGCGAATTTCCTTGTTTCTGGTTTTAAATAGCAAATGCACAAGGATTAATTATACTATTAGGTGGGTTTTACCGTGTTTGGATACCATAAATCTGATGCACAACAGTTTGGTTTTATTTAATGCATTTTGAAGTAGAGAGAAATGGTTTTTTTAGTCGGGTGCTGTCTTTATTGAATTGCACACCAATAGCCATATCTAATTAACACCATACATCCCACGGTTGTTAGCTGGAGTCTATCTTTGACTCATGTGACAGAGTAGAACTGCTCTACAGGGCCTTCTAATCTGTACGGGAGTAGCTTGCCACATCTTTCCCCCAAGGAGCCGCTGGGTGAGTTTTGACCACCAAATTTTGATGAGCAACTAAGCGCTCAAAAAAAAGACTGTGGTGCTGGCATTTATTAGTACTAGTAACACTGGTGACATGGCACACAGGAGTTCTGATGGCCTAATATCTTTTCTTTTTTTAAGCCATTGGTATATGATACTCCCTTTTCTAATACATGGTCCAACAGCTTTTCCCCCTAACACTTCTCCATTCTACTTCCATTACAGTGTCTGAGGACCAGGTAGTCACTCCCAGGGATGGCACGGGGAGGGTCTCCGAGCATTCAGTCTGCAGGCCTTCCTCTCACCCTGCTGAGGAACTCAGGTAGAAGGCTCCTTCTGACTCATCACCAGATTCTCAGAGCAGCAGCCTGCGCAGACACGGAGCTCGCCGAGTGCCTTCCTTTGGGCCCAGTAGAGCGATGTTAAAAAATACTACAGAAATGGGAGTTGGCATGGTACCCAACTACATTTTTCAAGTTCATATTATTTAGACTCATCGTACACGCTTTTCTATTTTTCCTTTCAGTTAGCTCTGCGAAGTCATGAAAAAAGTAGGTCTCGGCCTTGAATTTAGGGGACACAGCAGTAAGGAGAGAATGAGGTTTCCAACGTTTCCCTTAATAATACTCGTTCTTTCTGACCACAGTTCACTGCGCACTCACTCAAGTGTGGCGTTCTATAGATAAAACTGTTCCATGTGCGTTTCAGTAATTAAAACCAGCTTTACTTGGTGGCACAGCGGATTAAGTGTCTGGCTAATGAAAATGTCAGCAGTTCTAATCCACCAGCTGGTCCTTGGAAACCCTACGGGGCAGTTCTACTCTGTCCAATGGGGTCACTATGAGTCGGAATTGACTCGACGGCAATGGGCTTGGGCTTTTTGGTTATACCTTCCAGCAATTATTAGTTTTGGATCAGATGCAAAATATGCTTTCTGAGTCAGTAAATTTTCCTTGCTATATTCTCTCTCTCTCTGGAGCCCTGTGGCACAGTTGTTAAAGAGCTCAACTGCTAACCAATAGGTCAGCAGTTCAAATCCACCATCTGCTCCTTGGAAACCCTGAGGCAGTTCTACTCTGTCCTATAGGGTCACTATGAGTCAGAATCGACTCGATGGCAAGGTATTTTTTGTTTTGAATAATTTCTCCAGGCTGGAAACCCTGGCGGTGTAGAAGTTAAGAGTTACTGCTGCTAACCAAAAGTTCAGCAGTTTGAATCCACCAGGCGCTCCTTGGCAATCCTATGAGACAGTTCTACTCTGTCCTATAGGGCTGCTATGAGTTGGGATGGACTCTACAGCAGTGGGTTTGGTTTTGGGCTAGGATGGAAGTGGGGAATCTTGAGTAGAATGTAACAAGCACTTTGAACCTACCCCATGGCACCGTGGAAGACAGGCCTGGTGATCTGCTTCCATAGAGATTATAATTATAGCCAAGAAAACTCTATGGAGCAGTTCTACTCTGTAATACATGGGATTGTCACGAGTTAGAATTGACTCAATGGCAACAGGTTTGGTTTATTCTTATTTCTTAAACTCTACTGTGTTTTAGGTGAAAGCCTGGAGCCCTGGTGACGTCAGTGGTTTAAGAGCTTGTCTGCTAACTAGAAGCTCGGCAGCTCAAATCCGCCAGCTCCTCCTTGGAAATCCTATGGGGCAGTTCTACTCTGTCCTACAGGGTCGCTTTTGAGTCTGAATAAACTCACAGCAATGGGTTTATTTTTTTGGCTAAAGCTTGCAGAGTGAACTAGTTTCCCATTCGATCATTTGTGTGCAGTGTTCTATGACGTTGGCTGCATTCCCCACGTGTCAGCACTTTCCCCATTTCTGCCCTGGGTTTCCCATTTCACCTGGATTTTTTTTACTAACCCTTCCTGCCTTTTGGGCAAATGTTCTTTTTGATCTTATCATTGGTTGTTCTAAGGGATGCGTTCCTCTCGAGTGGGTGTTATTTTATAGGCCTATCGTTTGGCTGAAGAGTGGTCTCTGCAAATGGCTTCAGTTCCAGGTCAGAAGGGTGTATTGGGGCCACAGTCTTCGGGGTTTGGCTAGTCTCGCCAGACCAGTAAGTCTACTCTTTTTATGTGAATTTGACCTTTTGTTCTACATTTTTCTCCCACTGTCTGGAACCCTCTCTTGGGACCCCAGTCAGAGCAGTTGGTAGTGGTATCTGGTTACCATCTAGTTCTGGTCTCGGGGGTGTGTAGGCTGTGGTTCATGTGGTCCATGGTTTCGTTGTGAAGACTTGGGGTTAATTCTCCCTCAACAGATTCAAGGTATTTATAGGCCACCTTGGAGTCTGTCACCTCAGGGGTATCCGTGTTGTCCACATCGGTGAAGCTTTCTCTGAATAGTACAAAATCTTCTAACAGAATCATCAGAAATGTAACGCTCTTTGGAACATGTAAAAATTTATGCTACACTTTTCCTTTTGTCTCTGTCCACGTTGGCTGCTTTTATCACAAACTTACAAGAGCCGGACGGCTCGAATTCATTTTGGAATGAACATCAATACCTCCAGCAATTGCTGCTCACTTTTAGATGTGATATCAAACTCTTAGTTACTTTTTTCCTTTGACTTAAAAACCAAGTTTCCTGCAATAATGCATTCAGTTTTCCCCTGCCCCAAAGCCGATGTCTGAATTAATAGTTTCGGGTGGGGCATTTGGTTGATTTGCTGGCTAGTTTTCTTTCCTGAGGTACCAAATCGGATTTCAGCCTGTATTTTCACTCGTACAGCGCTTCACCCACTGACTTCCCTGTTTTAGGTATCCCCACTGTTGAGAAACCTAGCTGTCTAAACTTTGACATTTTCCATGCTCTTTTACCTCAATGAGGAAACAATGGGCAAAAAACATTAACAAGCCATTTGTTTTCAACTTGTTTTTGTATCTGTGGATTAATTTACAAACATGTATTTGTCATTTTACTCATTTGTCCCCTAACAACTTTCATTAACATTCAGTTAAGTAACCAGTGACTATAACAGAGCGTGCATTAAGAAAACTAGGACTACAGTAAATCTTCATCCTAATCTTGAGATGTTCTCTAAAAATGGAAATGCTGGATAACACGTAAAAACAAGTATTTCTTTGATGGTGTGCCTATACCCCAGGAAGGAGAAAATCTTACAAAAGAGTGCTTAACTGGTTTAAAGGGGGCAGCTATTCAGTTTCAGCTGGCAGTTACCATGTGAGAACACAAGCTTGATATTTCTAGGTATTTTTATCTTTGAAGAAGGGCAGAGTTTGAAACCTTTTTTTAAAAATGTCTTATCTTTGGACTTTGAATGTTGGCAATTAAAAAAAAAAAAAAAAGGCAGAAACAAAACCAAACAACTCTGGGTAGGCCAAACCACGTGCATCTGTGAGTTGCTAGTTTGTGACCTGTGACGTGGATCCTTCGGCTGAGTGTGCCAAGGAAAACACAGCTCCTGGAGAGCATTCAGAAGAAAAAGGCCCTGGGAGACACCTGCGGGAGCAAGAGAATGCAGAGCGCCAGAGCTCCTGAGAGGGGTCTAACGCTTAGAGGTCAGGCTGGGACCACAGAGAAAAAATGGAATCATGCAACCAGTTCTTCCACCGTGCATGAGAGATGCCACAGTCCTTGGCATACAGCTGATGAGAACAAACATTCCTTTCTTCGCTCTTACATCTAAATACCTACACATAACTTGAGCCTGAGTTCCTTACAAACTAATCACCTCCATTGGCAGGAACCCTGCAGAAGTCTGCTAACTAACATCACTGAAATCAGAGGAAACAGGCGATTCCCTTTTAGCTAGTGACACTAGAACTCCAGAATGCCCGATTCTCACCGTTTCTCTTCAATAGTGTTAAAAGCATCAGAGGAAATTAAAAATGAAAATGTGCATTCTTTATTCTGATATTTATACATATACTTTCCGGGGAGGGGGGGGAATGAGCGGCATTTTGACTGCAGTTGGCTGAGAGGAGAAAGAACGTGCATTTTTTCCAGTTGGTTTATTGCATTTCACGTACAGTCATAGGTGGTTCTCCGTTCACATGTGACCTGGGAAGACCTATTCCGACTTCTATATAAATATATACAATGTCCACAAATAAAATCTTAAATGTCTTATACACACTACTACAATATAAGCCATAAAAGATGTATTTGGTAATCAAAACTTTTTAAGAATAGCATTTCTAAAAAGATAAATTTTTGCCCTGGAAGCTGAGATTTTTTCCACAGAGTGGTGTTCTTTGCCAAGAAGGGACATCACACTCGTAGGCAGCGTGAAGTCACTTGTGTGTGTAGCTACCTGCTGCACCTACCACCCACCTCCACTCTCAGTGGCCCTCTCCCCTTCCCGGGCAATTAGTAGTGCAGCAGAAACACAGAAAGGACTGTGCTCAGGGGAACCAGTTTGATTCAGCATTGAGTACCAGGTACGTATATAATTTTGTTCAGTCTCTTCATAATAGTAATATTTCAATTTAGATACATTTAAAGAAACCCCAGGTAAAATGACCAATGTGTACCACGTATTTCCAAAAAGCATTTATTATTGTTCATAAATGAGTAAAATTATTTTTCCATTTTAAATAAAAGACTCTACAACACTGAAAAAATTACTCTATGTACTTCTTAGAAAGTTTGTGGTTCCAAAAGTTTTCTGATTAACTTTTGCTGAACAGTGACTTGTAGTTTGGCAATTTGTTCCATTCCACCGAAAAATTACTTGTTGGAAATGCTGTAACAGCTAATTGTTATTAGGGGTAAAGAGACGCACCCACCCCGGCCAAATAAAGAAATCAGAACATCTAGAGAAACGTCTGAATGTCCCATATGAAGGTGTTAGATTGTGCTGTTAAAAAGGTTTGTGATTTGGTAGAAGAGAACTTCACTTAAACCTAGTGTCTGCTCTTAGTGCACTAGAAAATAAAACAGTCCAGACCCTCTATGGTCATGTAGTAGTCACTAACTTTACCCAAATACATACTCTGTGAATATATCCACACATTCTGATTTCACAGACAGGGTGCTCATGTAACCTCCTAAGTGGACTCGGCTGCGCTTGTAATTACGGCACCAAACCTTCCGTGAATACCTGCTGTCATCCTACAGTTTTTCCCTGACATTTTGCCTAAGTGAGAAAAAAAAAAATCAGCTACTAAGTACATTAATTTCACCAACTTCCTGACTGAAAGCTTAACTTCCATTTATTTAGTCAAATAACAGGATAAAGCAATAAATGGACTCTAGAATTCTATCATTATAAGAATTCGGTAGTTTCAAGTTTAATACCACTACACCCTGTAAAAACTGGGATTTGTTATGTTATTTTCACCTTTAAAAAAACTGGCTTTTACAACTTTTCCAACATAAAAGGTGACAATACAACCTAATTATACATAAAGTACCATTAACTGAAAATGAGATGAGACTGCATTTATAGACTTCATACAGAAGGCAGAGTAACTGCACAGAAACTCGTCATCAGTTTAAGTGATGTGGCACCATGGCGGCTGGAGTATCAGCAGCTTGACAGACTTCTTCAAATGTTCACAGAAGAGTACTCTGCACTGTTACTGCAACGGTAACTCTGACTAGGAGCAGCGTATCAACGCCCTGTGTGCCTAGCGAGAACACTGCTCTCCATCCAAGAAACGACCGTGTTTACCTCCATCATCCAAACGGCCATCTTAGTCATGAGTAAACCAGCTGTTGGCACTATTCTATTTCATATATGCATATAAACATGTATGAAATAGAGCAACACTGACAGTCTTTGATTTGTTGGGATGGAGTACACTGGTACAGTTGTATCTTCTGTAACATGTGACTTACTTAAGCACCGCCCCCCGCAAGAACTTTAGAATAAATAGAACGTGATTTCCAAAAATAAACCATTATTTACAAATGCAAAGATTCATCCTGAGAACTTTTACTAGCAGGATAACTGTTTCGCAGAAAAGGAAAGTACTAACAGTATCTGTGAAATAAAAATACACCTCAAGAGATAAAGAATTCATAAACAGAGGTCAATTTACCCAGGCTGCAGCCAAGAAAACCATGAAGATATTTAAGAAATCTTCTCAAAACTGATTTGCATACAGGATGTCACCCGTATGTAACCACAGGAGCCCTGGGTTCTCCCCCACTGCCTTTTCCTGCCTTCATGCTCTTTCTGGACTGTGCTTTGGAAGTGAGAGGAAATGCACTGGAAGAAAACCCAGTGCTGCTGTCTGGCCTCCTGGGGACAGACAGGCTGCGGTGCTCTGACCAAGGGCTTGCTGTGAACCATCAGGAGAGACAGAGCCCTTTTGGCCTCTGACTTTACCTATGTGGTGCTCCTGCGACAGGAGCAGCTGGCTAAAGTCCAGCACTTTACAAAAGAAAAATGTCAAATTAAAACAAAACTCCGTAATACTGATGAGACAAAATCAGAATCTTGGCTTCCTAAGGTGACCACAAGATTACACCTATTTGTGGAAGTTAAAAGAAATGGTTCAACAAAGAATCAAACTGGTTTTCTCCAGGTGTGTCGTGACAGTGAGTCTCTTTCTCTGCTGCGAGCAGACAGTGATTATTTCGGAGAAGAAAACAATAAGAAAGTGTGGCATTAGTAACGCAGACGCTGAAAGGCAAGTGCAAGACCAGAAGACGGCTTCCTCAAACGAAGGCTACTCTGCTCCCATCCCTGCTGGCACCTACCCCGCAAGGTCAAAGGCCAGAATAACCGAAGCCATTTTAACAGTAGTGTGCGGAACTGTCAGCTGACAAACAACACAGAAACAAGTCACGCTAGGTTATCTGTGGTCACGTTCTTCAGGGTTAGTCCAGTAACTCAAGACTTTATTTTGTCTTTATTTGTTTATTTTAATTAAACATGTAAAGGTTAATAAACAGACACAGTCCAGAGTTAGTAGGTTGGTATTATAACATTTATTAAAATAATGCTATGGGTTAATAGAAACAGCAAAGAACCAAAGAATTAAAATGCAAGCTATGTAAAATCCCAACTAAAACCCAAAAGTGTCTAATGTATTCATTCATTAGCTAACTAAAAGCCCAGGAAAGACAAGACACCCAATATAATAAAGTACTGCAAAACAATGGGCAATTTTCAGTTATCAAAATTGTGGATTTTGCATTTTGTATCCTTTTCTCAATCAAGAAAAAAATTTTTTTGAATGTTATATAACATACATATAAAACAAGATAGAAAAATACATTATAAACTTGTAACAATGGCTGTAAATACATTATCTTACATGTTTCTCATAGGCAATAGGTTGGTTATGGTACATACAGAGCATGAAACTACTAAGATAATAAAGAATAGACGAAATACATGTCAGCTGTACGGTAACATACAAGCGACACTCCCACCTACCCACTCTAAAAAAATTACATAATACTGTCAGAAAAAAAATCTTAAAAACTACATATTTTAATAAGAAATAAATTCAATAAAGAATGATAATACTGAGAACCAAGGCATTCAAAAGTCATGCTTTTTTTTTTTTCAGTTGATCCAAAAGTTTGTCAACTAAGTTTTCAAAAGTTTGTTCAGAGCCAACATTACTCATAAATGTCAAACATTTATTTCATACATTTACTTTCTTCCCAATAAAAGACCTTTGACAAACATCTAAAATACCCAGGTATAACATAGTTGAGATGAAACTGGATCAAATACTGGTATATCCTCTTTAACAACTATCACCTCAAGTGTTTTGAGTGTCGCGAATTTATTCAACCAACCAAACAAAAATCAAAATGGCACAGCATATATTGTAATAAATCAAAACAACTGTATGTGTAACAGGAAGACAAAGCAGTGGCACGCTAAACCAAAGCTAGCTGAGTACAACACCATGAATGTCTATTGCATAGTAAATAAACTGAAAACGGTTTCCAAGTGAGACAAGATGGCTGAGGTCACCACGCACGGAGGTGCTCACTGAGCTGACTGCCGACCTTTGACCTTGAAGCTGTGAAGGTATGGAAGAGGGACCGAGTTGATAAGCTAGGCAGCCACTGTCACTTGAGATTTGCCATGTCTGGTACTGAGCAGTTAATGATCATCAACTCAAGTATTTAGGTGTAGGCGTTACGCACATTAAATGGCTTCAACTACAATACCGACTCTTTCAACTTCATGAGAAAGTGGACGCTTAAACGGAAATGTAGTTGATCCTTTACATGCAAAATGATGCTAGTTTTTCACATCCTTTTAAGTTAAAAAAGAAAAGGAAAAAAAAAGGGGGTGTGTGTTGGTTAAGACCAGCAAAGAGATGGACTATACCAGTCATCTGGTATGGTACAAAGAAGTCTGATTAAATTTGGGTCATTCAAAAACATTCTTTTTCAGAATGATGGTCACAAAGATTCATTTTTGTGAAGAGGTTGGCCACAGTATACTATTATCTCCAACTAATAAAAAAATCCAACGTACCCCCCTTTTCCAAATAAAATAAAGCTCTAATTTTGTCTGTAAACTGATGTTCAGTTTAAACAAAAAAAATCACACGTAATTTTTATCTCAGCATCCTTTGGGCTTACAGTGAAGACTGTAATAACCAAAAGTACTCAGTTATGATTTCACAAGAATGATGTTTTAAAACTTACTAGTCAAGCATTAGAAAAGTTATCAAATATTTTCACAGTATCAGATTTGGCAAATTTGCATCAAGGTAATGTGGCCCGAATCGTCCAATTCAAGCCATCAACTCCTGCCTCCCTCCCTCCCTCCCACCTTGTCCTCACACTCTGGGCGACTGAGCCACGGGCACTGACTGCATTCCAAGGGAGGAGCTGCTCTCACGAGACACTGACTGAATGACCATGAAGGAAAATAAGGCACTTTCTTTTCTTTAGACTTATTCCAATACTTAAAAAATAAAAAAGAAAGACAAAAAGGCTCTTTTGGTCTTTTGTTTCTTGACAACCACCAGAAAAAATCATTTAATGAAATAAAGGGTTTCTTTGTTCTTTTTTCTTTTTTTATAACACTTGAAAGTATAAAATGCTACATTTCCAAAAATATATATATTTTTTCTGCACCAGCACCCTTGTATAGTAAAAGTATCTACTTTTGTTCATTTGTTTCAATGCACTACACTTTATCTACAACCTCATTACATGTATACAGCAAGTAGGCAAGCATGGCTTTACATCCTCAACGAGCTTTTCTGTACAGGGAGGTTCAAAAAACATCGCAAGGGTCTGCCCAGGACTGTGACACATTATGCATGTACCTTGTTCTCACACACTTTTTAAGGAGGTGTAGAAGAAGGGGTCAGTAATTTTAACTCAGTTACTTTTTTTAAAAAATAGTGTTGCAGTTTTGTTCTTTGTATTACTTTTTAAAATTCCTCGTGAACTGTTCTCTCATGGCACACTTTCCTCTAACACTTCAAATTTTGGCAGGCAATGTAAAAAAGGCGGCAACGTCTGCCCTCTGAGGGCACTGTAGTGACTAAGAGCATGTCAAATTTTGAATACTTTTGAGATTGCTTCACCAATGACATCCCTGACCAAAGGAGCATGCATGATGCGTCACCACACAGTACATTCAGAGAGAGCTGGGACTCCACTAGAGAAGGAAGGCTCCGGAAGTCTCTCACAGTAACTGCCTGTCACTGAGTGGCTGAAGACCATCTGTCTCCCCTCTAAGTGAGGCCTCTTACCGTTCGCTTGGGGTGGGGTATGGAAGGTGACCAGTGCTGTGGGATGAGTTGGGCCTTATTGCTTTACTACTATTCAGTGCAGGTTCTAGAACCGCTTTCACCCAAACAGGAAAAAAAAGCTGATTTGGAGGACAACAATTTCTTTGTCTTTTGTTTGGTTAGATGGTGAGACGAACGGACAAGTGCCTCAGCTCGCTGCGCTGACGACAGGCAAGCAAAGGCGATTACCAGTTAACTGATCAGCAGGCAGGCATGGTCAGGTCATCATTGGGTGAAGAGTTCAGAGGTCAGAAGGTCATAGGTTAGTTGCCGGTGGCGGCTGGGTGGTTAGAAACAAAAAACAAAACAAAAAAAGAAAGAAAAGATAGAGAAGAGATTAGTTTCAGCTAGTGACGGCTTAATGACAACATGAAAAACTAATCACAACTAATAAAAAAAAGCATGTTTAATTCTGACAAACTGATTTGACACCATCTACAGAATACAATGAAAATCATGACAATTTCATATCATGATTTGAACAAATGAAGGAGAGCCCACTCCCCCCCCTCCAAAATAAATAAAACAAAACAAAAAACTGGTTAACAGGAAAAATAGAAATAAAATATAACTAACAACTAATAGTTAGTAGCAGTCAATGGAAGAAACTGGAAACAACAACAATGAGTAGGTCTGGGGTACAGACCCCTGAAACAGTCAGCGCGGTTACTGGTGTCTGACTGCTATTAAGCATTAGTATTCTCTCCGATGCAAGCACTGAAGCAACTATTAATGATGGTGTGGTTATTAATAACTGATGACTAACAGACATGAGTCTAAGGAAATTTAAATTTCTATCAGCACTCTGGTTCAACACAGACTCTGGGCCGAACAAGGTTTCTTTTGTTCAATAAACGTTTATTGCTTTTTCAATTATTCTATTTACAAACAACATGGAACTTCTTGGCCTCATGATACAGAGCACACTCAACTGTGGTCTAGCAGTGTAGCAACATCATGGGAACCAGAAAAAGGCCAGGCCTTCTGCTCTAGCCAACACTTTCCAGTTGAAATACTATTTTACACATATAGAACACTTATAAAATGCACTTGCATGTAAACACTGTAAAATCCTGCCATTTAAAATTCTATACTCAAAAAGCTCTAAGTACATCAAAAAATAGAAGAAATTTCTAATTGAGACCAATAAGGCATTTGGAAACTACAAACAGCTTTCTTTATTCAATCTCAAAGCTAATACTCTGCAAATACAATAAAATCTGACACTTCATATACATTCCTGCTTTATCATTTTATATTTTAAAAGAAGCCACCTGTAAATACTATTTTCTTTTGCAAAACAACAGAACAAAAATAAAATAAAATAAAAAAATTACAGTAAAACATAAAGTAGTTCTCAAGTGGAAAAGTCACCATCCCCAAAGTCTTTGTGTCGTTCCTTCCTTATTCCGCCTCTACCACCTTCTGCTCCACCAACCTTGGTCCACTTAACAGTAGTATGATTTTTAAGACTCATTCAACAGCTTAATTATTTCTACTATATTCTGAGGTTTCATAGATTTCTTGTACTGTTGCCACTGTGACTAAGGCAGAGGAGATGTGAATGAAAGGGTGCTCAGGGCAAAGTTAGATTCTGTGCCACTCTACACAGCAACACCCAGGCGGGGTCACGTTTGCAGAGTTCACATGATCTCTATAATGGACTGATTAGCCTTCACAGAATAAAACGGCTCTCTACAGTCTATCATTTAGGATACTCTATAAATACTACAAAAATACGGCATCTTCAATGTAACCAAATCTTCCCTGAATTTCTTAAAAATCAGTGGACTTTTATTTAAAATAAAAACTGCTGTTTCAAAATCAAAAAAGCAAATAAATATTTAACATGGTATAACCATGCCACTTCACAGGTACTCCAGAAATACAGAACCTTAAAGCATTTTTGAAATTATTTTAAATTTTGATTAAAATGGTATTATATTTCTTAGACAAATTATGTAAGCAATGGTTTTTGTAAAGTTGTTATTCAGGAACTGATTTTATGGGCGTGTGGAATATATAAACAATGCCAACCACCATTTATACATCCCACGACACCAAGAACACATCCTCTGCCAAGCCCTGGCCCCTACAGGACACACGTGTCAGCCGTGCAAAACCGTGCAGCTTGTTACAGCTAAAAAGTCCGCTGGTTGTTTATAAACTTCCAATTGAGCTCTGAAATACGTGTAGAGGTGCTTTTATGTTTAGTAAAGAGCTAGGTATATGTCAACCATGCGCCATAGTCTAAATGCTCATATAAAGTCACATGGTTATATGTTCAAGGGCTGAGTTTCCTTGCTGTAAATGAATGTTTATATTAATTTTTTCTTCAAAAGATTAAAAACAAAGCAAAAGAAAAAAAAAACCCTCAAAAAATAGAGAACACAGTAGTATCATAATAAAATAATTTAAGTGAAGGACTTCAGACATCTCCCTTAGACCCAATGGGTACATACAGTGAGACTAACAGCAGTACAAGTATTCTGTTATTTAAAAAACAACAACAACAACAACAACACCATTTCGGTTTGCTGACATTGCATTTTGAATAAAAACAGTGACAGACTAATGAGAACACGGAAGTACAAAAGAGCCAAGCATGGAATGTGTTATCATTTTCCAAATACAGTAAAATCTTCCTCCAATATTCTCAACCATTT
This sequence comes from Loxodonta africana, assembly GCF_030014295.1. Lineage (NCBI taxonomy): Eukaryota > Metazoa > Chordata > Mammalia > Proboscidea > Elephantidae > Loxodonta > Loxodonta africana. The sequence continues at coordinate 233,856,329 of NC_087342.1, read as the reverse complement.
CAAGGCACAGGGGTACTCAGTAGGCCAGTAATTACTATGTAAAGGTAAAATTATGAGAAATTGCCTAAAAGGGTGGGGGGGGGGTGTAGGGGACATACAGGGAAAGGTTAACAGAATAAAAATCACCGTAAAACACTCTTTAAAACTATTTTAGACATTTGCAATATGAATAAAGCTTCAAATTATTCATGAAATTATCCAGTTTAAGCCTAATGAGACTTTTTTTTTTTTTTAATTTCTCTCTTCCCTAGGGAACTTGCTCTGCTGCTGCAAGGATGGCATATAACACACTTAAAAGGAGTAATTGTATCTTGAGGTTTATTTTGTTCTTTGAATAATCACTGCAAGTAAGGTACGTATTAGTTGGAAGTCTCCAAGGCTCTTTAATTACGTTTGATGCATGGTGTGTAAATGCTGCCTTTGGGAAGGCCTTATATGTCTGATGTGGACAACAGCTGTGCCCGATATTTACCACCAGTTTTTAAGGTTACAATGTAAAGCAGGCACAAAGTTCAGAGAAGATGATACGATCGGAGTGTGAATCCTACCACTTCTTTCCTACCAACATGAGAGACCTTCATCAATGTAATTAGTAAAATGTGCAGTATGATAGAAGCTTATAAAGAGCTCTTTTCTACCTTGCTTGGGATTCCTATCTTGCCATGAAAAAACTTAGAAAGCAATTCAATGTCAATAAACCGAAAATATCACTCCTCAAAAAACTTAATAATTTATAAAAGAGTCCAAGGGTATATATAGGACACAAATTATAAACGGTAAAAAGGAGAAAAATGAAGACTTATTTTCCAGTCACAGGTTAGTCCAAAAAGATATACGGTAACAGCTGGATCTCATACCACCACAGAACTTCAAGAGATAATTTACCTTCAGATAATATAGTTTAGCAGCAAATGACAAACATCGGAGGATCCATTTTGGCAAGAGAAACGTTAATAGAAGGGACTTGATTTTCTGATTTATAAAAAAACCCAACCAATCCCAGTTATCTTCACAGGCCTGGCTTTGCTGACGTCAGCTGAGTACCTGACATGCACACCCTCAGGCGCATACTGCGGCCTAAGTATTGTACAGGAAAATGAAGCCAAATCTTCAGTTTTCTCCAAAAGTACACAGGAGGCATACATTCCTTTACTTCTCTCATTAAAGCACCATCCGCTCAATTTGTTTTGCAAAACCAACCAGAAGTTTTACAACAATTAAAAGGTAAATTTTAGCAAATGTCATTACTGAAAAATAACTGGGGCAACATCACATTTTCTCAGCTCCCCAAACTGACTAATGTATGTTTTAGTGGGAATAAACCATAGTATGTCCTAACACAGAATTTATTCAGTTAAAATATGAAGTAAGCAAAACCAAAAATTGGAAACGAACACCCAACCCTTAAATCTCTCAATCCTAACAAATGAATTTAGAAAAAGAAAAGAGACGGTGTGCAGGTAAGCAGTTATTGCATGTTTCCATCAGGTGTGGTGTTGCAAATTTGACGGACCCCCAGCGCATGTCTTACAAACGAGAACTGCAGAACTACACTGACCTCGGTCTGCGGTCACAATCCTTTGGTAAGGATGGACGCGCATATCGTGCCTCCGAACTTTAGTAGCCACCGCACCTAGTTAAACCGCAATTACCAAGACAAAGTTAGAAACATTCACAAGGGAAAAAACAAAACAAAAAACATTAACAGCAGGTTTATCAAAATGGATTTCAAATGTTCATTTACTACAAAAGTTTGTTTTAAGAAACACGTTAAGGCACAGTAGTTTTAAACTTAACCATACTATGTCGCGTATATATGCATCTATTAATATTGCATTCATTTCAAACATCCTGGCCTTAACCCATTTCGTCCACTCATTTACAATCCCAGGTTACAGGGTGCCGTGACCTCTACAGACCCATTTAAGCTTTACTAGTCACATATTCACTGAAGTGCCTTTCTTGCAGCAGGCCTACTTGAATGATGCCACGTTCAATACTGACAATTGTTTGCTAACCTTAAGACCACTTCCAGAGTTCATCACTTACAAAGGTTTAAAAGCAATTCTTAAAGCCTACAGATCATGGTTTTACACTCTGCGTCAATGAGCATGAACTGCAATGAATTAGGTGATTAGTAAAGCAAACAGTGTAGTACACTTAGCAGTCAGTATACTACTATACACTCCTTTATAAATTACAGTTACTGTGTCATGTTGCAGACTAAACCAAATTAATCACATAATTTTACTTTATATCTATGTGCAAAAAGTGCAAGTAAGTCACTGACTGCTAGGCTAAGCTTTTTTTTCCCCCGGAGGCTGCTGAGACTAAGCATTTGTTAAATTCAGATCTGATGAGGGTTCAGTTAAGACCGTTCTTGAATTCTTAGCCTTTCGTTGGGAAAGCCATACCTAAAGATAAAAGGAAGGGAATTAAAAATTAGTCACCAGTGAAGACTTGACGCTGATACCAATCTCCTCACTACTACCAACACACATGTCTGCGGCTGTCTTCAAGGGCACTGCTTGTTTTAATGTGATTTAATGTGAGAATTGACATAGAGCATGCATGTTATCTGTGTGCAAGTTTATTATAACTTAGCAGTTTAAAATAATTTTCTCAGTTTTCCAAGTGGTCAATGTCACAGTTGACTGCTTAGGTGGCAAAGCGAGAATTTAAATCAAATCATCATTTTCTGTTTTCATTTAGTGCTCATTATTATCCACCTTATGCGTGCCAATTTGGTATCCACACATTTTGCTTTTAATTTTGTCAGTCTAATAATTAGGCTTTTATTAAAAAAAAAAAAAAAAAAAAAACTTCTCAACAAAACAAAAACCACATTGCTTTAAAATGAGACATTTTGCTGCAGTGCCTGTCTCTGTCTCTAAGCAGGAAACTCCCCGCGCCCCTTTTCACTGTCCTACACTGTCACCAGGGAGATCTGGCCCACAGAGGCCACAACCCGCAGGGTGGCCCAGTCCTGAAACTCCTCAGCAACAGATGCTGTGGGTGCAGCAGAGAGGAGTTCTCGGGGGGAAGGAGCATGCGGGGGTCACAGGACAGAGTATTAATAGGAAAGAAACACTTACAAAGGTTATATGTTACATGTTATTTAAAAAAAAAAAATGCTTCAAGAATGTGCAACAGAAACAAGCCTCTCCTAGACAGTTCTGTGGTATAACTCTGACCTGTCATCACTTCATACAATGATTTAGTGGTGAACGGAAAACATGTACAATAAAACGTATTTGTTCATAAAACAAAAGGCTCCTGAGTGCATGCATACACACAGATAACATACAGAGCATCGTGGCTTTATTGAATTCGACAATGGATTTTTGAGTTTATATCTTAGTGTCCACGTTCATTAAAGACTTTCAAATATTTTATAAATCAGTATTAATGCTGGAAAAAAAAAAAAAATCAACGTCCTAAAAGTAAACAGCATGCATGCAGCACCAAGGTCATATACAATTCAGAAAAAAACAATTATTCGGATTCTGTCTGGTGAAACAAAGGGGCTGCACTGAACAGTGTGTTCCACATTGACTGGTCGTGTTTTACGGCTGCTGTATTCTAGTCCTTCATCCCGCAAGTCAATGGGCTGAAATATCAGGCATGACTGGCATTTCAATCCACTCTATAAAAAAAAGGCATTAGTAATGTCTTCGAGCACACCACTTTTTGTTCATGTATTGCAATTCTTAACTAAGCGTTTACAGTATGACCTTCATTTCTGCCTAAAGTGTGACTCTGCATCCAGCATCTTGGGTTGACTCATCAATCATGGACTGTACTATCGACATTCAGAGCGTCTAAGTCTAGTACTAACTAGAGTTTCAGAAGAGAAAAAGTGAAGAAATGTTCACAGTAATTTAAGTTTTATAAAGACTTCAAAATGCTTTCACACAGAATTTTAGAATTTAGCCAGCAACTAAATAAATCTCAAAAACAAAGAAATCTAAATTTGGGTAGTGGTGGTGATGGGCAAAGGAGCCCTGGTGATGCAGTAATTAAAGCGCTCAGCCGCCAAGTTCTCTTGTTCTTTTTGTTTTGGTTGGCGGTTCGAACCCACCAGTGGCTCCTCAGGAGAAAGATGTGGCAGTCTGCTTCTGTTAAGATTACAGCCTCAGAAACCCTATGGGGCAACTCTATCTTATAGGGACATTATGAGTCAGAACTGACTCAACGGCAGTGGGTTTGGTTTGCTTTTTTCAGTGATAGGGTGATGGGGATGTGGGGAAGACCTAAAACTCAGAATGACCTTAGTAATGGCAAATGAGAAAATTTACCCAGACATAAAACAACGTGAATTTGAACAAATTTAAGGTACAATTATTAAAAAGAGTAAACTCTTTGGGAGTTTGAGAAAAAGCAAAATTCAAGTGTCAGTCTTTCCTCATGGAAATTTGTCTTGCCTCTTTATATGTGATATGATCATTTCAATGTCTAGGGCAGCAAAAACTATGAAGGGATGTCTCTTAACCATGTAGGGAGAATAACTTACCTAACACACCACTAGGTTCAATAGGATACTCAAGAATCGATGTAGCTGGTGCCAACGTGTAGGGGTACTCGTAGGGCGTGTAAATTAAACCAGCTTCAGGTCCTGGAGGGACGATTGCAGCAGTTGGGTGAGGAGTTCCGTTTGGCATGACAGCGGTCTGTATTTGTCTGATCAAAGGCATTATGGTAGGGCCAGCTGGCGTCGGGGTACGCAGGGCAGCTGGTGGGAGGACAGGCGCAGGGCCAGTAATAATCCTTGGAGCAGCCTGGGCTGTTGCTGCAAGAGAAAAGGCAAGGGCTGCTACAGTAAGCAAAGAAATTTAGAAGGAAGTACAGAGATAGCAGTGTAAACACGGAAAAATGAGAGGGCAGTAGGAAAAAAGAAAGGGAAAAGCAGGAAGGAAGAAAAACAAAAGGAAATCATTAGTACATGCGCTGATCACACAAAAATGCCAAAGCACACCAAATGCAAATGGCTTCCCTCTCCCAGTGTGATTAAAGAATAAATGTGCACAACTTAAAAAGCCATTGTAAGAAAATGAACGAGATCATTAAAATAGATTGCATTTAGTCCACATATTGGATACATCTATGTTTTTAAGATTTCATGAGACTAAGATGCATGCAGAAGCAAGAAAACACTTGCACTGAAAGTTGTTAAAAAAAAAATTTGTAATCGGAGTCCACAGAAACACAGTTCTGGCATAATTCTAAACAGAAGCCTCAGTTTCAAATCAGAGAAAAAAAATTTCATTGTATTAAGTTAGTCAAGTAATCACTAAAAGTATATGTAAATTTCGGGCATATTTAGGAATTCTTCAAAGAAAACGAAAAGACAAAAAATATTACCCTCCTAAATACATGACTTTTAATGACATGCTCAATTCTCATGAGGAAATTAAAATCAACCATTTATAAAGCAACCACTCCTAAACCTACTGCGTTGCCTTCAGTTTGGAAAGTTGGCTGGGACTTTAAAATTCTATTTCTCTAAAACATTAGTTAATTTTAATATAATGATAATATGTTTATATAAATGACATGTTATAGTTTACATTGTCTCAAAATATACATTTCATGTTATTCTATTTTAAACTAAAAAAAAACTAATGCTCTTACAGCTTCTGAAAACATACTCAAATGTGTAAAAACAGGAATCTGTAATCTCTGTGAACTCATACATGAAATCAACAGGGAAAAAATACTGTTGAGAAAACATGCCAAGCAAGGTGAAAAGACAGAATTTAACAAAAAGACAATTTCATTCAGATAAATTTGACTGTATGTTCCAAATTAGGTTTTTTTTTTTTTTTTAAGAAAAGCTTTCAAAATTTTCCGTCTTGTGCATAAATTTAACAAAATAAGCTGAGAGTCTTAAATATTCAGTAGATAACAGAACACAAAATTTCTGGCAACTCTTGAATTTACAGTTGAAATTTCACTGAAAGTATTCAAGTTACAAAACCCAAAGCTTAGATATGCTGGCATATAATAAAATTGATAAGAGTGTGCTTGGTTATCAAGGGACACAATTACTTCAACTCTTCCTACGGGTTTAACTGTTCACGAGCTGTGCTGCGAAAAGGAGAAGGGTCTGCAGACGAGAGCTGGCACGCCAGCAACACTGGGCCTCAGTCTTGTTCTTACGTGATTTAATGTTGGCGTCTCGGTAAGTGCCATTCAGAATCGCAAGTTCCATCAGCTGCATCTTCTTAAGGCTGTCTTCTCCTTCCGCCTACATACAGAAAACAGAAGAACATTAAGCATTTGCAGACAGTCCATATACATCACTGCTGCATCTATGCAGTCTTAAAATAGATACTAGGTGACAATGGTCACCTGTTTACATCAGGGGAAAAACTCCAGGAAACAGAGAGATGCGGCCCACTGAAGCTCATCCTATCAGAGATGTAACGGCCACAGTGTGCCAACATACAAGATGGTCTCAACTAGCTGCATTTCTACTTGAAAAAATTCCAGGTAAGCTATATCAAATTTATTAGACTTCTCTTAAAATTCTCAGGAAAGTGGTGAGTTTAGGTCTAAGGGTGATGAGAAAATTGGCACTGATTAAGAGCAGTGGCTACACAATCTGACTAACGTAACTGATACCAGAGTAAGTGGTCCACCAGAAAAAGGGAGAAATGGCAAATGTTTTAACTATAACTTTATACCAACAACAGCAACCAAAAAGAAAAACAAGAGGCTGCAGTTGCTGATACTTCTTAGGTACAACCACACACCTCATGGGATTGGCTTTCTTTGAATGTTTCAGGGCATGGTTGTGGGACTGTTGTCAACCGGCTTAGTATCATTTAAAAGTTTCTGTTCTGTTTCCCTGGTTCGGTCTTAAAAGTTTGCCAGCAGCCATTCAAGACAAGACAATTGGTCTCATCACCGGAAGCAACAGAGGAAGACGGCAACCCAGGAATTGGAGAAGGCAATGGTCTGCAGGTCTAACTGCCTCCATGAACTAATGCCTCCAACGCCATGACACCAGAACCGAATGGTACCTGGCTGCTGTTACCAAACGCTTTCACTATGGACTCAAAGCTGGATTCTGATCAAAAGGGAGAAAAGTAAGGAACAGAATCTCAAATTCTTACAGAATCCAGACTTACTAGATCCTTGGAGGCTGGAGCACACCCTGAATCTACTGCTCTGAATAAATCTTTAAGCCTTAAACCAAAACTATCCTCTGAAGTCAACTTTAAATTAAACAACAAACCAAAAAAACCCAAACCCACTGCTGTCGAGTCGATTCCGACTCATAGCGACCCTATAGGACAGAGCAGAACTGCCCCACAGAGTTTCCAAAGAGCACCTGGTGCATTTGAACTGCAGACCTCTTGGTTAGCAGCCGTAGCACTTAACCACTACGCCACCAGGGTTTCCAAATTAAACAACAGCTTAGCTACATTAGTAAAGAACGTCAGCCTTGAGCGCTGTACTGTATCAAAGAATTATCTACATGAGATCAAATTGACAAAAGTAACTCTAAAGCATAGATGAGAAGTTTAGGGGGTATTACATCTAAGGCAACGGTGGTGTAACATTATGGGTACAGATTAATGAGAACGGTGATATGATGTAAAGAAACTAACCAGTGACACTGAGCTGTGCATGTAGAAACTGTATGTATGTTCTGCTGTGCATATTTTCATAAATAAATAAATAAATAAAAAGCCTTGCTCTTAGTTGGAATGAATGAAAATCTTAGATAAGATTAAATATACAGTATATTTTCTTCAGTATCTATCACTTTGCAAATATTTCAAAGCTCAGATGTGTTCATTAGTAGGAAAAAAAAACCTGGGATTTTAAACATACAAGATTTGATTGTGGTATTCAGGAACAAGAATTTTACATTTATTTCCCCAAAAAGGAAAATTCATTGAAATTATAATGATCGTAAGAATTTCAAAAGACTGCACATATTTTCTGCTTTCTTATGCCATCATCATTCCCCTTTCTTGATCTAATCACTATCAAGTGCTATCAATTCTATAAGGGGTCCTGGTGGCACAGCGGTAAAAGTGCTCGGCTGCCAACTTCTAGGTTGGTGGTTAGAATCCCCCAGGTGTTTCACAGGAGAAAGATGTGGCAGTCTGCTTCCATAAGGATTACAATCTTGGAGACCCTATGGGGCAGTTTTACTCTGTCCTACAGGGTCACTAACAGTTGGAATTGCTCAACAGCAACGGCTTATCAACTTCATGGCAATCTATCTTCAGGGTCACCATGTGATCTATTGTTAAAACCAAGAAACTTTCAAAAGCACTATTAATATTGTGCTTCAACAGCAGGTATAAACCAGGATTGTTCCCAGTCCTGATAATGTTTGCCACTCCATTTACCTTGGATTTGGCCCTACCCTTTCCATCTACTGTTGTTGATCTTGTCCTAGTTGTTGATTTACTACCAAAACTACTGCAAGATTCTATTAATAGCACCCATCCACCAATAAATCTATACTAATGGCAAGACTGAATTTCCAAAATACAGCTTTCATCTTAACATTTCTTAATATTCCCATGTCTCAAAACTTTTCAAGTTTCTTGTTCTCTAAAAATATATAAATGATTCAGTATCTAAAGCTATCTATGATCTGGCCCCACATGATCTTCTATTTTAAACATACATCCTACATACGTACAGAGGCCATGCCCAGTCACTGAGAGATCTATGCCTTTTCATCTATGCGCGTACAACCATTGTCTCCATCTTGAACACTTCTTTGCGCTCTCTCCTAGCCCTCCCCAAGTGAGAGGTTTAAACAAACGATGCAGTGTTAGAGGTGCTCACCGGTCTATGTCAAGAAATTTGGAAGACAGCTATCTAGCCAAAAAAACTAGAAGACATCCATATTTGTGCCCATTCCAAAGAAAAGTGATCCAACAGAATGTGGAAATTATCAATTATTAATATTACAAACAAGCACAATTCTGCTGAAGACAAATCAAAAGTGGTTGCAGTAGAACGTAGAACGGGAACTGTCAGATATCCGAGCTGATTCAGAAGAGGATGTGGAAAGAGTGGTATCATTGCTGATGTCAGAGGGATCCTGGCTGAAAGCAGAGAACACCACAAAGATGTTTATCTGTGTGTTACTGACTATGCAAAGGCATTGGGCTGTGTGGATTATAACAAATTAAATTATGGATAATATTGCAAAGGACAGAAATTGCAGAACACTTAATTGTGCTTATGTGGAACACCTTTGCACAGACCAAGAGACAGTTGTTTGAACAGAACAAGGGGAATACCCAGTGATCTAACACCAGGAAAGGTGTGCAACAGGGGTGAATTCTTTCACGATACTTAGACAATCTGTATGCTAAGCAAATAATCTGAGAAGCTGAACTATATGAAGAAAAATACGGTATCAGAATCAGAGGACGACTCATTAATAACCTGTGATATGCAAGTAACACAACTTTGCTTGCCTAGAGAAGAGGAAGCGCTTACTGATGAAGATCAAACACTACAGCCTTCAGTATGGATTGCACCTCAACATAAAAATACCAAAAATTGTCACAACTAGCCCAATAAGCAACATCATGACAAATTATGAAAACACTGGAGTTGTCGAGGATTTCATTTACTTGGATCCAAAGTCAACGTCCATGGAAGCAGCCGTTGAGAAATCAAACGACATATTGCATGGGGGTAAATCTGCTGCAAAAGACCTCTTTAAAGTGTTAAAAAGCAAAGATGTCACCTTGAGGACTAAAGTACACCTGATCTAAGCCATGGTATCTTCAATCGCCTCATACGCATGTGAAAGCGGGACTGTAAATAAGGAAGACCAAAGAAGAATTGATGCACTTGAACTGTGGTGCTGGTGAAGAATGAACTGTGGTGCTGGTGAAGAATCCTGACTATACCATGGACTGCCAGAAGAATGAACCAATGTGTCTTAGATGAAGTACAGCCAGAATGCTCCTTAGAAGGGAGGGGTGCAAGACTGTCTTTTGTACCTGGGACATGTTAGGAGGAGGGACTAGTCCCTGGAGGAGTACATCATGCTTGCTAAGGTAGAAGGTCAGCAAGAAAGAAGACGCTCAATAAGATGGACTGACACAGTGGCTGCAATGATGGGCTCAAAAACATAGTAAGGATGGCGCAGGACTGGGCAGTGTTTCCTTCTGTCATACATAGGTCGCTATGAGTCAGAACCCACTGGACGGCACCTAAAAACCAAACCATGATGTAGATATGATGCTGATTTCAATACAAAAACAGTGATGCTTACAAATGTAACCACGTGAAACACCTAGAATCTTTACAGAAATGCAACACTGTGTAGCTGTATCAGAAGGCTCAGTTATTTCTCACTATCCCTTTCAACAGTGCTGTGCTTAGCTGGACAGGCAAAGATAAATTAGCATCATTACTTCATCTGGGCAATAAAGCTGGCTTATCTTTTTCAAAGCAAGCCCTTAGTTCAAATGACATGCCAAGAAGACCCTACTGTTTGACTGAGAAATGTGCTGGCCGAAACGTTAGAGACACACCAAGGGGAGGCTCGCCTTATCTTTCTGTGCTGTCCATTACACTGACATCCTCCCGTTTAATCATAACACCTAGCTTAGTAGCAACAACTCCACAACAGACAGAACAAGGTAAAGAATGAAGCATATTATTTAAGTAGAAAAGCTTAAAACATTCAAAATACAGACACATAGTGTTACCTTCATTTTTTTTTTCTTTTTAATTTTTATTGTGCTTTAAGTGAAAAGTTTACAAATCAGGTCAGTCTCTCATACAAAAAATTTACATACACCTTGCCATACACTCCTAATTGCTCTCCCTCCAATGAGAGAGCACAGTTCTCCCCCTCCACTCTCTCTCCTTGTATCCATTCCAGTAGCTTCTAGCCCCCTCTGCCCTCTCATCCTCCCTCCAGACAGGAGATGTCAACATAGTCTCATGTGTCCACTTGATCCAAGAAGCTCGCTCTTCACCAGTGTTACCTTCATTTAAACTAAATAAAACTAATAAAGAGTTTTACATTAGGATGGTACGTTCTGCCTTTCTTCAGTAAGGTACAAATATATGTATTCTAAAGTAGTAATGATCTCCACACCTTGGTACCATCAGGTCGAGTCTGATGCATAGCGACCCTATAGACAGGGTAGAACTGCCCCATAGGGTTTCCAAGGAGTGGCTGGTGGATTAGAACTGCCAACCTTTTGGTTAGCAGCCATAGCTCTTAACCACTGCACCACCAAGGCCCCAGTAATGACCTCAGAATGAAAAAAATCACGTCTCTAATAAGCTCTTTTTTCTTTCTATGTTAAACACAGTATGTACAATCTGACATTTTATATTTTACACTAAGCTATAATAAGAATGACAAACCTTTGAAAGATCTGTATGTCCACAATTCAGGCTAAAATATCAGCATTACTGGGTTCAGATCATTGTTTTGTAGAGAAAAAAGATCTCTAAACTTTTATTATATTTTAGATAGGTATTATCAGATTATATGGTCACAGCAATAGAACAAATCCATTGTTGTCCAGTCAATTCCAGCTCAGAGCAGCCCCATGATATATAAATACAAACCAGACCCTTGCTCTACAGTGGAAGATGAAGAGAAAAGGAGGAATCTGAAGGTAATGATGACCTAAGAAACTATCAGTTGCGAGAGATGTCTGTCAGGGATAGGCAGAAAAATTCTAAAAAGTGTATGCATGTGGTAGTGGTAGTCTGAAGGGAAGTAAGAGACAGATCCTGTAGGATGTTACAATGAATAACTGACAAAAAATTCTAACAGTAGGACTATGTTAAACTATACTACCATGTACTTTGTACGTGTTATCAGGAGGGACCAGTCCCTGGAGAAGGACATCATGCTTGGTAAAGGGTCAGTGAAAACAGAAAGATCCTCAATGAGATGGACTGACACAGTGGCTAGAACAATCAGCTAAAACATAGCAACGATTGTGAGGATGGCGCAGGACCAAGCAGTGTTTCGTTCTGTTGTACACAGGGGTGCTATGAGTTGGTAACTGACTCAGACAGCACAACATTTAGAGTGAACACTGAGTGTACAGGAAGGAAAAGAAATTTATCTGATTCTGATTACGTATCAAAGGCCTGTTACTGTCCCAGTGATATAAAGAATGAGACAGTCCTTGTCCTTGAGATTTACAGTCTTTGCAGAAAGACAAAGCAAATTCAGTGACAGTACAAATGGTACTGGAGCCCTGGTGGTGCAGTACCTGTGACTGCTAACCAGGAGATCTGTAGTTCGAATCTACCAGCTGCTCCTTGGAAACCCTGTGAGACAGTTCTGTCCTTTAGGGTCACTGTGAGTCGGAATCGACTCGACAGCAATGGATTTGGTTTAAACATGGTATTAATATGAAGTTTATACACGCTGTCAGTAGAAGAACAAATGAGAAAATTTAGGAAGAAGACCACAAAGCGCTTCTAAGTATCTGACTATAGACATCTCTAGAAAGAATACAGATGAAACTATTACACATCATTTTAGGGGGTAACTGCAGAGCTAAGCTTACCCCAAATGATCCTGCACGATGTCCAGGCAAGACTACTGTCTAATGCCCATTTGTCCGAGAACCCTTCTAATACCTCACTGCCCACAAGGAGACATTCGTGAGACTTCTGCTGATTTCAGAGAAGACCAGGAGCAGAGAGATGCCTGGCGCTCAGAGCCATGTGACAAGTCACCCAAGCTATTTTTGGATGTGGGCACCATGGTGACATCCAAGATAAGTGATTTTAGTTGCTTCCCACCTTCTCTTTGTTGTGCCACAAGATATCCAAAGGCAGGCCCTTGTTGTAGTAAATATCGTACTTAAACTGTGAACCTCAAGTTACGGCCAAAAGAGAACAAAGTAAACGGGAAAAAAGGCTGATAATTTCTTCAAATGTCATCCAAGAATATTCGACCTCTACCACGCATGATGAAGAGCTTGGCTGCTAACCAAAAGGTTGGCAGTTCGAACCCACCGGCTGCTCCTTAGAAGCCCTACGGAGCAGTTCTACTCTGTCCTACAGGGTCACTACGAGTTGGAATCCACTCAACAGCAACAGGTTTGGCTTAGTTTTTTTTTGATATGATTAACAACAACAACGAAACTACCGTGGAGTCAAATAAGATTAAATCTTCTGCACCATTTCGTTCCAGACAGTTAAGAACTTTGATTCACTTTTCCTTGTTTAGAAAAAAAAAAAAAAAAAGGGTAATTAAATCTATCTTTTTATAAAAGGCCTTTTTCTCAGATGCAAATAAAAGTCCGTATTTTAACAGTGCCTTATAGTTTATAAAGTATTTAATCTTTCTTATCTCATCTGATCCTCTTAACTCTGTAAGGTATGTAACAAGGTCCTATGTCTCCCATCAGCTGCACTTTAGAGTAAAATTAAACAGAAATTAGGAATTTGTGCCACTTTGTAAACAAAACACTTGAATACTTGTTATGCTTGGCTATCTAACAAGGGCTATGGAGTAACACTTGAAGAATCATATGACAATAAATAAAACGTGAAATGTAAACACCACGTCCCTTTTAGGGATGAAGAATATTCTACTTCTGAAGTAAATTGCAAATACTCCCCTATTTCTTGGGAAACACTCTATATACCAATCTAAATAACGCATTTTTAAGCAGGCATAAAATACATCAGTGAGAGTTAAGTTACAGGGATTGAGTGTTAGGTACTGGAGTCAATTCTAGAACTAAGAGGTTAGGAACTTTTTCCTCTACAGTAGGACCAATTATGACTAAAAGCACTCTTGTGCTGGAGTGCAGCATATATTATTTCTGAGGAAATCACTTTAAGAAATTCCACTACTTAAGACCTTCAACGTTAGTAACAGTGCCCAGCAGCTTTGCTTGCGGTCAGTGATGGTACTACTGACTATGCATGGTTGTTGATTCTTGGTGCTGGCTATATTTGCGACATATTTTGAGGTGTTTTATGAACATAGAAGTCCTGATGGGGCAGTGATTAAGAACCTGGCTGCTAACCAAAAGGCTGGCAGTTGGAATCCAACAGGTGCTCCTTCGAAATCCCATGGGGCAGTTCTGCAGGGTCGCTATGAGCTGGAATTGACTTGATGGCAATGGGTTGGGTTTTTTTTGGTATGAACATTAAGAATCACATCATAGCTAATAAAAGTAACAACAGTGAGCCTGTAACTTTTAGTAAGATACAATTATCAACAGAAACAAAAACTGAAAAGTGGTGAGGAAAAACCACGTACTGGAAATCACTTTAAGAATCCGAGGGTTAAGCATGGTCCAAGAGGAGATGAAGCGCGTCCAAGCCATGGATGATTGTCCATGAATCAAGGCTTGCAGAAGTGCGCAAACTGTACATGATGTCAAAATGAGCAACAGGAAGCGGGCATACTTTGGCTGCCAAGGAACTCCCTATCCTATTTGATAAGATCACTAAGGAAGAGAGTTGCCTGCCTCAACAGATTCCCCTCAACCCCGTCCATATATACAAGTCTGATCCATTTTGAAAAAGGTTATCGATGATACACTACCAAGATGGGAGAATACAGTGAAAATTCTTACGCTACAAAGGATGGCATCATATTTCTATTTGGGAGAAATATACACAAGGACTGAAAGCAGAAAACTCTTAATTAGTCTGGACTGATAAACAAATGAATATAGGTACTATCTGAGTCTAGGAGAGTGTCTACATTCCCTTAAAATTGTATTTTAAAATTTATCCATAATCTACTACTCTAGAAAAACATTTTTATTTCCTTCTAGATTTTTATTATGAACAGGCTTTTTCCCTTTAATAGTTGCTACAAATATAACTTTATATCTTACTTTTTTCATAAAATACTCTATCAACTTTTTTTTTTTTTTTTTTTTAAATACATTACAGTCATGTGATGCTGCTTAACATCCACAATACGTTCTGTGAAATAAGGCATTACGTGATTTGGACGTTGTCTCCACATGCCTAAATTGAGAGCAACAGCATCACAGATTTTCCACCTTCACGTTGTTTAATAATCTTTTGTTTCACTTCGAGTCAATACTTCCTTCCCCTTTGCCTCTTGCTGCTATCATTAGCACTGGGTTTTGCTGTGTTTGGGAGCAACGATCCACTTCGAGGTAATATTTTTGAAAGAAAATTAAGCTGAGAGAGAACACTACAACACTAAAGAGACATGTGATACATGAGATTGGATGCTGCTGCCTACGAGTTGAAGCATACACTGTTATTCTGTAAACTTCTAACTTGTAACCAGGGAAAGTTCAATTAAAAATAATAATACAAAATGCAGGACGGTACATACCTAAGCCGGTAACATTGGCATTTGATTATCAAGACATCTGCATTATACTTTATGTATGTATAGTACCATCGTATGCCTGGTGGCACAATCGCTTTGCACACAAGAGACATAAGATATGCACGCTGCGCGCAGGAAGTGTGTGCATTCGCTGTGTCCAGTTACATCTGCTACATCCCATTCTCTGATGGGGATTTCTGAACTCTATTACAACCCTATGGGACTACAGGTGTGTATGTGGTTGGATGTTGCCCAAAAGGACGTTACACAGCACATGACTGTGTAGTCCTTGGAACTTTAAAAACATGATTGTATTCTTAAAAAATACTTTTGAGAACTATTCTACAAGAGAAGTATTAACTAACAGATAAAAGTCTGCCCTCCTGGAAACTCGTGTGGGGTGTGGAGATGGAGCAGGTTAAGAGATGATTAAGCAATTACAACAAATATGACAATCGGGACTTTCCAGGAACGTACAAGAGTACATCCTAAATGTGGGCTGGTGGTGAGCGGGGCAAGGAAGGCTTTGGGGTTTTCTACATATAACTTGGGACTCAAAGGATAAGAAAGAGTTAAAGGAACTTAAAGCAAAAGTGGAGAAAGAGTGCAGGTAGTTCTAAGAAGAAGGAAGAACATCTTCAAATACCCAGAATCAAGACGACGTACAATGAAGCTGGTAAGGTAACAGTCATTTGCAAGCCGTGTTCAAGCAACTGGACTCACTTGTAGGAATAATGAGAAGTCACTCATCCAAGTGTTTTAACTTAGGGAAGGTGATGGCTAGACCTGCATTTTAGAAGCAGCCCTTTAGTTCCAGTATGGAGAACACCAGGAAATCCAAGATCAGACAAAAATGCGATGATAGGTCCCCAACTCAGGCAGCACAGATGAGATCCTGAACTAGTGCACACGGTATCACACAGTGTCCTGACAAGGGTTTTCCACCTTATATGACTACACAAAAGTACAGGTGTTCATTTTACGTTGTTGTCATTGTTAGGTGCTGTCGAGTCGGTTCCGACTCATAGCGACCCTATGCACAACAGAACGAAACACTGCCCGGTCCTGAGCCATCCTTACAATCGTTGTTAGCTTGAGCCCATTGTTGCAGCCAATGTGTCAATCCACCTCGTTGAGCATCTTCCTCTTTTCCGCTGGCCCTATACTCTGCCAAGCATGATGTCCTTCTCCAGGGGCTGATCCCTCCTGACAACATGTCCAAAGTATGTAAGACTCAGTCTCGCCATCCTTGCTTCTAAGGGGCATTCTGGTTGTACTTCTTCTAAGACAGATTTGTTCATTCTCTTGGCAGTCCATGGTATATTCAATATTCTTCACCACCACCACAACTCAAAGGCATCAACTCTTCTTTGGTCTTCCTTATTCATCGTCCAGCTTTCACATGCATATGATGTGATTGAAAATACCATGGCTTGGGTCAGGCTCACCTTAGTCTTCAGGGTGACATCTTTGCTCTTTAACACTTTGAAGAGGTCCTCTGCAGCAGATTTGCCGAATGAAATGCGTCTTTTGATTTCTTGACTGATGCTTCCATGGCTGTTGATTGTGGATCCAAGTAAAAGAAAATCCTTGACAATTTCAATCTTTTCTCCGTTTATCATGATACTGCTCACTGGACCAGTTGTAAGGATTTTTGTTTTCTTTATATTAAGGTGTAATCCATACTGAAGGCTGTGGTCTTTGATCTTCATTAGCAAGTGCTTCAAGTCCTCTTCACTTTCAGCAAGCAAGGTTGTGTCATTTGCATAACACAGGTTGTTAATGAGTCTTCCTCCAATCTTGATGCCCCATTCTTCTTCATAGAGTCCAGCTTCTCATATTATTTGTTCAGCATACAGATTAAATAGGTATAGTGAAAGAATACAACCCTGATGCACACCTTTCCTGACTTTAAACCAATCAGTATCCCCTTGTTCTGCCCAAACAACTGCCTCTTGATCTATGTAAAGGTTCCTCATGAGCACAAGTGTTCTGGAATTCTCATTCTTTGCAGTGTTATCCATAGTGTGTTATGATCCACACAGTCAAATGCCTTTGCATAATCAATAAAACACAGGTAAACCTCCTTCTGGTATTATCTTATTTCAGCCAGGATCCATCTGACATCAGCAATGATATCCCTGGTTCCACATCCTCTTCTGAAACTGGCCTGAATTTCTGGCAGTTCCCTCTCCATACACTGCTGCAGCTGTTTTCAAATGATCTTCAGCAAAATTTTGCTTGCGTGCGATATTAATGATATTGTTCTATAATTTCCACATTTGGTTGGATCACCTTTCTTGGGAATAAGCATAAATACAGATCTCTTCCAATCAGTTGGCCAAGAAGCTGTCTTCCGTATTTCTTGGCATAGATGAGTGAGCACCTCCAGTGCTGCATCTGTTTGTTGAAACATCTCAATTAATATTCCAGCATTTCCTGGAGCCTTGTTTTTCGCCAATGCCGTCAGAGCAGCTTGGACTTCTTCCTTCAGTACCATCGCGGTTCCTGATCATATGCCATACCTCTTGAAATGATTGAATATTGACTAATTCTTTCCGATATAATGATTCTGTGTATTCCTTCCATCTTCTTTTGATACTTCCTACATCATTTAATATTTTCCCCATGGAATCCTTCACTATTGCAACTCGAGGCTTGAATTTTTTCTTCAGTTCTTTCAGCTTGAGAAACACCGAGCATGTTCTTCCCTTTTGGTTTTCCATCTCCAGCTCTTTGCACGTCACTGTTGTTGTTAGGTGCCGTCAAGTTGGTTCTGACTCATAGCGACCCTGTGCACAACCGAACGAAACACTGCCTGATCTTGCGCCATCCTTACAACCGCTGCTTTGCTTGAGCTCATTGTTGCAGCCACTCTGTCAAGCCACCTCGTTGAGGGTCTTCCTCTTTTCTGCTGACCCTGTACTCTGCCAGGCATGATGTCCTTTTCCAGGGACTCATCCCTCCTGACAACATGTCCAAAGTATGTAAGACACAGTCTTGCCATCCTTGCTTCTAAGGAGCATTCTGGTTGTACTTCTTCTAAGACAGATTTGTTCGTTCTTTAGGCAGTCCATGGTATATTCAATATTCTTTGCCAACACCAACAATTCAAAGGCCTCAACTTTTCTTCGGTCTTCCTTATTCACTGTCCGGCACGTCATGATAATACTTTGTCTTCTCGAGAGGCCCTTTGAAATCTTCTGTTCAGTTCTTTTACTTCATCAATTCTTCCTTTTGCTTTAGCTGCTCAACGCTCAAGAGCAAGTTTCAGAGCCTCCTCTGACATCCATCTTGGTCTTTTCTTTCTTTCCTGTCTTTTCAGTGACCTCTTCCTTTCTTCATGGACGATGTCCCCGATGTCATTCCACAACTCGTCCGGTCTTACGTCACCAGTGTTCAGTGCGTCAAATCTGTTCTTCAGATGGTCTCTAAATTCAGGTGGGATATACTCAAGGTTATGTTTTGGCTCTCATGGGCTTGCTCTGATTTTTGCAGTTTGAGCTTGAACTTGCATATGAACAATTGATGGTCTGTTCCACAGCTGGCCCCGGGCTTGTTCTGACTGATGATATTGAGCTTTTCCCTCATCTCTTTCCACAGATGTAGTGAATTTGATTTCTGTGTGTTCCATCTGGTGAGGTCCACGTGTACAGTCACCGTTTATGCTGGTGAAAGCAGGTATTTGCAATGAAGAAGTCGTCGGTCTTGCCAAATTCTATCATTCGATCTCTGTCATTGTTTCTATCACCAAGGCCATTATCTTCCAACTGCTGATCCTTCTTCTTTATTTTCAACTTTCGCATTCCAATCGGCAATAATTATCAATGTATCTTGATTGCACGTTCGATCAATTTCAGACTGCAGCAGCTGATAAAAATCTTCTATTTCTTCATCTTTGGCCCTAGTGGTTGGTGCGTAAATTTGAATAATACTTGGATTAACTGGTCTTCCTTGTAGGTGTATGGATATTATCCTATCACTGACAGCGTTCTACTTCAGGATAGATCTTGAAACATTCTTTTTGACGACGAATGCAACACCATTTCTCTTCGAGTTGTTATTCCCAGCATAGTAGACTGTATGATTGTCCAATTCAAAATGGCCAATACCAGTTCATTTCAGCTCACTAATGCCTAGGATATTGATGTTTATGCATTCCATTTCATTTTTGACGATTTCAATTTTCCTAGATTTAGACTTCATACATTCCAGGTTATGATTATTAATGGATGTTTGTAGCTGTTTCTGCTCATTTTGAGTCATGCCACATCAGCAAATGAAGGTCCCGAAAGCTTTACTCCATCCACGTCAGTAAGGTCGACTCTCCTTTGAGGAGGCAGCTCTTCCCCAGTCATCTTTTGAGTGCCTTCCAACCTGGGTGGCTCATCTTCCAGCACTATATCAGGCAATATTCTGCTGCTATTCATAAGGTTTTCACTGGCTAATGCTTTTCAGAAGTAGACTGCTGGGTCCTTCTTCCTAGTCTGTCTTAGTCTGGAAGCTCAGCTGAAACCTGTCCTCCATGGGTGACCCTTCTGGTATCTGAATACCGGTGGCATAGCTTCCAGCATCACAGCAACACACAATCCCCCACAGTACAACAAACTGACAGACACGTGAGGGCTCATTTTATCACCCACTCAATAACTGTTTTACTAAAAAAAAAAAAAATCTGAACAAAATAACTGCTAACCTTTTTGGGAAAATACCACTGAGTTTCTCTAACAGAGGTTAAAATTGGACTTCTTCTTGGACAGTTTTGACTACGCTGTGTTTTTCCCCATGAAAACTGACTATCTGTTAAGATTACATTAAAATATGCTTGTTCACTATAAAGGATACACACATAGTGAACTTGACCATTTCCCTGTACCTGGGGGTATTCATCTGACACGCTAGCTGAGTTAAGTGCAGAGAAGACGCTACAGAGCACAAGTATTATTTGTATTTTCACCCAGCTTTCGTTGTTACTACTTTTCTATTAGATACACAGTTTCTAAAAGTTACCTGTACTTTTTAGAAGTTTTTTTTCTTTATCATGAAAATTCCAGACTACATAAAATTAGTATACTTTTAAAATGTTACATTTCAAATTTTATTCTCAAAACATTTATAATTTATAAAAATCAGTGGATACAATAGTTTCGTGTAACAGAAAAAAATGCTTTAGAACAATCTCTTGAAATATAGTTCTTTAATTTAGGAATACCCACAACAGATTAACTTGAATATCAAGAGCATTTTAATTGGCTCACAACTATAATCCTAATCAAATCTAAAAATCATTTATTTCCTTGGTTTCAAAACCAGAGTAGTAGCATTTCTTCATTTCAACAAGCTCTAACGTATGGTTATTCCAAGCAGTGGGACAATTCCAGGAAACCCTGGTGGCGTAGTGGTTAAGTGCTACAGCTCCTAACCAATAGGTCAGCAGTTCGAAACCGCCAGGCACTCCTTGGAAACTCTATGGTGCAGTTCTACTCTGTCCTACAGGGTCACTACGCGTCAGAATTGACTTGACAGCAGTGGGTTTTTTGGGCACAATTCCTACCAGCTGTAATAAATACTGGTATCTTTCTAACAGATGGAGTTCTCATGGTAAGAAATGGAGTTAGGAAGCAATGAATTTGAGAGAAACGCTCCACTTGCTGGCACCATTAGTTCAGACCTGGACTGATGCTCTACAGGTAAGTTGCTTTAGTTGGAGTGGCTGTGCTTTGAGTATCTGGTGTGAATATTTAAGACACAATTTGCTGGTGGTGAATAAAAGAAAGGCAACTGCTCTAGTTTTAAAGCTAAAGGTAACTCGACTCTGGATTTGCCCTGTGATCATTTGGTTTTAGGGTATCGTTATTTTTAAAAAACCTGAGATTACCAAAATTCTTATAGGACAAAGTAACTTTGTTATTCAGAATATGAAACTCTCCAACCTCCTGTAAAAACTTTTCTTAACTAAAGTTTTGGTTGCATACTACTAGAAGCGTATCTATGGATTTACTGCCAAACAGACTGGACACTTTAATTTTGAAAAGCAACACACTATTAAGTTTGTGGTACATAAAACACTAAACATTTGCTCCATGAACAGAAATGAATGCTTAACACACCTGTTTAAACTGTAGAGTGTTAGATTAAAAAAGAATGTAACATTCTTTAAAAAGTAAATAAAGTGAAACACTACAAGTCTTGCACATTAATATGTTGTTACTGTTGTGTGCACCATTTAAAAACTACATAAAACTAAATACTGTGTATTGTTTTTAGGAAATAAGTTTTCTATGAGCTGATCTTTTACAGGAAGTCTCGTCGCTCAAAGCACTGGATCGCTAGGAGAAATCGTCCTTGTTTTTCTTGAGCTTTTTCCTATCTTAATTTCCACTTCCTCCGCATCTGCTCCAGCACTACAGCACAAAGTCACACGTCACAGAACTGAGCACTCAAACTTCATTACATATTGCCAACCTCAAATGGGCCCTCAGCTGTGCTTGCCTCTCTAAACCTCACCCTCAGCAGATAACCTCACCAGCCCTCTCTCAATTTACCAACATAACCAAATGGAACTTCCTCCTCGCCTGTCCTCTCTGTTCCTGTTAGGCTAGAGGTAGTTTCCCACCTTCTTAAGGCTCACCTCTCCACTCCTGATTACCTACTCAGAAATTTTACATTGGCAATTATGATGTCTCATGAACTACATCCTTTTGTTGACAATGAAACTTACTCAAACTTTCGCATTCTTAAAAAATAATTTCGGACTACATCTTCCATCCCCTTTAACCCACTTCTTTAACATTTGCCTCAACTCCACAAAACCTTACTATCTCCATTTACTTCTTCTCCGTAAATTTCTTCTTCAGTTTACTCCAAACTGGCCCTCACCCCCATCATATATCACTCCTCCAAAGCAGTTCTCATTTATGCTATTAAAAATCTCTACAACACCAAATCGAATTGGCAGCTTAGAGACATTGTTTTTCTTGACCCTGAAAAGCACCTGACACTGTTGATCAACTCTCACATCTAAACTTACTTACTCCCCACCTCTTCCACCTCACTCTCCTAGTTCTCCTCTGCACTTCACATTCTGGGCTTCAGACAAGTTCCTTTAGGTTCAAACCCCTGCCAAGAATTTGCAATTCTAACAAGTTCCCAGGAGATACTAAAGCTGCTGCTTAGGGACCAATTCTAGAACCACTAGACGATCAGTGGTTCTCAAAATTTATTAAATGTAGGAATCACCTGGGGATTTTCTTAAAATGTAGATTCTGATTTAGTATATATGGGGTGGAAATGTGAACTCTCCCTCACCCAGCTACCAGGCTAGAATGCCTCAAAACCAGCACTAGGGAGTTCTCCTCTCCCTCAGCAAGCTCAAAGGCTGTATCTTCAGTTACTAACCACAGACAAATAACGCAACTATACATCTTTAACCTAGACCTCTCCTCTAAGTAGACCTGCACATCTCAACGGCATCTCGTATTAAATAAGTTCAAGACGGAACCCATAACTTCTGCTGCAAAGACTGAGTCATCTTCCATGTTCCCCATCTTGGCGATAGTAGCATGATCCATCCAATTACTCAAGTCAGAATTCTCAAGTTATACACAACACCTCTTTCTACATCACCCTTCACAGTTCCCTCTAATATATCACCAATCCCTGAGTAGTTTATGCCTAAATATCACCCCACCCTACCCAGTTCCTTCAAAATCCATTCCCTCAGTCCAAGCTACCTACAGGCTGAGATTACCTCCAATCTCTTCTCTCACCCTGTTGCCAGAGGGATCTACACGACACGAAAACATGAGTGGATCCCGCTCCTTAGAACACTCAGTAGTGCCTACTGCTCTGCAGGCAATATCATCATACTAAAAAAATACCCTGCTGGGTCAGCTCCTTGAGGACTCCTCCAGTCTCAGCTCAATCTCTCATTTATGCACTTCAGCCACACAATCTTACAGTTCTTTGAGTCGGTTATGTGCCCTACCACCTTTTTGTAAACAGCTCTGCTGATGTTGTTACATGCTGTCTAGTCAGTTCCGACTCATAGCGACCCTGTGTACAACATAACAGAACACCGCCCGGTGCTACACCATCCTCACGCTCATTGATACGTTTGAGCCCTGTTGCAGCCACTGTGTCAACTCATCTAATTGAGGGTCCTCCTTTTTTTTTTTGCTGGCCCTCTACTTTACCAAGCACGATGCCTTCTCTAGGGACTGGTCCTTCCTCATAATATGTCTATAAAGTACGTGAGACGAGGGCTCGCCATTCTTGCTTCTAAGGAGCATTCTGGCTGTTACGTTTTCCTAGACAGATTTATTTGTTCTTCTGGCAGTCCATGAAATACTCAAGATTCTTCACCAACACCATAATTCAAAGAAGTGAATTCTTACTAGGCCTTCCTTACTCACTGTCCAGCTGTTGCACACACGAGGCCACTGAGGATACCATGGCCTGGTTCAGGCACACCTCAGTCCTCAAGGTAAAATCTTTGCTTTTTAACACTTTAAAAGAGGTCTTTTGTGGTAGATTTGCCCAATGCAATATATGGTTTGCTTTCTTGGGTGCTGCTTCCATGGGCACTAATTGTGGATCCAACTAAAATGAAATCCGTGACAATGTCAATCTTTTCTCCATTTATCATGATGTTGCTTACAGGTCTAACTGTGAGAATTTTTGTTTTATGTTGAGGTGTAACCCATACTGATGGCTGTAATCTTTGATCTTTATCAGTAAGTGCTTCAAGTCCTCTTCACTTTCAGCAAACAAGGTTGTGTCATCAGCATACGGTACGTAGGTTGTTAATGAGTCTTCCTCAAGTCTCGACACTGCATTCTTCTTCATACAGCCCTACTTCTCCGATTATGTGCTCAGCATACAGACTGAATAAGTACAACGAAAAGATACAACTCTGATGCATACCTTTCCTGACTTTAAACCACTCAGTATTCCCCTTGTTCTGTTCAACTGCCTCTGGTCTATATACAGGTTCCTCATGAGCACAATTAAGTGTTCCAGAATTCCTATTCTTTGCAATATTACCCATAACTTATTATAATCCATGCAGTCAAATGAGTCTGCACAGTTAACATCTTTCTGGTATTCTCTGCCTTCGCCATGATCCATCTGCCATCAGCAATATCCCTTTTTCCACATCCTCTTCTGAATCAGCTTGAATTCCTGACAGTTCCCTGTTGATGTACTGCTTCGACAAGTTTTTAATTATCTTCAGCAAAAATTTACTTGCATGTGACATTAATAATATTGTTAGATAATTTCCTCATTCTGTTGGATCACCTTTCTTTGGAATGGGTACAAATATGGATCTCTTTCCAGTCAGCTGGCCAGGTAGCTGTCTTCCAAATTTCTTGCCATACACAACAAGTGAGCACCTCCAACACTGTATTCGTTTGCTGAAACTTCTCAACTGGTATTCTGTCATTTCCTAGAGCCTTGTTTTTCACCAATGTCTTCAGTGTAGCTTGGACTCCTACCTTCAGTACCATCAGTTCTTGATCATATGCTACCTCCTGAAATGGCTGAACATCAATCAATTCTTTTTGGTACTGTGACTCTATGTATTCCTTCCATCTTCTTTTAATGCTTCCTGGTCGTTTAATATTTTCCCCTTTGAATCCTTCAATATTGCAACTAGAGGCCTGAATGTTTTTCTTCAGGTTTTTCAATTTGAGAAATACCAGGCGTGTTCTTTCCTTTCGGTCTTCTAACTCCAAGTCTTCGCACCATTCATTATAATACCTTACTATGTCTTCTCGGGCTTCCCTTTGAAACTTTCTGTTCAGCTCTTTTACATGATCATTTTGTTCCATTTGCTTTAGCTACTCTAAGTTCAAGAGCACACTCTATGTCAAACAGCTTTACTGATGTGTAACTTACATGCCATTAAAGTTCACCTATTTAAAGTTTAAATCCAATGCTTTTTTAACGCATTTACACAGTTGTGCAACCATCAGAGCATATTAAGCTTATACATGCATTAACTAATGTAACCGGCAGAACAACCCATCAGACAGACACAGTTATTATCCTTTTATTTTATAGATGAAAAAGTTGAGGCACAAAGAGCGTAAGTGACTTGCCAACCCAAGGTTTCCATTACTGTTTTTCTAGAGTCTACAATTACTGCAAAAAGCAAGCATTGGATATTCTGTTACAGAATAAACATTCATTCATTAATTCAAACAATTACTATGTATGTGCAAGTTGCTGCTAGCCAGTGAGGGATGGATACAAAGATGAAGTAGATCCCACGCATGCCTCTGAAACACCCACAGTCAGGGAAAGGGAGTAAATAAACAAAGAAAAATCACTTAATTATTGTAACTATAATAAGCAATGCATACTACTGTAATACTAGTACAAGATACTGTCATGGGAACTGGGGAGAAATGCCTCTATGTTGGGGTTGTTAGGAGAGTTTTACAGACGAGATAATGTCTAACCTAAGAGGAGAAAAGAGGAAGACGTTCTGTTGGTCATCAGGACTGGAGGAAGACTCATTACAACCTGTGTTATGCAAATGACACAACCTTGCTTGCTGAAAGTGAAGAGGACTTGAAGCACTTACTAATAAAGATCAAAGACCACAGCCTTCAGTATGGATTACACCTCAACATAAAGAAAACAAAAATCCTCACAACTGGTCCAGTGAGCAGCATCATGATAAACGGAGAAAAGACTGAAGTTGTCAAGAATTTCATTTTACTTGGATCCACAATCAACAGCCATGGAAGCATCAGTCAAGAAACCAAAAGACGCACTGCATTGGGCAAATCTGCTGCAAAGGACCTCTTCAAAGTGTTGAAGAGCAAAGATGTCACCCTGAAGACTAAGGTGAGCCTGACCCAAGCCATGGTATTTTCAATCACATCATACGCATGTGAAAGCTGGACAATGAATAAGGAAGATCGAAGAAGAACTGATGCCTTTGAATTGTGGTGCTGGTGAAGAACACTGAATATACCATGGACTGCCAGAAGAACGAATAAATCTGTCTTAGAAGAAGTACAACCAGAATGCTCCTTAAAGGCAAGGGCATGTTGTGAGGAGAGATCAGTCCCTGGAAAAGGACATCATGCTTGGCAGAGTACAGGGTTGGGGGGAAATGAAGAAGACCCTTTGCGAGGTGGACTGACACAATAGTTCCAACGATGAGCTCAAGCATAACAACGACTGTAAGGATGGCTCGGGACCGGGCAGCGTTTCGTTCTGTTGTGCATAGGGTCGCTATGAGTCGGAACCGACTCAACGGCATCTAACAACAACAGCTGGATGCTCCATTAGTATCTCAAGCTCTAAATTTCTAAAACAAATTAGCCAATAGGAGAGAGGTGTTTCTGGCAGAGGCGACTATAATACACTAAGTAAATACCGGTGCTCCTGGAATGGCACGTTATTTCATATGAGTAGGGCTTAAGTGGGTACGGGAAAAATGATAGGAAAGGTCTGAATGCCGTGCCAATGAGTTGAATGTTTACCATGTGGTGACAGAAAGCTTGTGAAAACTTGAAAGAGGGATTGTGACGATATTATATTAAGAAGATGGCTCTGGCAGCAAGTAGAAAATGGATGAGAGAGAATGCCATAGCAGAACTTGTCCAACAGTGAGAACAGAGAAGAAAGAAAACAGTCATGGGATATTAGGCGGCCGAATCAGGTAGATGTTGGTGATGTAGTACATGGGAAGGAGTGAGGCAGGAAAGAAACAGAAGGTGAAAAAAAATCAGTAGTAGCTGACACCTAGGCAATCTATGCCATTCACACAGACAAAACAAGAACAGATATATGAGGAGGGCAGGAAGAACATGTTTTCAGTTTGGGAAATGCTGTCTGAGATGCCTACCTGGCACCCAGGTGGAGGTGTTCAGTGATCTGGAGTCCATGACTGGAAGCGTATTTAAGAACTATCAGCACTGCAGTCTTAACTGGAGATGCAGTAATGGATGCGACTGCCCAGAAGATCAAATGAGAGAAAAGATCACTGTGGAAAATATCTACCTTTAGTGAGAATGTAACAATTCTAAAGAGGAAATGTCAATTCATCAAATAAGTAATTAGGAAGTTCATTAACTTTGCCCTATTCTCAATTATAGGAAACCCTAGCGGCGTAGTGGTTAAGTGCTATAGCTGCTAACCAAAGGGTCGGCAGTTTGAATCCGCCAAGTGCTCCTTGGAAACTCTATGGGGCAGCTCTACTCTGTCCTACAGGGTCGCTATGAGTCAGAATCGACTCAACAGCACTGGGTTTGGTTTGGTTTTTTGGTTATCCTCAATTACATTACTAAGCCTAAGGCTTTGTATGTACTAAGCCTACTCTTCTAGCCTGGAAAACAGCAGATTCTCAAAGAAGTTTGTGAAGTGAATTGTTATTGACAGTCATTAAATGATTCTTTTAATTTCCACAGGTATGTTCTAATTCTACAGATGCTAAATTCCATAACCAAAATATTTTATTTAAAATAAGCATATTATCACATCCTTCACAGGAGAATTCATAAAGTAAAGTATCATGAAGTAAGCTAGCTCATGAATCTGCTAACTTGTTCAGGGATATTAAACACTAAAAAGAGAAAAGCTACCAAAAAATAAGCTGATGACATGTGAGTTTTAAGGACTAGGGTTTGCCTGACTCAAGCGCCATGTGTTTTCAGCCGCCTCATAGGCATCTGAAAGCTGGACAGTGAATAACGAAGATGGAAGAATTAATGCCTTTCAATTATGGCGCTGGTGAAGAGTACTTAATATACCACGGACTGCCAGAAGAACGAACAAATCCATCTTGGAAGAAGTACAGCCAGAATGCTGCTGAGAAGCAAGGAAGACGAGACTTTGTCTCACATGCTTCGGACACGTTATCAGGAAGGACCAGTCCCTGGAGAAGGACATTATGCTTGGTAAAATAGAGGGTGGGCAAAAAAGAGGAAAAGCTTCAACGAGATGGATTAACACATTTACTGCAGTAATGGGCTCAAACATGGCAACGAATGTGAGGATGCTGCAAGGGCTGGGCAGTGTTTCGTTCTGTTGTTTATAGGGTCCTCATGAGTCGGAATCGACTTGACAGCACCCAACATGTTAGTTTAAAGGCATAACTTAAAAAAATATTCAATATATATTTTATATTTAATTTATATATTAAAGTTTAAATTGTTTTTCCACAGAAAAGATTAATAAAAAATAAAACAAATCCACTTACATAGTTCAGCAGTAAGGTTTCAGAGTAATTCTTACAAATGAATATTGTTATCAATAAGCAGGATAATCTAACAGTCGTTTTGAAATCAAATTTTCAAAATCCAGTTAACAAAAATACAGAAGAAAATCAAGGCATAATATGAGCTACCAAATAAGCTTACCTGGAGCAATCTTAGTAAAATATTAAAATGTCACAAGTAAAACAATTTTACTTATAAATAGCGTAACTAAAACAATTTAAATGCTGAGAAAAGTTGTATATAAGAACTTAAAAATATAAGCAAATATAAATAAAGCAGGGGCATTTGTTCCTCTTAACTTTTTTTGCCCAATCGATTTCAGCATATCGTAATATGAAGTGAATGGGTTATAAACGTGTTGCCTATATAAGAGGAACATGATGCTACTTAGCAGCCATCGGAAGGCCATACAAATAAATTAAAGGGGTGTATGAAAATAACTGAACTAAAGATACACTGAGCAATCACCCACCTATTTTTCTTGTATTGAACGTATTTTAATTCTTCAATAAGTAAAAAAAACAACATATTCTCTGCCCAGGTCCCTTGTTTTATATTCGCAACACCTCAAATTCACTGCGGTGAGTTGTCTTGTTTGTCAACCCAAACAACACCTTGTGTTTGGAGAGGCTATTCCTCAATGAATCCTTACTTCAAAGTAAATCTACAGGGAAAACAACCAATATTATAAGAACCAAAAGAAGGATGTCAATCATATTTGTGAGCCCTCTTCACATACTTTATTGTCATCACCAAGGAGCTTCTTTCTTCAAACTACAGCTCCAGGTCTGGGGAATGCTCCTCTGTGGGTTTTAAAAGGCTGACTCCCTGCCTGAGAATATTATGGTTGAACAGACACTTAACACTGCTCAACAACTGCCCAGTGACTTACATGGTTTCAGGAGGACAGAGACTACAGTTTGAAGACCCAAAGCTTGTCACACCTAACTTATCTGCATGTATTGATTGCTATCCAAAGAAACAGTACTTGTTATTATTTATAAAAATTCTCATTGGAACAATGTTCCTGTTGTTGCCCTGATGCAGAAAAAACAATACAGCTGAAATATGGAGATGGGGTGTAAAAAGACACTGCATGCAGAATCAGATTAAACTAGTTAGAACTGTTCCTCTTTTGCAAAATAAGGATGATCAGCACATTTCAATGTCTCTCTCCAGTGTCTCTCTCACCCGCCTCGCTTCCTAAGCAGGGCACACCCTATCAGGGCATCTGACAAACAGTGCACTATGTCTGACGCCATTTTGGTTCCAAGGAGTCCTACACAAACTATAGAGCGTCTCTCTCAGGTAAAGACTTCTCTCATGGTCTTTGTATCCCAAACTTAAATAGATGTGTAGATAATAACTAAATTCACCAGTTAAAAATGAGATTTTACTGTTTTTATGATTAAGTTTTATCTGTCACTGAAGCAAGTTTTATTAATGGTTCCAAACTTATCTTAGAACTACAGGATTCTAATCACACTATTTTGACATGTAATTATACTTTAAGCAGTGGTGATTAATGTATAAACAAAAAATGTGTATTGTACCTGTAAAAAGATTACATTTACTTGTTGTCTAAAATAAGCAACCATACTCTCTCAATATGTCAGCATCTCCCCAGTGAAACTTTTTTTTTAAATTATGCTTTAAGTGAAAGTTTACAAATCAAGTCAGTCTCATACAAATACTTATACACACCTTGCTATGTACTCCTAGCTGCTCTTCCCCTAATGAGACACCGCACACCTCCGGTCTCCACCCTGTATTCCCTGTGTCCACTCAACCAGCTCCTGTCCCCCTCTGCCTTCTCATCTTTCTTCCAGACAGGAGCTGCCCACATAGTCTCACGTGTCTACTTCAGCCAAGAGGCTCACTCCTCCCCGGTGAAACGTTTTTGAAAGACACACCTACTTTTCAGGCCACTAGGGTAGCAACGATCAACTTAGTACTTTCCTTATGAAACTGTAAGCTAGGTAGCTTGAAAATGTCAATGAACCTTCCAAAAGACTTTATCGTGTGAGAGTGCTTTATAGTCTCAAAACCTAAAAATATTTACTTTTTCAGTCTGAGCGGTTTTCCTCAGACCGTCAATGCAAGAACTATTATTACCACTGGTCCTCTTGAGGATGGGTGGTTATACAAGCCTAAGTGATGTTCATCACTTTAGGCATTTAAGGAAGCATTGAGACCATTTTCTCACTAGCAAGTCATTAAACTAAAGCCTAATTCTTTTCAGAGATAGAAGAGAGCCGAAGCTCTGAAAGTATTTACATACAATCCAAATAATCCAGTTTATGAGCTTGAGTACCTTACCTGCTTCCAAAAAAGCTTTCAATGTTCACCTTACTTCATGAGACAGATATGACAAGTGTCTGAACAGAATTAATGTCAGGATCAGGTTAATGGTGATTAAAACAATACAGAGTCATTTTAGGAGCATTATTTGAAGGTACATTAAGAAGGGAAATTCGATTTTGTCCAGAGTTGTCACTTTTTCTTACCAGAGATGTGGAACAAACTGTCTTTCCTTGAATGAGCTTATCATACTGTATTTAGTACAAAACAAACCTTAATAAGCCGATCGTCTGCATGGGAGCTGGATCAACTCCTTCTCATTAAGAATTTAAGAAGCTATCAGCCTTCTATACAGTCCTGCCTGTATGAGAGAAAGCAAGGACTGGCTCCTTTCAAACCTGTAATTTATGAGTTTATTCAAACCCGCCAAATTGCTTTAAGTAAACGCCTCTCACATTCGAAAATTCCCATTGCAACTCATTTAGGTTGGCAGACAGGCAGGCCCAAATTCAATCCTTTCATCCTGCAGCTAAACCATTACAATGGTAATTCTGCTCTGACACTCTGAAGAGACCGCTAATTACTGTGCTGCGGGTCCCTAGACAGATCTCCCATTCAGATTAAGATGGCTTTGCAAGCGGCAACACCTTTCTTTACCGGAGAGAGATGCTCTCTCATGTTACAGCTCTATCAAGGAGCCAGTGCACTACAGCTGGCTGCCTTTGGATGTACCTTTTGATGTCTTGCCTTCTTTCCCAATAAAATGACAATGTGGCCAACAATACAATCCACTTCAATTTTTGACACTTTTGGTCAGGAACTAAGGTACTGCCATCAGTTTATTAACAATTCCCTTAGAAACTTACAACTCCCTCTATCTTTACAGTCAGTATCTCTTTCACTATCTTACTCATTAAACCTTTTAACTTACTCTCAGGTGATAAGCAATACAGTTAACTCCAAGTCAAATGCAGATGGCAACAGATACAACAGAATATTTGAGAAATATAAAAGACAAACTATTAAAAAATATTTCCTGACATTCTTTTCTCTTTACTACTCTCCCAGATTTTGATGATACTGACATTTGTAGCTTTTTAAAAAGTGACTTAAAACTGATTTTGTTTTGATAAATATTATTAAATTTCCCAATGTTCCTTGAAGTAACTGACAGCAACTTTACATTTCACAATCCTCAACTGGAAATGTGTCATTAGAGCAATTTAGTTTAATATTGCTGAATTCTATGTACACACTGAAAGAAGGAGCCCTGGTGGAACAGTGGTTAAAGCACTTGGCTGCTAACTGAAAGGTCAGCAGTTCAAACCCACCAGCTGCTCTGCAGGAGAAAGATGTGGCAGTCTATTTCCATAAAGATTACAGCTTTGGAAACCCTCTGGGCGCAGTTTTACTCTGTTCCACTGGGTTGCCATGAGTCGGAATGACTTGATGGCAACAGGGTTTCAGCTATGTATATATATTTGGTTATGCAGCTTCATAAAGAGATCAGTTATGTTAAAAATTGATTTATATTCAAGTTCTCAAATACCTATAAGTAAACTCACAGAACCCCACCCCTCAAGACACCATTATATCCACTAACCACCATATAAAGTCAAAAAGCTTGACGATAAACACTTTACTGACTGACTGGAACTGGTACATTTTGTGTGCCAAAATGTGTCTTGAATTATCAGGATATAAAGTAAACTTCAGAAGCTGCATCGCTTATTTTCTCTAATACGGGTTAATGCTACTCAATTAGTTTAGCCTTTCCAGTTTAGTATTCCATCTCCCCTACAAAAACTTCTGGCCTCCATTCCAATTTAAACAGGAGGAGAAACCACAGTGAGAAAAGGAAACATGAGTATATACGTGGGTATATAAAAAAGATCTGGGTATATATCTCTCTCACTTCTACTTTCTCAGTCTTCATACTAGCTTCGTTCAGAGCAGCCCCCCGATTTCAAATTCTAGTGTTTTTTAGGTCTCTCGTGAGAATACTAGAAAAGATCATAGGGCATATGCCCGAGTCAAGTCTTGAGTTTGATGAGGAAAAATATTATTTAATACTTTACAGCCAAATGGAATGAGGATTAATGGAAAGAGGGATATCTGAGACCTGGGACAGCAGAGCCATCCCATAATGTGTGTGTGTGCATGTGTGCATACACACGAGACAGAAGAGACTTTTTTTTTTTACACAGGATGTCATTTTTTAGTGAGGTTAACAGATGATTTCATAATGCTTCTTGGTTACTCTCCCACTGTGAACAAAAGTCTGCCTTGATGAGATCGTGGACTAGCAATAAAGGTACATTTTGTGGATAAGGAAGAATGACTTTCTTTCATGTGGTACCCTGAGACCAGGAACTGAACTTGCAACTGACCTCGCAATGCTGTAGTAGAGGTAACCAGTTCTTAACAGTTGCCATTATCTTAAGACTAGTGTGTGCTCCTCGATGGCTCCGTAAGAGCACACTAATATCGTATCTCTGTACAGACGTGCTTCACCTACATAAACAGGGCTTGGCATCGTTAGAAAACTTCACTCTTTGTTTCAGATAGGAACAACTATTTTTATATACATGTACTCGATGGCTCTGGGTTTTTTTTTTTTTTATATTCAAATGCCAATTATTTCATGAAGTACATTCCTACAGAGCGCAATTATTCTTCTAAATCAACACGTTTATCAGATAATTCAAAGATTAGCCTAACACACAATCTAAAAGGCACTTTTTTTACTAATGGGACACACAGTTTTTATCCAAGATTTTACTTTGCTTTTAGGTGAGAGGAAATAACTCCCTAACTGGAAATTTAAGCCTTCTTTAGTAATCACTGATGACCTCAGAATGACCCTCCTAAAAGTTGATTTCCTATCCAGAACAGAATTAAGAGATTACTTTATCTCTGCATAAATTTTAATAGGGATAATTAATTACCAATTTGATAAAAAGATACACAAACTGCCAAGGCAGAGAATGAAACATTTCCATTTCATTGTGAAATCACAGATCAAATCTCAGTGAGTCACTTTCCAGACACGTTTCCTGCAAAAATATTCAACCAAGCACAGAAATAGTTAAGACCAATAGCTAGCACTTTCTATCCACGGGCTTTTTTTTTTTTTTTTTTTCTATTAACTCATTTAATCCTTAGAACAAAACTACAAAGTGGGGCTATTACTCTGACTACATAAACGTAAACTGATGCACAACGGTTTTAAGGTAATTCAGTTAATAAATAGAATCAAGATTCAAACCCAAGTGGATGTAAAAATAATAAATGTATACACATCTAATATAAGAACTACAGGATAAATAAAACAAAACTGTACTACTCTGGCTGGAGATCTTTACATACCTTTTCTAGTAATTGACAAGATTAGAACAAAATGAGTAAGGATCAGAGACCTGACCAACATTTTCAACCACCTTTATCTAAATGCCATTAGTAGAACACATACCCACCCAATTACTCTAGAAAACACATTTTCAAGTGTACATGAGCGTTCATCCAAACACCACATGTTGGGCTATAAAAATGTCACTTAGGTTAAAAAAGACTGAAACCTTATAGATTACATTCTCTACATATAACAGAATTAAATTAGAAATCGGTAACAATATGGTAAATAGGAAAACCTCAAATATTTGAATATAACCCAGAATTAAAGAAGAAATAACAAAGGAAATTAGAAAATATTTTCAACTGAATGATGATTAAAAATACAACATAAGAATATCTGTGGAATGCAGCTAAAATATTACTCAGAGGGGACTTTATAGCTTCAATAGAAAGGTCTCAAAAGTAGAAAGAAAGGTCTCAAATTACTAATCTTAGCTTCCACTTAAAGAGTCTTGAAAATAAAATTAAACCCAAATAAAGCAGAAGGAAGGTGTAAGAGCAGTTAGCAATGAAATAGAAAAAGAGCAGAGGAAATCATTAAGCCCACAAAGCTGGTGCCTCTAAACGATCGATAAAATATATAAAGCTCAACTAGACTGATCAAGAAAAAAAAGAGAAGCCACAAATACAAATGAGAAAGGACATTACTACAGATCCAACAGAAATTAAAAAAATAAAAAGTATTATGAACTACTTTATTCTAACAGATTTGACAATTTAGATTACAGAGACAAATTGTTTGAAAAATAAGAAAACAGAAAATCTGAATAGCCCTTTATTGGCTGAAGAAACTATATTTGTAATTAAAAACCTTCCCACAAAACACAAAGAAACACACACACAAAGCAAGTAAACAAAACCAAAACAGCAAGCAACAGATTGGGAGAAAGTATCTGTCTGATAAAGGACTTATACCCTAAATATATAACAACTTTTATAACTGCTTAAGAAGACAAACAACCCAATTAAAAAAAAAAAAAAAAAAGATGGAAAGATTTGAATAGACACTTCACCAAACAAGATCAGTGGTCGAGAAGCCCATGAAAAATTTTCAACATCATTTGTCTTCAGGGAAATGAAAATCAAAACCACAAGTAAATGGATAACAAGCTGTGGCCTAGCTATTCAGATATAATACTAATTATCAACAAAAAGGAACAACCCACTGAAACACCCACGAAACAAGGTAGGTGAATCTCAAAGAGATAAACATGCCGAATGAAAATAAGTTAAACTTATTTCATATACATGAAATTCTGGAAAAGGCAAAACTAACCCTAGTGATTGCCTAGGGGAAGTGGTAAATTGATGTCTAAGGGACACGAAGAAATTTTTGTAGTGACAGAATCTTAAAATTGTAGTGGTTTTAAGTCATCAAACTGTACACTTAAAATGGGTACATTTTTATTGCATGTGTTAAGGGGGGGTGCTAAAGAGTTTTCTTCTCTTGTCTTCAGAGTGACCATTCTTTAGCATTAAAACAGCTTGGCTCAACTATATTTAAATTAGACTTATAACTTTCCACTGCTCAAATGGGTATCTCTAGAACGTTACATGTGAATATACCCTCCCCCCCCCTTTTCTGAATGGTCAACTGAATTTCAAAATGGTTCCTCCCAGAGGTTTACAATGCTTATATCATCATATTGAAGGCTTCCTTTACCCAGGATACTCATGAAAAGTGTCTCATGAAATAGTTATGGAAATGACACTCTACTATAAATGGAAGGATCTTGCCTTAAACAATTTCCTGTACCCCTAGCGCCTAGCATACAGTAAACTTACAGTTTAAGTATCTGTTGATCTGAATAGAAATGATGCTCTGATACAATACTTAATAAGTGAATAAATTATACTCTATTACCCAGGTCGCTACAGGAGTTGGATTTGACACCAGAGCATTTGACAACAGCATCTTCTGTTACACACAGTGTTGCTATGAGTCGGAACCTAACAAAAACAACAGTAACAGCAGCCTTCCCATTCAGAGCCGAGCATGACCTCCAGAGCGGCCTTCCCGCCCGGAGCCGAGCGTGACGTCCAGAACGGCCTTCCCACTCAGAGCCGAGCGTGACGTCCAGAACGGCCTTCCCGTCCGGAGCCGAGCGTGACGTCCAGAATGGCCTTCGCACTCAGAGCCGAGCGTGACGTCCAGAACGGCCTTCCCGCCCGGAGCCGAGCGTGACGTCCAGAACGGCCTTCCCGCCCGGAGCCGAGCGTGACGTCCAGAGCGGCCTTCCCGCCCGGAGCCGAGCGTGACGTCCAGAGCGGCCTTCCCGCCCGGAGCCGAGCGTGACGTCCAGAGCGGCCTTCCCGCCCGGAGCCGAGCGTGACGTCCAGAGCGGCCTTCCCGCCCGGAGCCGAGCGTGACGTCCAGAGCGGCCTTCCCGCCCGGAGCCGAGCGTGACGTCCAGAGCGGCCTTCCCGCTCGGAGCCGAGCGCGACGTCCACAATGCCCTTTCCGCTCGGAGCCGAGTGTGACGTCCAGAAGGGCCTTCCCACTGAGAGCCGAGCGTGACGTTGAGAGCGGCCTTCCCACTGAGAGCCGAGCGTGACGTCCAGAATGGCCTTCCCGTCCGGAGCCGAGCGTGACATCCAGAATGGCCTTCCCACTCAGAGCTGAGCGTGACGTCCACAGCGGCCTTCCCACTCGGAGCTGAGCGTGACATCCAGAGCGGCCTTCCCGTCCGGAGCTGAGTGTGACGTCTAAAACGGCCTTCCCATTCAGAGCTGAGTGTGATATCTAGAACACAGGGTCATTCCCTTCTTTGTGTGGCTTTCAAGATATCATACTCTCCTGACTTTGTTTTCATCTTGCTCCTTTTTTTCTTCATCTCTCTGACGTCTTTACTTTGGAGTGTCCCAGGGCTCAATTCTTGGAATATTTCTCTGTCTCATTCGCTCCTTCCAGTCATTTCATACAGGGTATGTGGCTTTTAATCCCACTGGTTAGCAATAGAGACCTGGTGGTACAACTGTTAACTGCTTGGCTGTTAACCAAAAGGTTGGTGGTTTCAACCCAC
Organism: Loxodonta africana; assembly: GCF_030014295.1. NCBI lineage: Eukaryota > Metazoa > Chordata > Mammalia > Proboscidea > Elephantidae > Loxodonta > Loxodonta africana. Next base: position 233,819,040 of record NC_087342.1, on the reverse strand, counting down.
CAGCAGCTCCCAAGAGAAAGACCTGGCAATCTGCTTCTGTAACAAAGTCTAGGAAATCCTACGGGGCAGTTCTATTCTGTCATACAGGGTTGCTCAGAGTTGGAACTGATGTCACATAGTAACAGTTAACAATGAGCCTCTGTCCCTTGAATTCCAGACTCATAACCAACTGCCTGCTTGACAGCTACACTTGGATGGACAACAGGCATCTCTTGAACTTAACTAAGTCAAAAATTAAGCTACTCAAAGTGTGTTCCTGGTAACATCTTCCCCATCAAGGGTATGGTAATTCTATCCTGCCAGCTGCTCAGGCTAAAAACCTTGGCGCTGTCCTTGACTCCTTGCTTCCAGCACCCCAAGGACAATCCACTGGTAAAACCCAACAGCTTCACTTTCAAAATATGTCCAGAATCAGACCATGTTTTACCACCTCGCTCACCTCTGTCTTGGCCCAAACTATCATCATCTCCCATCTAGACGAATGCAACAGTCCAGGAGCTCCACGCTTCTTCTGTAACGAGCTGGACAGTGAGTGGTTTTGTTGTGCATGTGGTCTCTGTGGCAGCTAACTCTGCCATTAAATGCAAAAGCAGTAACAGACAACGTGTACATGAATAAGAATGGCTGTGTTCCAAAGAAACTTTTATGTGGATGGTGAAATGTGAATTCCATGTAATTTTTATATTTCATGGAACATTTTTCTTTTGATTTTCCCCTACCATTAAAAAATGTTAAAAAGAAAAAAAAAAAAACTTCACTCCTGGATTGTACAAAAATAGGTGGTAAGCTGAATTTAACCCTCGGGCCGTAGCTTGCTGACCCCTGCCAGAGCCTCTTAACCAATCTCCTCACTTGCATTCTTGTGCTATGTTGTCTGTTTTAAACAGAGCGTGCTGAGTAATTCTTGTAAAATACTGACCAGCTCATATCACTCCTCTGCTCAAAATCCTCCAAATGGCTTCAACTTATGAGCATAAAAGCCAAAGTCCTTAAAATAGTCAAGAAGGACCTCCACCACAACCAATTGCCCTAATAAATACACGAGCATATCAAGGCAAGTTAATTACAAGCAGGTTATACAAAGCAAAATACACTGGACGTTTGTAACACATTACAGTGTTAGTATAGAACGAATAAAGGAAATAAAAACATCTAATCACCTAATGATAAAAAATAATTTACTTATTAATGAAATATGTAAATTACACACATTCTGTGAGGATCAAATACATGTTAAAGCAATTTGAAAAGTACCACATAAAAGAAAGTATTATTTCATAGTTCACAGCAGAAATGAAGTTATACTTGTAAACTTATTAGGTAAAACACTAAGCGAAGACTGTAAGCAGAATTTTCGGCCAAGAAGCTAACATACCAGTTTATTCTGAAGGGCTTACAGAGAAAGTGTGAGAATTGTGATGTCAAATGTCTTTCTGAAAAAAGTTTTCTAATAAACAAATTAAACATACATGTTGTTGTTGTTAGGTGCCATTGAGTCAGTTCTACTCATAGAGACCCTATGTACAACAGAACGAAACACTGCCTGGTCCTGTGCCATCTTCACAACCACTGCCATGTTTGAGCCCATTGTTGCAGACACCATGTCAATCCATTTCACCGAGGTCCTTCCTCTTTTTCTCTACCAACCATGATGTCCTTCTTCAGCTCTCTCTTGAAAACATGCCCAAAATACGTGAGACAAAGTCTCTCTATCCTCACTTCTAAGGAGCATTCTGGGTGTACTTCTTCTAAGACAGATTTGTTCATTCTTCTGGCAGTCTGTGGTACGCTTGGGTCAGGCACACTTTAGTCATCAAAGTGACATCTTTGCTTTTTAAAACTTTAAAGAGATCCTGTGCAAATTTGCTCAACACAATATGTCATTTGATTTCTTGTCTCCTGCTTCCATGGGGAATGATTGTAGTAACATAAAAAAAAAAAAAAAGCTACCCAAAATTCTATAATTATCTCATTAACATTTCCCCTCTCTGACTTTACACATTTCTCATGATTGTCTATACTTTGTTTACAGTTATGAGCCACTTTTTCACCACACAACAAAACGCTCGCTTGCTATCCCCACTTTTAAAGTATGGTGTTCGAATCTTATTCTAAGTAAAATGGCAAGCCACTGGCAGTGTTTAACTTGATCTATACTTAACTAACTTAAGGGACAATGAACTGTAAGGAATAAGACTGACAATGAACAGAAGAAAGATCACTAAACAGCGTAAGCAGCCCATAGTCTGGCTTCATCCAGGGAGGCAAAAATAAATTTATCCTACTGTGGAGGTAGACTTAACAGCTTAGGTCTGCCCAACAAGACCACAGTCACTAAATATCAGCAAGGACAACACTGCTCTAGAGTCCTTTTCTATCAATGAGCTTAATTTTCCACCAAGGATGTCACACTGTGATTACAGCAGCATACAGAAGGCTCTGGGAATCTGAAGCAGGTATAGTTCAAGTTTATGGAACTGAGATTGTAACTACTGGACTGATTATACTTATCCTGAAGTGGGTATTTTTAGTAGATATTCGAAAACAACAGACTGAGAAATGACTCTTGCCTAGCTTTGCAGTTTTTAAAAATTATTTTGTGATTTAGGAAGTAGAGACAAAAGGGATTAAAACAAAAACAAAAGGCATTAAAATAAGTCAAAGAAATTTCTAAAACAAAAAAAATGGTGATTTTCAGATAAAGTTCTCTGGAGTCCCTGGGTGATGCAAACGGTTAAGTGCTTGACTACTGGCTGAAGCGTGTGCGGTTCAGGTCCACCCAGAGGTGTCTTGGAGGACAGGACCGGTGATCTGCTTCTGAAAGATCACAGCCTTGAAAACCCCATGGAATTCTGCACACGCGGGGTCGCCATGAACTGGAATCAACTTGACAACTCGCGCCACCAACAAAACAGGTTTTCTAGACAAAATATTATTTGTTAAACTCTACTAATGAATGAAGTATGTTGAATGAAATGTGATCACCTCAAAATCCTTAGTACTTTTACAATGGAATCTGAACACTGAACACACACACAAACTAATTACCAAGTGCTCTAACAATGCTGAGCCAGTTTGCTTGTTGGTGGGGAGGGGTGTCACTACTTCATAAGGTTGTTTTGAAACCTGAAGGTGAATTTAAAGGATATGAACTGTTTACCACACTTTTAGTTTATATGCAAGTTTATATGCAGGGTGATGTGAATTAAGGGGTATACATTCAAATCACCAAATTATCAGAAATATTAAACTTGTCACAAGGAGTATAGGTACAATCTTTACCCAGATTTCTAAACCTTCAATATCACTAGATGCAAAAACACAAAATGGAATATTTACTATATTGAGTTATCAAGTTTTACAACAAGGAAAAAGTCTACCACCTCTCCACTGCTTACTCTCAGGCCCCTCAGGCCACAACTAGATCTCTGGCTATGTAACATTGAACAAAACAAGCAGAAAGCCATTAAAATACAATCAACTCTCTTTCTACATCTCCCAAAAAAGACCCTATTCGACACAGTAAGGTAAGAAACATTTTATACTGGAATAATACAGAGACAACTCCAACTTTACCTACAAATTCTTTCTGTGAATGATAACGTAAAGGAAATCATATTCCCCACAGAAACAATATGAAATTAGTGCTGGTGTTCCTGATCAAGATATAGATGCGAGGATAAAAAATACAGTTTTTAAGTTACAAAAATATCCACAATATCAAATATCTCTTTAATATAGGAAGTGACCTAAAATAACAAATAATAAAAATTACTTTATTCAAATTTTTGAAAATAAAAAGTCTTTTAGAAAAAAAAAAAAAAACCCCATTAGGAAAGCAAAGATGAGAATTCTGTTCACAGCCAAGGATTGAGGCTGCCCCGAACAGACATTTTCATACGATATTAGCAGGACTATAAACTAGTACAAATCCTCTGGAAGGCAACTTAGAAATTTCAGTGTTAGTAAGGTAGTAAATTTTAAAATACACCTAATCCTTTAACCCAGTAACTCTACTTCAAGAGACTTAACCCACGAGTACATAACTCAGCATCTATCTCCTCATTGAAATGAGGGAAACGCCCACTGCTGGACTCTCTGCTACTCTATGTCTGGAGGGTGCTTTTATTCCTGATGAGAAGGCCTCAGGCGACCACCCTGGGAGGGGGTAGCTGAGGTGGAGTAGAGGATAAGATCCCTGGAGGGGAAGCTCAGGATCATTTACCTAATAATGAAATCTTGGCAGAAAAAAAAATTCCAGTTCCTTTCTCTTGTCCCATTCTGTCCTAAACCCACCACCATCAGATGTCTAACACTCACATTCCCAAAAAACCTGAATGGCAAGGTCACCAACGACCATCACTTGCCAAATCCACTGGATGGTTCTCCACTAGCATTTTAATTTAACAAAACGGATCATTCACTTCTTGAGAATGTCTTCACTTGGCTTCCAGCGCTCCTTGCTGTCCTGGTTTTCCTCCCTGTCAAGTCTCCTTTGGATCTTCTTCTTGGTCCTGACCTCCCTATTATGCTGACATTCCCCTGGGCCTTCTCCATCCATATCCCATTTCTATGGACCTCAACACTTTTAGTATGATGATGACTCCAAAACTGACATATTCTTGTGTCATTTTCTAGCCTAACTTCTGACTGTTAAAACTAAAATGCATATCCAACATTTGGTATCTAATAAGCATCTCAACTTCTACACTTCCAAACTCAATTTCCTGACTTCCCTTTTAAGTCTGCTCCCCCAACAGTGTAAATAAAAGACAACTTCAGTTGCTCAGGGTTAAGAACCTTGAAGTCACCACATATCATACCGCACCCAACCCATCAAAATTCCTATCAGCCTCACCTTCAAAATAAATCCACAATCTGAACACTTCTCACCGCATTCAACGCTAGCCCAAGTCACTTTCATTTCTTCATGAAGTACAGATGCTTCCTATTTGGCATTCCTGCTCTCACTGTCACCCTCAAAATTTATTCTCAGAGTAGCAGCTAGAATGATCCTTTCAAATATAAATTACATTTTCTTATTTCTCTCCTTGAAATTCCCCAATAGCTCCTCATCTCAAACTAAAATTCAATATCCTTATTGTCATGGATTAAACTGTATCCCCCAAAAGTATGTGTCAATTTGGTTAGGCCACGATTTCCAGTATTATGTGGCTGTCCTCCATTCTGTCATTGTAAATTTAGGTTAGAGAGGATTCGGGTGGGATTATAACACCCTTACCCAGGTCACATCCCCGATCCAACGTAAAGGGAGTTTCCCTGGGGTATAGCCTGCACCACCTTCCCTCTCTCTCAAGAGGTAAAAAGGAAAGGGAAGTAAGCAGAGCAGAGAGGGGGGACCTCACACCACCAAGAAAGCAGTGCTGGGAGCAGAGTGTGTCCTTTAGACTTGAGGTCTCGGCACGGAGGAGCTTCCAGTCAGGGTAAGATTGATGAGAAGGCTGACGGAGAGAGAAAGCCTTCACCTGGAGCTGACGCCCTGAGTTTGGACTTGCAGCCTACTTTACTGTGAGGAAATAAATTTCTCTTTGTTAAAGCCATCCACTTGTGGTTATTTCTGTTATAGCAGCACTAGGTAACTAAGACACTTACCACGGCCTAAAAGCCTGCATCATCTGCCATTCCCTCCTCTTACCTCTTTCTCCTACTCTGCTCACCAGGCTCTACAATGGACTCATAGGTATTCTTCGAATGTCCCTCAGGGCCATTGCACTTACCACCCTCTTTGTTTAGAACACTCCTCACTTATATCCACATGGCTGCACCACATTTCAGTAGGGCTTACTCTCAAATGTGACCTTCTCGGAGACCTTCTCTACTCATTCTACATAAAATACTATTTCCCTAATCCACCATTCTCCATTCCGTTACCCTGCTTTATTTTTTCTTCACAGCACTTTATGACAACCTAGCTTATATTTGTTTTGCTTGTCAGTGATCCAATCCCCCCCGCACCACAAACAGAACATAAACTCCATGAGAAAGGAACTCCATCAGTCGGCTTTATACTCTCTACCTCCTCAACGGTAAACAGTGCCTAGACTACTGTTTACCGTTACAGTAGGCATGCAATAAACACTTGTTGAATGAACTACAATGCATCACGGGTTAAAAAGTATGAAATTTTGAGAAATTAAAATGAACACAGAATGACTAAATCTGTGGGCATGGTGTGGAGAAAACTGTGCGTGTCTGTATGTGTGTGGTGTGAGCGCGAAAGTGTGAAAGGAAGAGGAAACAGACACAAACGAGTTAACTGATTTTTTGAAAGACACATAGCTAGTTAGTATCACAGCTCCTAATTCAACGCTCTTGCCCAGGTTAATATCTTTTAGAACTAGTTTACAGAATTAGAATAATAGTAAGAGTTTTAATTATTACACACAGCTCTACTTGCTATATTAAAACAAAAACCCACTGGTGAACTCATTTGCCTAGCATAATATGAGCTGAATATTTTTTGGTTACACATAGCAATAAAATGCTAAATGTTAAATAACTTTTTCTGAGCATAGGACTAACAGCCCCATATGCTGACAAAAACCCCCTTTTCTATAGTTTTTAAATTACAACAATTATGGAGGAAAAGGAGGAGGAAGATTATATAGCTTAATAGTATACAAATACAGATTTCAATTTATATTTCTGATAAGCCCTATTAAACAGAATTTATATGAAATTCTTTTCTTCCAACGAGCTGATTTTGTCAAGGAAAGGAGAAATGTTTATGACTTTGTGAGTTTATTTGTACAATAGACTATCTGGACAATAAAGAACACCAGATACAATACCCATTTTATGTAAATGCCAATAAATTTTTTTGGACAGAATACTAATAACTGTCCTAGTTTTTTCTATAGCTAGTTAGGGTTTGCATCTCCACGTATTTTTACTAATATAAGAAAAATATTTTGAAGACTTAGAAAACCAATAATTTATTTTCATTCCCCACTGAAAAAGATTATAATCTGATAGTAGTTCAACCATCATTTCTAGATTGTGGGGGTGGGGGTGGGGGGAGAAGGGAAAGAGAGAGAAGGAGGGAGCGGAAGAAGGAGGGATGATGAAAATCTAAAGGTGTCTGGGCGCATTTCTCTTGAGTTGTCACCCTCCAAAATTACTTGTAATGCCTTACCTAAGGCCCCTAATATGAACTTCAATTGTTCTTAATATGTTAGAAATGAACATTAACAGAGCTAAAGTATGAGAAGTTCTCAGAATGGTGCCTGGTACATTAGTAAAAGTGAGCTTTTATTTTTATTAAAAGTACATTTTATCCTACGGGAAAGTTCACTTTGGGACACTAATCTTTCTGTGGGACACAGGTTGCGCCAGGAGAGTGACTGGCACACACACGCAAGTCACAGAACATCTTCCTAGCAACACAGCTCATCCAGCATATTGGATGTAGAGACTTCTGCACATTCATGACTTGCTTATAAGGATATTGCTCCTCAAAAAAAAGCGCATTTCATCACTCATACTGATAGTAACGTGCTCTTATCTTCCCCTATAATGACGGAGTGATTCAAAAGTGTCAAAGTTCAGTACTGCTTTTGAAAAGTGAGCCGTTGAGTCTGTGCCCCACACAAGACTTCTTTCATAAAAAATAAACAGGCTTTCCCAGCTGAGGGTCTGAGCAATGTCTAAGCTTGTTTATTATACTACATTCAATGAGTTATAAATTAGACATTTTGTGGTTAAATAAAATTGCTAACAAATAATTACCTATACTTTATTAGCATAAATATTACAATAGTTTAAAATCAAACTGAAAAGGGGGTTGGAAGCCAAATCTAAGATTTGGAAATTATTACTTACTGCAGGTACCAGTAATTTCTTCACTTCTTCAACTGCTCTCTTGAGTTTGATTTCTGCTCTGTTCTGAGCATCTTCCACAGTGATTAGTACATGTAAATCTTCGTTTAGATGTTCCCAGTTGGGCTTGCCTCTATTTTGCTCCTCCTAAAAAAATGACAAAGTACACTATTACAAGTTGCTCTCTCCAAAGACAGGGTGCATCCAGCATAACAGTAACTTGTTGCCGATTATTTAAGCTGCATTTGTATTATTTTGCTGTGATGACAATGTAAACCTTTTGAATGATTTTCCTGGCAAAAGGTCTGGGGCTGTGACAGTACTAGGTCGAATGACAGTTACTTCAACGAGGACCATCTGTTGAGCATCTACTACTACTATGTACCTGACAGGGAACCAGACGCTTACACACCACTGAGCAAGACAATCACAACCCCTGCAGTCCTGCAACGCACCCAGAGATGTACGTATGGTTCACCCATCAATGATCATGGAAATACTTTAAGAAGCATGTTATCATTTCTTTTACTTATGAGTAATCAGAAACTCATCAAGGTTAAACAAGTCACTTGTCAAGATCACAGTGAATAAACTGCTAATTTAAGAGCTGAACCAAATTTTTCATTCTCAAGTTCAGTGACCTTTCCACTTAACTGCTTTTAGTACACTGGTTGTCTTCAAGGTTAGGAACTGTATTTTACACACAGGAATTGCTGTGTAAGAGAAATGTCATTTGTACTAAGTATTTCAAGTAGTAATTACAGAAATATTTCCTCACAGTCACAACAAGGACTAAAGGTAAGAATAGCCTTAGCTGTTATTTCCATCAGACCTTACTTTTAAACACTGAACTAACGCTAAGATCACTCTTTATAATTATATCAAGGCATAAACATTAAATACCTACATTTCATCTCTTGAAATCACCTAGTAAGGGACGTCCCTATGTTGGAAACCTCGTCAAGTGACAGACAGGGTGCTTTAGCAGCACAGCGAGTCACATTTCCCTGACGCTTAAGACTATTCTTTGCTTCTTGTTTTTAGTTTCAGAGATATGAATGCACCTTGCTCAGAGCAAGGTAAAAAAGTAATAAATAGGAGCTGTTGTCCAATCTCTATCTTAAATGACACTGTATACCAAATTGTGAAGCCAATCACAGAAAATAGAAGAATTTATGTATAATAAAGTCTTAGTGCAAGAGCACTAGTTGCTTTCTACTACAACTCACATGTTTACAGCAGCAATACGACAAAAGATCTATGGCGCTTAACCGGTGAGGGTAGGAGTAAGTTCTAACAGTGATGTACACATGCTTCTGCCTTTATTCTCCTTTAGTATAAAAACGTACCCAAATGTTTTAAGAGGAAACTGGAAATTAGATAAAATACACTTTCTGCAATCCTACCATGGGCTATGTAGGTGTTGCCAAACATGGATTCACAGTTAGCATGGTGAACTCACGAGGGTGCAGTGGGGTATTTTAATGTTATGTGAAGTACAGCAACAGTCACTGTCTGTCAGACGCCACGCAAACCACTAGTTCAAAATATCTGACCATTTCAAAATTAACCAGATGCTGTTCAGTCGATTCCAACTCGTGATGACCCTACGTGTGTCAGAGTAGAACTGTGCTCGATGGCTGATTTTTCAGAAGTAGGTCGCTAGGCCTTACTTCCCAGGTGCCTCTGGATGGACTCGAATCTCCAGCCTTTCTGCTGGGAGTCAAGCACGTTAACCATCTGCACTACCCAGGGTTTTGATAAAAAGCAAATCCAGGCAAAAATCAATGTGGAACAGGACATGAGGGTGTGTTGTCCACAGATTACATTAATAAATACCTGTGACTATTTAAGACTAAAATCATAACATTTTTTCTTTCAATTTATGTGTGCTTATTTTTTTTTTTAAATGAATACTAAGCTATTATAATACAAATAGTAATTAAGGTGTTTGGAAGTAACTGATTAATAAATGGAACTGCTGGGTATTTCTCCTGGTGCACCACAAAAAACCAAGGATATAATGAATCAAGGCTCCCAAAGAACATAAAATATGTAAATCTGTACCCATACCTTTGAAGTAGCAAGAAAAATCCATATTTTAATTTTTATGCTGAGAAGTGTTGCCAAATTTTCCCTCCAAAGTTTCTATTTTTATTCATTGACTAATTTGTTTGTAGGTACACATTATAAAGTTACTTGTATTATTTGGTGAACCTAAACATGTACGTACGTACATACGTATGTACGTATGTATGTATAAAGGACTTTTGCTCCTGGCCAAGATGAGTAACAGGAACCAGATTTACACTCTCTCCTGAACCAACCAAGGAACGATTAAAATATACGAAACACCAGCTTTCAAAAGACACTAGACAGAAGGCAACTAAGGACAGTAACCCCTCGGAGTGAGAAACAAGGAAGGTGAGCAGTACGATACCCAGCTCACCAGCTGAGCATTTCCAGGCTATGGCCCAGGGAGGGCAGGCCGGTGGAGCCTGGGGCCCCCAGAGCCCAGGGAGGCGGATGTCCTGGCCCTCCGGGGAACTACAGAGGGCCTCCTGTCCTCATCAGCTGACCCTGACCAGTGCACACCGGAGGAAGGGTCCACGAGCAGGTACCTGGTGCTCACCCAAGGCCAGGATGAACACCTCACGTTCCCAGCACTGGGGAGAGGACACTGAGGAGCCTTGCCTCAGTCGTGGGAACAATTAAAGCTGGACTAAGCCCTGTGACAGTACCACCCGCCTCAAAAGAAAATCCTTCAAAAAAAAAAAAAGAAAGCAAGACCTAAAAGATCATATAGTTTCCAACTAACTTAACTGTGTCCCAGAACAAAGCTCAAGAATACCTGTAGAATACAGAACATCCAGGCAACAAGCTAAACCAATCAACTGACACCGACCTAGAACTGACAAATGTCAGAATCAGCAAAAACATTAAAGCTATCGTGTGCTTGTGACACACATTAATGCAAACAGACACCAGTGCACGGACGATCTGAGAACACTTACAGTCCAAAGGATTTTAGAAAAGCCGAAGAACGCTAAACTATAATCAAAACTTACCTGCCACAGAAATTTTCCTCTTTGGGATGACAAAAGCCAGGGATTAAAAAAAAAAAATGGGGAGAAGGGTGACTATTTGTACGACAGGAACAGAGAACAAAGCTGCACTGTAATTTGCTCCTGTGCTTACTGAAGAAATAAAATTTTTCAGTTGTAAAACATCTTGGTAAACATACAGTCTTAATTCAACAACATATGCCAATTAAAAATACAAAAAGAAAATTACACCTACCTAAATGTTTCAAAATAAAGTTTTGCTTGCAGTTAAAAAAACCACTGAAGAAACAAGAATTTCCCAAAGATGGTGGGTGAGATCAATGCAATCATGTACTTTAACTTCCTCCTAAAATTCTTCTAAAGCAATATAGAGTTTGAAATGTATAAGTTCGTAAGAAAAAAATGCAACAGGAAACAGTAAAAAAAAAAATTAAAAACCAGAAAGCAGATGACTTAGTGATAAATGACTTAGCAGACCCCAGAAAGTAAAATCCTGAGACCACAGAGTGAAAAAAGCCAAGAGGGAACCCAAATTACACTGCAGAACACCCAAAAAGCTGAGGAAATCAGCAGCACTGGAGGTGGGGATACGGGAAAAGCTAAGACTGGAGGGCTGGTTGAGTTCTCACAACAAACAGTTCAATTTCCACATCCCTTTTTCCTAAATAGCTGGGTACCTAGCATTCCCTGGTCCCAGCAAAAGACAAGAAATTAATTTTCTTAAGAAAGTTGAAAGCAAAGGGGTAGGGGAGGGAAACTGTTGACACCCTGAAGGCTAAGATCTCCAGGCTCCCCACCCACTTCCCAGTGATGGCAGCCAGGCCCACCACTGCAGACAGGAGAGAAGACCCTGCTGTGGGAGCCTACCCAACTGGACAGAAACAAACAACCTGAACGTATCAATCACCGAGGCGGAGAAGAAAAACTGAAAATTCCTCAGAGAGTTAAGAGAAGATACTGCAACACAGGAACAGGTGTTTAAAAAAAAAAAAAGTCATTAAAAAATAATTCAAAACACAAAAAGGAGTGTTGAAAACTAAAAATAGAGCAAAAATGAAAACTTAATAGAAAGGTTGGAAGATAAAAATTCAGGAATCCTCCCTGCAAGCAGAACAACACGGAGATAGGAAAGTATAGAGAACAATGTAAAAATTAGAGGACTAGTCCAGGAGGCTCAGCAGCCGAGTACAACACTCCAGCAAGAAAGAGAAACAGAAGGCAGAAAAATCAACATAATGCTTATTAAACAAAACCAAAGGATATGAGTTTCCATATGGAAAGGTACCACTGAGTACTCACTACTGTGAATGAATGCAATGAAAACTTTAAAAAAAAAAAAAAAAATCAAGTCATAGCAATGTAAGTATACAGTCAGTTGCCCTCCTCACGTGCGGGTTCCACATCAACCAACTGTGGATGGAAAATATCAAGTATCGGGGAGGAAAAAGTTATGTAGTTGCTGACAGGTACTATGCAGTTAGGTCTACGGTGGTTGGGTCTGTACTAAACATGTACAGATGTTTTTGTCATTATTCCCTAAGTGATACAGTGTCACAACTATTTACAGAGCATTTACACTGTATTGGGTATTATAAGTCATCTAGAGATGGTTTAAAGCAGACGGGAGGATGTGCGTAGATGATATGCAAAACACTACACCACTTCATAGAAGGGGCTTAAGCATCTGCCAATTTTGGTATCCACGGGAACCTTGGACAACTGTGCACACCTTGTCAACAGAAAGTAAACCAAATATAATCCCTTAATGAGCTGGAAGTGACTGAGGGGGTGGGGGTGGGGTGGGAACAGCAAAGAGGGAGGAAAGAGGGACCCATGTTTCCCAAACAAGCCCCAGAGAATTAAGTATCTTTTATCTATGTGCATACCTAATTCTATATTTAAATACATATATATAGAGAGAGAGAGAGAGAGAGGTCATTCTACCCAGAAATCACATTTATCCTTTTGTCCATTCTAACCCAAGAAAAAAGTTACAATGCAAATGTAATTTCTCCCTATGTTTTCTTTTGGCTTCTTAAACAGAAAATAATGTGGGACTGGCAGATTTACTATACACAAGTCAATAAAACTTTTCCATAAGGGTTCTCTCTTAGTCTTAAGTAAATAAACAGAAAACAGGATTATAGAATGTTTACTTCTAAACTCAAAAATAGCCACACTAAGAAATCAATTCTTCAAATTTCTCATTTCTATAAATAATCTGAGTCAAAGAACAGGTTGCAATAAAACAGAGAGGAGGAATGGCAAACTGGTGTACCTGTGAGAAACTGCTGTCCATGAGTCACTGATTTCTTCTTATGGTTATCTTTTAAATAATATTTCTGGGGTAAATAATATTTTCTGGGTATGGGAAAAAAGCTCATTATTACTAAATATTATAATGCCTATTTTATAGTCACCTGAAGCAATGTCATCTCATGTTATGTGCTGTCATGGATTGAATTACGTCCCGCCAAAAAATGTGTTTATCAATTGGACTGGGCCCCGGATTCCCGGTAAATTCTGCCTCTATGATGTTAATGAGAGAGGATGGGTCGCAGTTGTGTTAGTGAGGCAGGACTCAACCTACAAGACTGGATTGTGTCCTGAGGCAATCTCTTAAGGTATAAGAGAGAGAAGCCAGCAGAGAGACAGGGGACCTCAAACCACCAAGAAAGCAGTGCTGGGACCAGAGAGCATCCTTTGGACCTGGGATCCCTGTGCAGAGAAGCTCCTAGTCCAGGGAACACTGACAAGAAGGCCGACAGAGAAAGAAAGCCTTCCCCTGGAGCTGACGCCCTGAATTTGAACTTTTAGCCTACTTTACCGTGAAGAAATAAATTTCTCTTTGTTAAAGCCATCTACTTGTGGTATTTCTGTTGTAGCAGTACTAGACGACCAAGGAAGACATGTGCCATCAAATTTGTTAATGCAAAAGAACGGCTTTTCTGCATCTATGTGTTCCTGAATTTCCTCTTCCAATATCTTCCCCTCTGATTTCTAGACCTCCAAATCTACCTGCCAGCTTCACACCCGCACTTCGACGTCTGCAAAGCAGTGTCTCTAAAAGACGTCCCAACCGGAGCTCATTATCTCCCTTCTCCAAACCCATCCACAATGACGTCTCAGCTATTATGTTCCTCAAGAGTTTCTGTGAATAAGAGGGTTTTTAACACTGGAGGACAAGAACTAATTGGTTTTGTAGAAAAATCTCCAAAATGTACTCATAAGCATATTTGTGCCTTGATAAAGACAGGTTACTGTACTTTCATCCATTCACTTCAATCCACACTAACTTCAGGTCCAATACTTGGTCATTGTCTCATGCATGATCCATTTAAATTTACTCCATGCTGCAAATAAATTAGCCTGTTCCTCAAACCCGGATCCTAATACCCGTAACTGTATACAAGTCACCACCTAGGCCCACAATGCCTCATCTTCCTTAATATGGACTTTTACTTCTCTGTTGCTCTAAGTCCAATCAGAAGGGCCCACTCAGCTATCTGTGCATCATGTTGTTTTAGCCATTAGAAGTTTGCTCCCCAGGTGAAAGCCAGAATCATGCCTGATCTTTATACTCTTGGAAATATATAATACACTGATTTTACACCCATCTGGCCATAGACAAACATTTAAATGAATTGAATGATTAAACTTTCATCAGTGAGGAGATCACTGCTGCACTGTCACTCTCTGTCTTTCCACACAGTCACCCATCTCTTCCCCTTGCTCATGTATCCTGGCCTCTGGGATGCTTCTTTTTGACTTATTTAAGTTGCCAGTAACTTCTGATGATCTTCACCCGATCTTTTTATTCTTGTTCTCTTATTTCTTCTCTGCTAGTCAATCCTCTCACGTTTTCTAACGTTCACAACGTCTGATTTGGATATCCCACCAAAGAGAGCTTTTCCCTTTATGTTAACACCTCAATATGGCCTTGCCTCAAGGCACCAGAAGAATGAGGCACGCTAAGGGTCAAAAGCTGGTTCAAAACTGCAACACTAAAGATGTATCTCATTAACGAAGTGACGGCGAACATAAATTACATATAAATGATTACTATGTGCATAAAATACATCCAAAGCTCAAAACCACTGACCTTGAATCTTTCATGGGACAGTGAAGTGACAAGAAAAGATATGAAAATGGGAAATAGTTTTATTTGTACAGTAAATTGAGGCTATCATATTAGACAACTTCATAATACCATCCCTACCTGATCATAGCGCAGACAGAAAAAATTACCAACAATACTTTTTGTTGTGTGCCATCGAGTCGATTCCAACTCATCGCCACCCTGTATTAAGGTTTACATAATTAACAGCAATATTATAGAGATGTAACACATTTCAAATAACTGTTATCCTCTCAGGTGATGATAAAGAAATTCAGAAGTGAAGATGATGATGATGATGGTAACGATGATGACAGCAACTAAGCTTTTATTAATAAACACACAGTGCTTGCCAAGTACTATGCTAAGCAATATAAATACGTCATCTCATTTAATCCTCATAATGCCCAAGTTAATGAAGTACTATTTGATGCCTTTGAATTGTGGTGCCGGCGAAGAATATTGAATATACTGTGGACGGCCAGAAGAATGAACAAGTCTATCTTGGTAGAAGCACAGCCAGAATGCTGCTTGGAAGCAGGATGGTGAGACTTTGTCTCATATTCTTTGGACATGTTACTGGGAGGGATTAGTCCCTGGAGAAGGACATCATGCTTGGTAAAGTGAAGGGTCGGTGAAAAAGACAAAGACCTCTACAAGATGGTTTTTCACAGTGGCTCCAACAATGGGCTCAAGCATAACCACAATGGCGAGCACGGCGCAGGACCAGGCAGTGTTTCCTTCTGTTGTACAGAGGGTCGCTACGAGTTAGAACCAACTCAGTGGCACCTAACAACAACATTACTATTACCATCATTTTAAAGAGCAAGTGGAGGCAAACATGACTTGCCTCAGCAGTACAGACAGTGAGGGCTGCAGAGCCAAGATACTGCACCAACGCAGAATCACCCTATGGACTCGTGCTCTCAACAATTAACTTCTACCAGAAGGTATTACCTACAATTAAGGGATTCCTACAATTAAGCAAGCTGCCACTCTAACATCATAAACCAGGGAAGGAGTCAAAAACAGATTTCCTGAACCTTTACAATTCTTTCCAGTTTGCCATTTTACCTTTAAACAATTTTACATGGAATTCCATGCATCTCCAGTCCTCAAAAGACTTTAGATGCACATATACCGATTAATTGAGATTATGTAGTAGATTTGGTGGGTTTTTTTAAATTGGTCCTCTCTACTAATTCCAAGTGCTCTTTCCCCATAAATAAATTCCTGAATAAGTCACATGAAGATCAATACAAAAAACTGGGAGAGAGGCACGTAGTAAAACAGAACTCCCGTACCTATGAAAATAGAATGCTTTTTTCCTAAATGTGAAAATCACCCATCAAATTTTAATAACACAAATATACAGAAGGTATAAACCCGTGACTATTTAACACACAAAATTCTTCTCACAGTCTTTAAAATTTTCATTAGGTGTGAAGCCTGAAAACTAGAATTTGCCCTTCATACACCATGCTATTTTCAACAATATTACTAAGTTAGGGCTAATTTAAATCACTATCTCTTTTCAATAAAAAGTATCCATTTCATTTTTAAAGCTACTGTATACAGATGACATAAAAATACTAAGAGAAAAAAGTCTCAACATTTGAGACACTATTTTTGTTTTAGATTGGTTTTTGATAAACTCAAGTCACTGCACTAGCCTTAAAATTATGCTCTAATTACAGTTCTATAACATGAAGCATGGGAACACACTGACTGTCCCGCCCCTGCTGAGAGCCTCTTTTAATTAAGCATTTGTAGTCAGGCAAAGGAGTCCAAGACTCCTGGTCCTACTGCGCTCTAAATGTGACAGTTCACATGCTAGAACCTCCACAAGAAAGAAATTCGAGATTATTACATATTTAAGCAAACCACGGTTCCAACAACACACTTAAGCCAAGTGACAAAGCTTAGTCATATAACTATCTCCAGCTGTACACCCAATCTCAAATTAGTTTAAGAAATGCTCGCTGAAAAACTGGCACAAAGCAGATTTCATATAATCTCTGACTCCAGCTAAAAAGCTGACCTTGAGAACACTTTTTTAACTTGAACCTCAGTCCCAACAACAATCATGTTTTTAGAGCTAATTATTTTCTAATAATATATGAAGATTACAATAATTGCGTATCCAGTTGTTGAAACTATCACCTAGGAAAGTCTTAGGTATGTGGCATTCAACAAAGGCTTATTAGCACAATGAAACAATTTGCTAAATTCAGTATCTTATGCCAAATATTTTCCAAGTTAAAAACAAAAGAAACCTTTAGCTACAGCTATTCCCAATGCTCTTCCTTCATAAGAGTATCTATTTCCTACCGACACAATACTAAGACTGCCAGGGATGTCCTCTTTCCAGTTTGCAAATATTAATCCCACTAACTGCAAGTAAACTAAAATTATGTAATCCTAGTCTAGGCCAAATAATACTGATCTGCTCCAATGATGACCTGTTAGTAACACTTGTCTAGGTCTGAGCTGCCTCTACTATGCAAAAACAAATTTGAATGACACCATTTGGGAAGCTGAGTATGATGGTGATGATGCCATCATTCAGGCTAAGAAGACTGAACTAAAGAGGTGAAAGGTGTTTCCCATAAAAAGACAACAATGATCAAGTGGTTTTTAATTATTACCCAGCAAGTTTAAAGACTGATGGATGAAGAATGTTTAACAAAAAGAGAGTGAGGATAGAAATAACTAGCAGGAAATCCTTTCGGAAACACTGGGCTGAGTTTCTGTTGCCAACAATCATCTATACAAAGGTAGTCACTGCCCACGGAAGCACGAATAGAATCCTTTCATTGATTTTTATGTGAAATTTTGTATATTGGCTCTTATTCTCTTCACCACCTAGGGGACACAAGAAAAGGTTATTAAAGGACTAGAAAAACAAAGCAATATTTTGTTTTAGAATGCGATGTTTTAAAATACTCAATTAGAATACTCACTTGCTGATATTCTAAGAAATTCATGATAACACACTAAGGCTTGACCAAGGAAAAAACCAAACCAAACCTACTGCCGTTGAGTCGATTCCGACTCATAACGACTCTATAGGACAAAGCAGGACTGCCCCACAGTTTCCAAGGAGCACCTGGTGGACTTGAACTGCCGACCTTTTGGTTACCAGCTGTAGTTCTTAACCACTATGCCACCAGGGTTGACCAAGGAAAGATTACCAAAAAAGTAAAAGAATAACTTTTCTATCCTCACTCATTTTCTTCCCCAAAACATCAAAAGCCATATTTCAAAAAACCATCTTTCAATGAAATCTTACCGCCCCCCCACCAAGTCCTCCCAGACAGAATGTTCCCTGTATGCCCAGCCTTTGTTCTTCTGACAGTGTTGGTGTGACTCGTACTAGTATCTAAAAAGAGCCGAGAAGTCTGGACTCAGACTCGTCTCCACGCCCCTCAGCACCGACCACAGAAGTGCCCAGTAACTGCTATTTACCAGAGCGCAGCACCAGATACTGACTGGAAGCCACAGTTGGTGGTATTAAGACATACAGATGTGCCTGTGCACTCAGCACTTTGTGCCTACAGTCATTCAATCCTTTCGACAACCCTGGAGACAGGTATCATCATCATCACCTCTCTCCCATTTTAAAGGCAGACACAGTGATAGGCAGAAACCTGACTGACTTAACGCCACTCTGCCAGAAGCTGACTTCAGACTAAATGCATCTGCCTTGAAGGTCGTACAACTACTAAGTTGGGAAACTCTAAAAAGGAAGGTTAAACAGTAAAAACACAGAGTTCATGTTACCAAAACTGAGTCATGATACTAGTTTCTTTGACACTGAAATTAAAAAATATACATATTCAAAAACCAAAATAATCAAAAAAGATTACAAATGTTTCACTGAAAACAATTAACAAGAAACAGACGATTATTTTGAATAACCCACATGTAGCCTTGTACTCCCTCAAGCAAAAGACGGTTAGCAGGTTTATGTAATCAGAGTTTTAAGGAGACAGAGTTGCAGCACATAGTTTACTGTTACAAAGATACTTTTTCCAGGAGCCTTCCACTCAAACAGTAAATTCCACAAAAATTCAAAACAAAATCAGTATTTGTTTTAGAATATGATTTTGAAAATTGAATTTCGAATATCTATTTGTTGGTATCCTAAAGAATTTACAATACTACACTTACTAGCTGTTTAGTCTTGGGCAAAGTGTTTGAATCTTTCTGTGCCTCAGTGTCCCCATGTGGAAAACAGCTGAGTATAGCACTTTCATCAAGGGACAGGTAGGAGCTGCGCAGGTGTTAATGTCTGCACAGCACACAAGAGTCTCCAGGGTCTCACAAGAGCTGTGCAACTGTGCAATCAGGGTTTGGATAGGCTGCAAGCTAAAAGCAAAGAGGTACAGATGACTGTAGGAAACGACATAAGCAGGGGAAGGCAAGGGCTGAACACCAACAAATAACCCAACATGACTACAGGTGATAAGTGAAACAAATGCACCTGGAAATGCACTGTGTGGATGAAAGATACTAGTTTAAGATGATCTATTTTTTTTTTTTCCAGTTAACTCAGGTCCATAAAAAGCACTATTTAACGTATTAAGTAAAAACAAAATCATTTCATGTTTATACATATAAAATTAATGGGAATAATAAAATTTATAAAGATAACTTAGGGCCACCACTGACTGGGATGTTTGGGGTTTCTGGCTTAAGGGGAGCTTGGGTGACAAAAGCACCTGACTGCCCTCCACATGAAGGGTTGAAAGGAAAGGGACAGCACGGCTACAGTTTTCTGGAAAGAGGAATAAAACTGTGATTATTTCACAAACTCACATAAAACGCACTAAAACTTTTTTATAAATGGAAATCATAAAAGCTGACTGAAACTGAGGGATGCGCTCAGATAACAACTCTTCCATGTCTTCCCGAGTGACCCCACCCTATCAGCACTCACTCCCCACCCTACCCTATAGAATTTTATGGATCCATGATGATACATGACACTGTAGTCTTCTGCATCTCTCATACAGAGCAGTAAGCCTCTGGAGAACCCAAAGTTTCTTCCATTTCTGTATTACTCACAGGGCATTTACAGATGCCTAACCAAGAGACGGGTTGGGTTCTGGAACCAAGAGACTAGTGCATAACCAATGGTTCTCTTCTCTTTGCCCTTGCAGCTCTGGGCCTGCACTTCTTTTATGATATTTTCATCAATTTTTTTCTGAATGGTATTTATTTGTCTATCTGTATTATATTATTATGGAGCTCTGGTGGTGCAGCTGCTTAAAAAGTCACGAGTTCAAATCCACCAGCCCCTCCTTGGAAACTGAGGCAGTTCTACTCTGTCCTATAACGTCACTATGAGTCATAATCAACCCGTGGGAATGGGTTTTTTGATTGTTATTGTACCATATCACGTATTATGGTAAAACCAGCAAAAGCTGAAACCTGTCAGAGAAGGAAAGTTCAAATATTTTCCACTAAACCTAGCGACAGAAAAGTGTAAGAATGCCCTCTGTCAAAGGCAGAAAACTTGCAAGATCTGGAAATATAGGGCAGTCCCATCAAGTTCTGGCTCTCACAGGTTTCACTGTATTTTGAGTTCTATATCCAATAAATAATAAACCACATACAAACGATTGCTAGTTTTCAACATATGTGCATGATATCAATACAAACTCATTTAGAAAGCATTGCTGAATTCAGTTTTCTTATCATTATTGCATTTTCTCTACTCGACACATCAAGCTACTGTCTGTATACATTAGAAACTACTTCTCTAAAACAGCCAGCAAAATGTTTTACATATAGTAAGTACATGAGAAACATCTAGAATTAAATTTCTATGATAATATAATCTGAAAATAGCAAGTTGCTGCTGTTGTTAGGTGCCATCAAGTTGTAAAATATACTGGTTAAGTACTAAGTCTCTAAGCCATATGATGTTTTCTTGTGTGTTTTACATGTGTACTTTTCTATGTGGGATTAAGGGAAATGAATAAATAACCGAAGAATTCAACTCAAGATCTATAAAGGAAACATCAATCAGCCAGTATTAAAACAGAGTGTTTTACCTGCCTTCTGTGAAACTAAAAAATACAAAACATATGCAAAATAAAGAGATGACGAACCAGAGTGCGCTGACCTGCAACCACAAGCAAGGTAAGGCCTTCTCTGCCAGGACCCACGCGGAGCCTGCCTTACTTCCTCTTCCAGCAAAAGCTCTTCGCCTAATGTTCTAGTATTAAGAAAAAACCTGTTGTCATCAAGTCGATCCCCGACTCATAGCAACCCTACAGGACAGGGGAGAACCGCCCCGTACGGTTTCCAAGGATTGCCTGGTGGATTTGAACCTCTGACCTCTTGGTTAGCAGCCGTAGCTCTTAACTACTAAGCCACCAGGGTTTCCAATGTTCTATTGTTAGTGTTTCTGAAACTTTTAAGACAGCAACATCACAGGGTTCGTTATGCTATAAAGGGCAGCTCTTCCTTGGGAACTGTGAGATAGAAGATAAGGAGAAGCTCCACTATTTGCATCCTTACTCTGAAGTATCCTGTTCAACCTAAAAAGCCACTGTGGCGGATATCTACAGTGTAGATGCTGCCCACATGTTCATTCACAGCTGCCTTCACGGAACCCTGAACTCTACCACGAGAGAGACAGCATCAGAAACACAACTGTGTGGAAAAATGATTCCAGATTATGAATGTTCATTTAGGAATGTGTTCACATGTGTGCGTGCATGCCCACAACTGTCATGACTGAGCTACCTGGCAGGAAAAAGGCAGTAATTTATCATTGTTTTGTATTTCACGGGGCCTTGCACAGCGCTAAGCACCTATCAAGTATTCACATTTACTGACTGATAACTGGAGTATTATTAAGTTTGCTCCAAATGCTGAATTATCATTTGTTGTAGTAAAATAGAGAGCACTGATTAAGTAGGAAGAAACTCACAAGGTCTCTCCCCACACCCCTCCCCAAAATGAGTGGACAGGGGGCATAATAAACTGCACAGAACACAGACTTAAACACCAGCCTTATTTCAACCCCTCTGTAACTTCAAGCAACTCATTCATTTATCTATTTCATAACCATTTATTCACTTTCTATTACACAGAAGACACTTTGCTAGTGGGTAAGATTTAGATAGTTAACTAGAAAGACGGACAAGCCCTTGGGGAGCTTACAGGCTAGTGAGGAAGACCAACATTACAGAAGCAATCACAAAGTACTCGCAATTGAGATGAGAGATACCAAAGATCACTGTGCTAAAAAAGCGCACAGCAGGGTAGAGAGTCTTGAGGGATGTATGACAAAATAACTACCTCTTGAAATCTTATTTCCTCTTTGAAAAAGTTATAGGGTTGTAAGGCTTAAATGAAAGAAAGTTTAAAACAGTGCTTAGTCCCTAGTACCTAATACTTTTACTATGTATCACTTATCCCTGTTCCCTTTCCTGTTGTTGTTAGCTGCCACAGGGTCATCCCATGCACAAAAGGATCAGACCATTGTGATCCACAGGGTTTTCATGGGCTGATTTTTGGAAACAGATCACCAGGCCTTTCTTCCTAGTCTTATTCTGGAAGCTCCACTGAAACCTGTTCAGCATCACAGCAACTGAGGGACAAGCGGTGCCTGTACCTGAGATGCACTGGCCGGGAATCAAACCCAGGTCTTCCTCATGGAAGGTGACATGGATTGAACTGTGTCCCCCCCAAAATATGTGTCAACTTAGTTAGGCCACAATTTCCAGTAGTGAGTGGTCGTCCTCCATTTTGTGATCGTAATTTTATGTTAAAGAGGATTAGGGTGGGATTGGAACAGGACCTTTACCCAGGTCACATCCCTGATCCACTGCAAAGGGAGTTTCCCTGGGGTGTGGCCTGTACCACCTTTTCTCTCTCAAGAGATAAAAGGAAAGGGAAGCAAGGAGAGAACGGGGACCTCAGACCACCCAGAAAGCCAGCTTCCTGAGCACAATTCGTCCTTTGGACCTGAGGTTCCCGCACTGAGATGCTCCCAGACCAAGGACCTTCCTTCAGAGCCTACAGAAAGAGAAAGCCTTCCCCTGGAGCTGATGCCCTGAATTCGGACGTTTAGCCTACTGGGCTGTGAGGGAACAAACGTCTTTGTTAAAGCCATCCACCTGTGGTGTTTCTGTTACAGCAGCACTAGATGACCCGGACAGAAGGTGAGATCTCCTCCACTGAACTACCACTGCCTTCTAGTCTTTCTTAAAAGGTAACTTTCCAGCTAACAGGGAGTTCTATTAATTCCACTGTCAGACTTGCTGTCGTTATGTTAACAAGTGTCAGGAAAGTCCCAGCCTCAAAACTGTTATCACAGGGGGCGGGGGGGCTAGTCAATGAATCCCTTGGATGAAAAAATACAAACCACCACCCCAAATTACCTAGAACGTCACAGCTCCTTTCTTGGTGGTGATTTTCCACCTTGTTAATAGTTTCAGAATTAAGATAAGGATGAGAAAGCAAATCAAACCCATGGTTAACAGTCTATGTGTGCTTATTATCTAAAATACTCGCAGTATTTAAGATTATCTGGCGTATTAAAGCATCTAGTAAAGTTATCCTTCTGATTTTAATTGAAAACAAAAAACACATATAGGTACCTGCAACACACCCCAGAGATCACCACAGGGTAAGTCTACAGAGCTGTTTTTACTGCACAACGAGGCAGCAGCAGGTATAATCACTGTGAACAGCCTGCCTCTATACTTCCTGACGGGAACCCTGGTGGTGCAGTGATTAAGAGCTATGGCTGCCAACCAAAAAGTCAGCCATTCAAATTCACCAGGTGCTCCTTGGAAACTGTATGGGGCAGTTCTACTCTAAGTTGGGGTCAACTCGATGGCAAGTTTTTTTTTTTTTTTTTTCATACTTCGTGGCTAAGAATTTGGACGACACAATGTCTGATGATCAAAAATATAATACCTGATTGTCCAAATGGCTAGTGTAATATGAGCTGAATCTTTTCCCCTTGTAATTTCAGCATGTTAACATACACTGCACACAGCCATACTTCTCAGTGGATAAAACGCAATGACAACATACTTAACTGGAAAAACGAGGTGACTAGATTTCTCTACGCTTGTTTTTCTCCTACATACACTGCCTTTATGGTCCAAAACCTATGTAAAAATCCAAGACTTTCCTTCTGCTTCTTTTTAAAATTTGGCTAACAAAATATAACCATAAAGAGTGATATAATTAATGTAGCAATATATACCAAGTAATGTAATTTTCCCTTTCTCTTGAAGATCCTGAATTATTTTCAGATGCATAATTTTGAAACATAACCTACTCAGAGTAAGACTGATACATACATTCAAACATGTTGATAAATTAAAGCATTAAACATTACTGTTCAATGACACTGTTGGCATGACACGAATAAGCTTCAACAGTGTCCAGATACAAGCAGGCACACAATGTAACAGCAGCACTCTAAAGGCTGGGATCTGAGAGCACACGGTCAAGCTAAGACAGGGAGTATTTAGAATAGTTTTTCTTTTTCATTCTGTGATGTTGTAATAGGTTAAAAAAAAAAAAAAAAGGCTTTATGAACTTCTTCCTTCACGAACTACAATTACGCATCCAACATTTTTTTTTTTCCTGAAAACTGTTTCTTAAAAATTACTGAACTATTTTTAACTAAAACCTGGCCTCTTTCATCAGGACTTTTTATTCCTACGAAATGTCACTATATATTCTCAAGGTTATCCAATGTTATAATGATTAATTCTTAAGTTAAATGGCAGCCATTTTATCACCATTTTTATACTTTACTGTAATTACATGAGAATCTAACCAAATCAGCTAAGGAAGGAATCTCTAAGCAGAATAAACAATAACGGTTCAGAGAATCCAGGTTTCATTTTGTCTTTTTTTTTCTTTATTAGAAGCCATTTCAAGTATGTTCACACTTCAGCGATATGGAATTAAAGCAAAATTCTTAAATTCTTCTCCCTATTATCAACTGACATCCATGTTAATTGTATAATCAAAAAGTTATTTGCTTCAAAGTCTTGATAGTATCTTTAAAATATTTGCCATCAGATGTTCAAATATTTTAAGTGACCAAGAAAGGGTGCAGCATTGCTTGTCCACTAACAGTTAATAACCTATCTGACCGAAGACAAAAAGGCTTGCTTGGACAGGAACACAGAAGTCCACTCTTTTGAGAATATCTTTGTTCCCCTTCCTCTTAATTAAGGAACAGATTAACCACATGCTGTTCACCATCACATTGGTTAAGAGCCTGGCTGCTAACCAAAAGGTCAGCAGTTCAAATCCACCAGTCGCTCCTTGGAGACCCTATGGGGCTGTTCTACTCTGTCCTATAGGGTTTCTATGAGTAAGAATCCACTGGTCAGCCGTGGGTTCTGTTTTTTTTCATTCACCATGTAACTGAAATATGAACATAATGCAAAACATTTTTTGAGGTATTGTAACAGCCATATGAAATCTTTGTAATGCTTATGAATTAAATTACCGTTAACAATTAGCATGGTTAATTTTGAGAACAATGTCCAATTTATATAACGGTAGTAATCGTTGAACAGGACCATAAGGTATCTAAATACTTATTAACTGCTAACTGCATGTATTCTAAAACAGTGTCTGCTCCTTCCTAGGTAACCATAATAGAAAGTATCACTTAAACAGTGCCAACTACTAAACAAGGAATCTTCAGCAACACCGAATGGTAGGTATTACCAACCTTATTTTACAGATGAGGAAATTTACACTTAGAGAAGGGTGACTTGTCTTGAAGCCATCCAACCAACAAGCAAGGGCCTCAGGACGTGACCCCAGGTTTCACAGCTCCTCTCGTGCCCTCTTCTCTCCATCCTGTCATACTGGCCGGCCCACTCTGTTTAAGGCCCACGTGAAACTCGGCATTATCTTTGAAGTCAAGCTGTCCTGAGAGTTTTCGTCCACACTTTCTCTAGCAGTCCTAGTCATCTGATTCTTATTAAAGACACACTTTCCTAAGGCAACTGCAGATGTCTACTTAGCTTATCGTTTCATGTCTACTGTGGGCTACTTAAGGTTCAGATTCCCATCTGGCACTTCTCAGACTATTCTTCAGACACAGTTATCTAGTGGCATGAAAAGAATGTGGCTGGGAAATGGGGGAGAAAAACGCCATGTCCACTGAACATGAATTTATACTTACATTCAAGTCTCCAATTTTACCAGTAGAGCAGAACAAGCAGTGAACGAAAATTCCAATGGCTACTTTTGTCATTAATAATAAATATTATCATTTTTAATAAATAAGTTCACACAGCGATAAAAGATGCAAACCTCTTAAAACATCCATTTAATCCTAGGAAGAAGCGGGAACGGTAGAACTGTTAAGTGTCTTCCTATGCCTATCTACCTTACTAGGTATCGTGGTCAGAACAGAACACTGACATTTTATTCAGAAAAATGAATTTATATATTGAACAAATGTGGCTTCCGTTGAAAAATATACAGCGTTTTGCTCTAATTATCCCACGTTTACCTCAAGTATTTACTAGAAACTACTAGACAATAAATGGAAGCCCAAACCTCAAAGTTTGCAGTTCATAAATCACCATTTGTCTACATGTAGAAATTTAACCTTAATGTTAATAACATCTAAATCTATATTCCTTGCTCCTTAATGAATCCCTTAATATCAATAACCAAAATAAAAGTTTCTATCCCAATAAGATGCAGAACACCCTCTTCCTTAAAATATTCCAATGGTTTGTCATCATTTTGAAAAATATATCCAGAAAACCTCGACAACTGCTCTAGAAACGAGCCTGTGACTCTCCCCAGTCGTGCCCAATACTGGAAAAAATACTGAGAACACGTGACCAATAAAAAATTACTTCTATGTAGAACATATTATTTTCCAACCCTGCTTATCAGAGCCCCTTCTAATTAAAATCTATACTTGTCCATCTTGCCTACAAAAGGGCAGACACCATATTTTACATCTGACTGTATCTTTAGCACTTTGCATGAGCCTACCACAAAGGAAATGCTTTAAATGTCAGCTGAATGAAGGATCAAGAAACGGACTGATCAATCTTCAAGTGATGTGGCTTGTGTTCCTGGAGAAAAGGAATTCCCCAGCCAGCTTCTTCTCCATCTAAGTTAAGAACAAGACATCTCTCTAGATCACTTGAATTCTACTAAACTGGAATCTTGCCTGGATAAAATCTTCTGAATTACCACTTTCCTTTGCATTAAATATTAAAAGGAGTTTTCACATTAAACACATAAAATTAGGAGGGAAACAAAGGATAAATTAGGCTGTGGCAGGTAAAACCACCTATTAAACATAAAACTAAATATAACCCCCAAAAGAACCAGGTGACCCGTGACTGATCTTAATCTTCTAGAAATAGCTGCAGATCTTTTAATTACACCTAAATTTACATCTCTTGCTCATCAATACAATTATCTTTTAATAACCAAAATATAGGAAACTATGTATCTGGGTACTATTTAAGTAGTCAGTCATGCTTGATAGAGGGTCCGTGAAAATGAAGAAAAGCTTCCACGAGATAAACTGATATAGTAGCTTCAACAATGGGCTCAAACGTACCAACGATCAGGGAGATGGCGATGTTTCGTTATTATACATAAGTCGCTGTGAGCTGGAGCCAACAAGATGGCAGCTAACAACACTATTTAGGAAGTAAAGTCAGTAGCCTGGCATGATGGCTTTTGATGGGCCAACTAAGCTGAGATGCAGTTGCGAGAATTCCGTTTCTAGTACGTTTCCAGTTACGGTGGGTTACAGGTTATTTCCCAGAAGACAGAGGCCAGAAGGGAGGCAGGGTCACTTTGTAGCACACACACACCTTCTCAGAGTTTTTAATCGAGCATGAATCTAGCTGGTGCGGTGAAGGGATTTTGCAGGTGAGATTAAAGTCATTAACCAGTTCATTCTAAATTTATTAAAAGGGAGATGACTTGGGCAGGCCTGATGATCAGTTGGAAGCCTTTAAAAGCAGCCTTACACCTGCTCTAAGCTCAGAGACCTCAAAGAGCAACTGGGTCTGCATTTGCTTCTCCCTTCCCTCTAGATCTTCCCCCCTGCCTGCCTGCGGACCACAAGCTTCACCCATGCCCACACCTGCAGAGTTCCAGCCAGCTCGTCACCTTCCCTTCCCGACTGCCTGCTGCTCTGTGGGCTTTGGGCTAGCCAGCACTCACAACTGTCTAAGTCAAGTCTTTCAAATACACCAGCATGCACAAACCTGTGCGTGTATACTTCGTGGTCCAAGTTTCACCCTCATTAAAATTCTAAAATAAAATGAAAAGTATCCCACTAAACCACTGAAATCACCGCATGAACACAAGACATGAACTATAATTGATAGCGTCTCAAAACAGTCAAATTATGTTTAGGAATATTCCAAACAAAATTACAGAATGACAATTTGGACCAAATTCACATTGCTAAGAAAGTAACACACACGCATTTTGGTGTGAAAAATTACTTCTTCAATAAAAATATTTGATTAATCTTTGTTCAATAAACATGGTATCAGTTAAGACAGGGAAAACGAAAAATATTCTTGAATTAAGGCATTAAAGGCATACTGAAAAGACCATACTTGAAAAGACACAAATTTAACTAGTTACAATAACTAAGATGAATTTTAAAAACTGCACTTTATCCAAACAGGCAAGGCACTGTGTAGAATGTATAGGTATGTGTGCGTGCTGTATATGTGCATACATAATTTTACCTTTCTACAAATAGCTTGCTCCCTTAAGAAAAGCCATTAAAAAAGGACCCATGGCTCAACCCACCTGGAACAACAAAGTAGAATGAAGAACACCAAAGACATAAGGTAAAGATGAGCCCAAGAGACAGAAAGGGCCACACAAACCAGAGACTACATCAGCCTGAGACTGGAAGAACTAGATGGTACCCAGCTACTACAGAAGACTGCCCTGACAGGGAAAACCACAGAGAATCCCTGATGGAGCCAGAGAACCATGGGATGTAGACCTCAAATGCCCATAAAAAGACCAGACTTAACGGTCTGACTGAGAATAGAGGGACCCCAGAGGTACAGGGTCTCCAGGTCCTTTGTTAGCCCAAGACTGGAACAATTCCTGCAGCCAACTCTTCAGACAGGGATTGGACTGGACGATAGGACAGAAAAAGATGCTGGTGAGGAGTGAGCTTCTTGGCTCAAGTAGACACAGGAGGCTATGTGGGCAGCTCCCGTCTGGGGGCAAGATGAGAAGCGGGGGGACGGGAGCTGGCTGAATGGACATGGGGAACACAGGATGGAGAGGAGGGGTGTGCTGTTTCATTAGGGGGAGAGCAGCTGGGAGTACACAGCAAGGTGTGTGTAGCCTTCCGTATGAGAGACTGACTTGTTTGGTAAACTTTCACTTAAAGCACAATAAATAAAAAAAATTAAATAAAAAGGACCCAAGAAAAGATGCTAACCCCACTTTGCCTGAACATCCCAGAATACAGCTGCATTTAGTTTCTTACTATTCCAACATGAGAGGGCACAGTCTTTGAAAATAATTCCCTACATAAACTATTAGATTATACTGCAATGAGGGGACAGGTTTGAAAGATAAAAAGAAAGGCGAAAAGCTTTGATAGCTTAATAACTATCAAATGCTGGAGTTATTGTTTACTTTTAAGACAAAACAGTACCTATGCAAAAAAAAAATCAAGTATTCAATATTTAAAGCCTTTTAATAATCCTAATAAATAAGAAATAAAATTTCTTAGAATGTGACCTCACATACAGAATGCCCATCACTATATCACCATGTGTTAAGGTTTCCTTTTCAAATTGATTTATGCATAAAGAACACACCGATATATTTGTGATGCTAAACAGAATACTTAGAATAATAATAATAAACACCCAGAATTCACGTGCAGCAGTCTCATAAGGAATCCAAAAATAGGGAAACTTCCAGAGACAGGACCTAATTTCACTATTAACATCAAAACCCAAAATCAAACCCTTGCTGTCAAGTAAATTCCAACTCACAGGGACCCCGTCAATTACACAGTAGAACTGCTTGACAGGGCTTTCTTGGTTGTAATCTTTACAGAAGGAGATTGCCAGGCCTTTCTTCTGTGTCACCATCGGGTGGGTTCAACCTTTTGTTTACTGGACAAGTCGCTTCCAAAAGTGGCTCTAACTGCTTACCCACCTGATCTCACTGCATAAGAGCTCATGTTTCCCACAACCTAGACCCAAGGTGTTAATTTTGACAACTCAGTCGGTATCAAATAGTATGTCACTCGTTATAGTTTTCATTCTTCCAAGCATTAATAAGATAAAGCATCTTTTCACGTGTTTATTGCTCATTCAGGTTTCTTAGTCTGAAAATTGCCTGTCTGCATATTTTGCCCACTTTTTTCATTGGATCGATGGCCTTTTTCTTACTGTTTTTGAATGAATTATTTAGATATTCTGAATACAAATGCTTTATCATATATGCTGCACGTATATTCCCATGCTGTGGCTTGTCTTTTAAAGGTTCACAGTGCCTTTTCCATAAAGTACACACTATATTCCACCACAGAACACACACTGATCCTTTGCTGGAGGTTTAGACATGTTATGGCACCAACAGAGGCAACAACTGACTTTGTTGGCAAATACTAAGACTTATAAAAGGATTTAAAAAATCTAAGTAGGACTCAGAAAACAGAATAGGCAATGGAAACTTTGCAGAGATCACAAACCATGTGACGTAAAGGGGCATTCTCCCTCATCTGTACAATGAAACTTAAAAGATGCCCTGCTCAGACGCCCACAGACTCAGATTTTACCGACTGATCCCACAATTACATACTTTAATGTCTCTAGTTACTTACTTCAGTAAATGAAACATTAAAATATAAAACTCCTTTTCTCTCAAAATAGTACTAGGAAACAGAATTCCCAGAAGGCCAAGAAAAATGAGCAGTGTTTTTTAAATAAAGCCTAATAGTAAGTGTTTGGATCCAAAAGTAATAAACTTAAAAAAAAAGGGGGGGGATAATTAGTGAATATATTTATTAAATAAGTTCAAAACGACAAAAAGAACACCAATTTCAAGTTTTCCCTGAACAGAATAATCACTCATTAGTTTTCTCTTAGATTAAACCTACAGTAGAGTTTTTTAAGTGCAAAAACTTGGTGGTGGTTGTTAGGCGCTGTCCAGTCGGTTCCGACTCACAGCAACCCTATGTACAAAGAAGGAAACACTGCCCGGTCCTACACCATCCTTACACAATTGCTGTTACGCTTGAGCCCACTGGTGCAGCCACTGTGTTGATCCATCTCCTTCAGAATCTTCCTCTTTTTCACTCACCCTCCATCTACCAAGCATGATGTCCTTCTCTCCAGGGATGGTCCTTCCTGTCCGAAGTATGTAAGACAAAGTCTTGCTTCTAAGGAACATCCTGCCTGTACTTCTTGCAAGACAGATTTGTTCCTTCTTTTGGCAGTGCGTGGTATATTCTTCACCAATACCATAAAATTCAAAGGCATCAATTCTTATCTGGTCTTCCTCATTCACTGTCCTGCTTTTGCATGCGTTGTGAGGTGACTAAAAATAACCACGGCTTGGGTCAGGTGCACCTTAGTTCTCAAAGTGACATCTTTGCTTCTTAATCACTTTTAAGGGTTTTTTTTGCAGCAGACATAACCAATACAATACACGTCATTTGACTTCTTGTCTGCTGCTTCTGGGTGTTGATTGTGGATCTTACTAAGTAAAATGAAATCCTTGACAACTTCAGTCTTTTCTCCATTTATCATGATGCTGCTTATTGAGTTGTTTCCTTTATGTCAAGGTGTAATCCATACTGAAGGCTGTGGTCTTTGATCTTCATTAGTAAGTGCTACAAGTCCTCTTCCCTCTCAGCAAGCAAGGTTGTGTCATCTGCGTATTATGGTTGTTAATGAGTCTTCTTCCAATTATGATGATACATTCTTCTTCATACACTTTAGGAGTGCAAGAATTTCAGGTGTTCTTAAGAAATCATAGTTAAAGTTTCACTTGAGGGCTTAATATTTTGTATTGTCCAACCCTGAATCCTTTACTTTAGCTTTGGTCCCAGCCTGAATTGGCTCTCTCTCCTCAAAGTTCAAATTATCAACTTTAGATTTACATATCTCAACTCAGTAAGTTTCAAAACCATTTTCCAAATGCTTCTAAAGCTTCAAGACGACTATATATATACAACATTCCATAGACTAAGCCTGACTTAACCTCCTTGTGGAGCCCTGGTGGTGGGCTGGGGAACAGCTTGACTGTTAACTGAAAGGTCAGCAGTTTGGCAGTTGAGTTTCACCAGTCGCTCCTTGGAAACCCTAAAGGGCAGCTCTACTCTGTCCTCTAGGGTTGCTATGAGTCGGAATCAACAACAAGGGGTTTGGTTTTGGGTAACCTACCCTGTATTTCAAAAATCAAACTTAAGAAGAAATTGCTATATACCAATAATAAATATCTCACCGACTTTCATATCTTGACAGTAACTAACAAACGTTTTGGGAGGGACAGTGAAAACTGTTTTTTTC
This sequence comes from Loxodonta africana, assembly GCF_030014295.1. Classification (NCBI taxonomy): domain Eukaryota; kingdom Metazoa; phylum Chordata; class Mammalia; order Proboscidea; family Elephantidae; genus Loxodonta; species Loxodonta africana. Next base: position 233,786,458 of record NC_087342.1, on the reverse strand, counting down.
TCTTCAAAATTTTAAGAACTTAAGATGTTCAAATTTGTTATACAATAGAGCTTCTATGATTCCTAAATTTTATCTAGGTTAATGGGGGTAGCAAAGTATGTTGCTTTTAAATTTAATTTATTCATTGCATTTATTAGAAACATTGAAATTATTTTTTTCTGTCTCCTTCACTGTAATTAATAGAATGACTTAGCAGTTTTCAAATACCCCATGTTTCTCCCAGCTGTCCTGGGTCAATCCTCCTAAGGCCAGACTTTATCCCTGCTGATCCTCAACCTCTGTTACCTTTTGTTCCTGGAAATACCCAGAACTCTCCTTCAAACACTCATGTCATCACCTAGCATAGTATCCAGCTCTATAACCTACAGATCTTTTATCAGCCATTATAAGTGAAAATTCCAAGAACATGGCCCCAGACACCTTATAACTCGGTACTGAAGTCACCCCTGAGGTTCATCCTTCAGCCAAAGATTAGACAGGCCCACGAAACAAAATGAAACTAAACGGGCATACCAGCCCAGGGACAAGGACAAGAAGGCAGGAGGGGACAAGAAAGCTGGTAAAGGGGAATCCAAGGTTGAGAAGAGGAGAGTGTTGACACGTCGTGGGGCTGGCAACCAATGTCACAAAACAGTATGTGTACGAGTTGTTTAATGAGAAACCAATGTGCTCTGTAAACCTTCATCTAAAACACACATCAAAAAAAAAAAAACCTAATTCTAAGAACAAAAAACAAATGGCGAGAGACAAGAGCAGAGTCAACCACACACAACACAGACACAGTCAACTGGCTGGGGGTACTGCGACATGGACGTGGTGCACAAATGCTCAGAGAGAGAAGGGAGCTCCTCCGTACTACCACTCATTAGCTGAGATAAGATGGCACTCAGAGCACAGGAATGCTGAGTGTATGCTGGCAGTTTATTATATTTATATATATTTTTTTAAATTTCAGAGACAAACAGTATTAAAAGAACTGGCATCAAGTAGAGAAGCATCAAGCACTGAACTGAATGGGTGTGTATATGGGGGTGAGTATGCTTTTACACCCTTCACATACATTATCCGTAATTCCTCTACAGTAGGCTTTAAAACCGTTTGCTGCAGAGGCAATTCCAACTCACAGTGACCCTACAGGACAGAGTAGAACTGCCCCATTAGGTTTCCAAGAAGTGGTTAGTGGACTCGAACTGCCAACCTTTTGGTTAGCAGCTGGGCTCTTAACCACTGCACCACCAGGGCTCCGCAGCAGCCTTTAGTGGTTATGAATTATCCAAATGTCACAGATTAATAAGCTGAAGCTAACAGAAGTGAAGGGGCTTGCTTAGGCTAAATAGTACATGCCGTAGCTGCTGAAATCTAGAGGCTAAACCTAGATCTCAGTGGAAGGCCCAAGCCTTCCTACCACATCTTTTGTTTCTCTAAACCTACTTGCTTCATTTGTAAACCAAGAGGGTCTGATTGGATACCTTCCAGTTCTGTAACCATCTGATTCAATTCTAAGGCATATTCTTTTCTTTCAAAATATTTTTCTTAAAAGGAAAAAAAAAAAGCTTCCCAAACTTTTCTTTTGATTAGGAGAACTTCATTTGTTTTAGAGAGGTCTGGGGAGAGATTAAGACCTATTTTATTCAGAACCCGAATTTTTTCTTTGGGTTTCCACACTTAATAAAACAAGCAGAACTTTCTCTAAAGTTTTAATTAAATGCAGTTAAAATTATCTTACTATGCATGTTTTAAATAAAAGGAACTAACTTACGGAAGTAAATTGAGAACTTACTGATTTGCAAACAATGGAACTAAAAACAGAGTTTTAAATTTGTGTGAGATTTAGAAGTTCAAATATGTTAAGAGCTCAGAGCTTTAATTAGTCTGACATTAGCTGGTAACCAGTGGCTACAAAAATTCTAAATGCCATTTAAGAATATTAATAATACTGCTCTTACCAGCCCTTTTGTGAAGCAGCAAGAAATAACAAAATAAAGTGTATAAAGACTGAAAAAGACACGTTACTGTAAACAATTTTTTACTATCCCTGGATTTACCAAAAACAAAGCTGCCTACAAACAGATGGAAAAAAACTTCATTTTCTTCACCTCTCATCTTCCCAAGAGACAAACGAGGGCATTATAGTTGTTTAATACAAGTTTTAATTGAGTTCTGTCACTGGTGGGAAGAAAAGTGTAGACCCACTGCTTTCCATAGCAAACAAAGCGGGTAATTAGCAGCCATCCTGGCACAGTCCCTTATCACCAAAGTACACAAGGAATGCTAACTTCTCTCAAAGCCAATGCTCTGCTACAGCGAAGCTGAGCTGATGTTTCAGGGTCACATTCACTTCTTTATTACACGAGCATAAATTTACTGTTCAGTCAGGCACCTATAATTAAACACAAGAAGAAGATAATGCTAATATTCAGGCTGGCTGACATGTAAAGAAGGCTCTCCCTCCTCTCCGTACAGATGATTGCCTTTCATTTTATAGTTTCAAGTAGCTACAGTTCACTTAGTTTTGATTACACAGCAATTAGATATGCAAATGCCTAAGATCCGGAAAAAGACTTTCAAACGTCAGATTGTGAGCAATCAGACCCATTCTCTTCTCTTGTATATACAAGCAGTTCATTAAACAACTATTGTCTAAAGAAATCTCTGCCTCAAACCCCTTTATCTTTTTTTTTTTTTATGTCAAAAACTTCAAAACATATCTTTGACAAATCTCTTGGCAGCTGGTTAGTGTGCCCATGCATGGCGGGAGGGGCATGGGAAGTGACCATGGGAAAGGACACCCTGATTCACATATTTAGGGTCTTCAAGAATGGCCACAAAGTTTGCTTTAAAAAAATTCTTTTTAATATACAATTAAAAATAGTTTCTATTAAATGACAGCATCGAACAACAAGATTAACAAAAAATATTACCAAAAAATAAACATCTGACTGGAAATCATTTTCACCTGACTTTATAGCTTTATAAGTAAACTGATAAGCGTACATCAAATTGGTAATGCAGATCAAACACTTAAAAACTTACTGATATAAACAAATAACACAGGACTTAAATCATATGCACGTTTTGACGGGACGGAGTAAAAACGTTAAATCTGTACTTCACAAAAATCAAAAATTGTCATTTCCATGTGTCAATGTGACTTGAAAAACTAACACAGGCCCCAATGCTCTTTGCAAAACATTCTCACTTGTTGTCTATAGCTTAGCAATTAATTTTACTTTTAGATTTTAAATTTCAACTTTGTTTCTTAACCTCAAGTCTTATAAAGCGCTTGTTCACTCTCCCTTTACTTCTCGTGTTCTTTTTTGTACTATGACACGTCAGTTTCAGTCATGTGTCAGTTGTTTACAGCCAAGTAAATTTTTTAGGCATTGTTGCACCTGTGTTGCCTATTCGATACTCCTAACAACTTCAGAAAATGAAGAATTAGCCAACTAGAACTCTGTGGTAAGGACAACACTATTGTTATTTTTTAATGGGCACCAACTGCGTTTGCATTGCGCTGAAGGAATAAGAAATGTAAGTTACTACTCTTGGAGAATACAGTTAGGTAAGGAAACAAGAGCAAATGATTAATATTAAAATTGTGTATTTGGAGAACAGGTGCTTTGAAAATTTATCAAAGGCAGATTAGCGATGGCTGAAGTGCTCCAACAGTGTTGCAATACAATGAATCTTGAATTCCTTCTTAGTCAAGTCACCCCAATTTCTCACCTCAATAATGTCAACAGCCACCTAATGGCTGCCCTTGCTTCAATCTTCTTCAGCTCCCTCCCTACACGCAACTGTTCACAATCCTTTCTCCAATTGCTTCCAGAGAACGCTTTCTAAAAGCATCATTCAGTTTGACAGTTTCTAAAAACTGTATACATGGAATTACCATATGATCCAGCAACTCTACTCCTAGGTGTATATTCAAAGAACTGAAAGCAAGAACACAAACAGATACACCAATGTTCACAACAGCCACAAGGTGGAAGCAACCCAAATGTCCATCAACAGAGGAATGGATAAACAAAATGTAATACCCCACACGATGGAATATTACTCAGCCATAAAGAAAAATCAAGTCCCAATACATGCTATAAAACGGATGAACTTTGTAAAAATTATGCTGAGTGAAATGTCAGTCACAAAAGAACAAATATTGTATCATCCCACTAACAGGCGAAGGTACAGACACCACAGTTTGGCAGTGGGCAGGAGGGGGAGGAGTCACTGCTTAGAGGGCGCTGAGTTTCTGTTATGGGTGATGGAAAAAGGTGTAAACAGACAGGGGTGACAGCTGATGAACGTAATTAATGTGACTGAACTATATATGTAAAAAATGCTGAAATAGCAAACGTCTTGTCATCCATATACTGGTCACACACACACATACAAAAAATACAATTCCAACTTAAAAATAAAAAAGACAATTAGAATGCACCACAAAGCATCAAGGCTGCTTTGGGCTTCACGCAGGATTTCTTACAGCTGGTCTCTGCTAAAAATGGGTAACTGTTTTTATGTCACTATAAATTACATCTAATTGCAGCTTTTGGTTGCAATAATTTGCGGCATTCTTCTCTTCTTAAAACTTGTAATCCAGCTCTACTTTGTGAGAACGCCTTCCTCTGCATTCTTCTCCTTCATGAACACTGCAGGCCCATGCCTCTTTCCAGCACTATCAAAGTGTCTAAACAGCAAGGACCTCTACTTTTCTCACTGAGGTAACTTCAACTCACATCCGTCTCATTTCTAAGCCCTAGGTCCTTTCGTGGGATGAGTGGTCTATCCTATACCAGGACATTCCAAAGACTTTTAAAATAAGCCCCCATCCTTGAAAACCTACTATTATTATAGCTTAAAATACTCTGTAGTCTTACTCCATACAGCTCTCTTTGAGTGAGAAACTGCATGTAAGGCAGGGTTATCCTGAACCCCATCTACAGGGCTGATTACTAGACAGTGCCAGAGAGCCTCTGAACAGGAGCTTCATTACACCACAGTTTCAAGACATGAGCCAAAGCTACACTGTCAACGTGAGCACCAGAAGACATTAAATTTCATGTGAACACATGCAAGTAAAAATTAGTATCTTGTGTCAAGCACGCAGTATATTAAATGTCTTGCTATTTTAACATTTTTAATAACCTGCATAAGATTAAAGTAATACAGAGAAACCCAAACAAACAAAACGGATTGAAAAGTACTTCTTTCACATGATGTGTGAATCCAATTCAGGTCAGAGTTCTCCTGGCCATATTTACATTGATCAACAAAGGTTAGCAGGGGACCAAACTGCCAGTTTGATTCTCTATCCTCCCAGCCTATAAGGAAAATGCAGCCCATGTTAGAAATTTCAGCAAAAGGAAAAACCAAAACCACCTCACTCTATCAAAGAGCATTATGTTAATCAGACCCTTCCATCTCTCTTCTTAAAGTCCTCAACTGACTTCCCACAGTTCTTCCGATAAAATTCAAGCTCCTTACCGTACCTACAAGCACGCATCTGGACGGAGGCACTATGAACTTCACCTCCTCCCCCGTTTCCACCCACACTGACCTTGCTAGTCCTTACACAGTTCAATCTCAGTCCCACCTGGGTACCCTCGCACTTGCTCTCAGATCACTCTGAAACACGCAGCCTGAGATCTTCCCCATGTCGGCCTCCATGTCATCTCAATCTCAGTTTAGATGGCACCTCCTCAGAGAGCTTCGCTCACCACCTCAGTGAAATCACCCCACTGTGGTCACACGTAAGCCCTTTTGTTATTCTTTTCATGGCACTTATCATTTATGAAATCACCTTACTCACTGATTTATTTAGTAGTCTGTTTTCTGTCTTCCTCTTTAAGTTACACTCCATGAGGGTAAGAATCTACCAGTTTTGTGTGTGGCCCAAAGTAGGAAATCGAGAAATACTAAGAAATATTTATTTGATAGATTTTACAAGGTAGAAGAATGTATATTTTAGGTGGAAAAATGCACATAAGAAAAGCATAAAGAGAGGAATAAGAATGGCTTATTTTTTAGAAGGTAAGAAGATGTGGTTCACAACACACAAGATACTAGAAAACAACTCTGTGCAAGGAGACAGGGAATGGGCTACACTGTTACATGCACATTGTTGGTGACACTGGTGTCAACTAGACTCTCCGTATCTGAGCAGAGTGATGCCACTATCACTGCTTCACAGACAATTCACCGAGCCTTCCACTTCAGGTCCCAGGGACCCTGGGCTTTCAGGCCAGGTTGATCAAGTGCCTTGCTTCTTCATCTACAGTAAGAGCTCAATCATCAGCACAATTCCTGGATTATTTTTTAGTACTTCTTAAATGAATTTAGAGTTTTGTTACAAGAGAAAAAGAGGGAAAACTAGTGATTCTGACTGAATATATACTGAACACGTATTATATCAATGGCAATGGCAAGAAAGACCTAAAATGAGCACCTTTAGAATCTGCTTTATATTCTTATAGTAGCTAAACGTATAAACCTGTCAAATATTCAGAATTAGTAGTTTTTTAATCATAAAAAATTCTTCTAAAACAACTAGCCTAATATCCTTCAAATCAATCAATGTCAGGAAAGACAAGGAAAGGCTGGAGAAGTATTCCAAATGAAAGAGGGAGGGGAGAGAGTGGGCAGAAATGGAGCTTCGAATATGTCTAACGTTGTAGATGTTACTCATTGGTGAATCGGGGTTAAAGGTATATGGGAATTCTCTGTACTATTCTTATAATTCTCCTATAAGTTTAAAAATATTTCAAAATACAATGTTAAAACCAGTAATTATCAGTTCCCAAACTTCCGTTTCTCCACATTTTCTATATGAATTTGCTCCGCCTGCCAGCACTGTCTCATTCCAACAATGAGAATGGTCTGTATCTATGCTGTCTAAACGGGTAGCCACTAACCACACATCACTACTGAGTACTTCCAATGTGGCTGTGCGTGCAACTGAGGAATTAATTTAATTTTACCCAATTTTAATTTAAATGGCCACATCTGGCTTGCAGCTACTCTTAGCATGCTGTGCAGGTCTAGGCACTTTACTAGCACAAGTAACACCCAGCTGAAGGCTGGTTTAACGTCAAATGATAACGCCCTTCCAGGACGGTGTCTTCCTTACAGCACCCTCAAACTAAACCCTGGGCTCAACATTCAGGGGTCCAGTGGGGGTAAGGGAGGCTACAGGTGGCAAATGTCCTGGCCTGAATCACAGGGATTCCCCTATCTTCTCACGATGGTGACAAAGGACACAAGAGATCATCTGGGGAGTCCGGATGGCACAGTGGTTAAGAGCTACAGGTGCTAATCAAAAGATCAGCAGTTTGAACCCACCAGCTGCTCCTTGAAAACCCTATAAGGTAGTTCTACTCTGTCCTATAGGATCACTACGAGTTGGAATCAACTTGATGGCAATGGGTTTGGTTTTTCTGCTTTGGTGGTGCAGCGGTTAAAAGTTCAGGCTGCTAACCAAACGGTCAGCAGTTCGAATCCACTAGCCACTCCTTGGAAACCCTATGAGGCGGCTCTACCCTGTCCTACAGGGTCCTTATGAGTCAGAATCTACTCGACAGCAAAGGGTGAGGGAGTCTCTGGGTGGTGTAAATGGTTAATGCGCTGGCTGCTAACAAACCGGCTGGAGATTCTAGTTCACCCAGAGGCTCCTCAGAAGAAAGGCCTGGCCATCTACTTCCACAAAATGAGCCACTGAAACCCCTGCTGAGCACAGTTCTACCCTGACATATATGGGGCTGCCAGGAGTCAGAATCAACTCCACAGCAACTTTTTTTTTTTTTACATGCACCTAAGCTATGACTTGAGTCAGAACTGACTTGACGGCACTGGGTTTTTTAAGCTATGACAACAGAATACTCCACTTTGAAAAAATCTCTATCAGAGAGATGTGATTTAGACAACATAACAACCAATATTATTTCTGGCCAAAAGATTTCTGCCATCATGCCAAATATATAAAACATTTTTTATCTAAAAACTCCTCCATTGGCTCTATATACGTATTAACACTGTAAACACAAATTCATTTACTGTTCTCCAGTGACTTCACCAGGCATTTCCTGTTGGTAATTATAACCTGCAATAAAAACATTTAATAAAAATCCTTAAGTTCTAAAGCAATGTGATATGAGATGAATCTAAACAGCCACAAGTTCCTACTGAGGTTTTAAGTTATGATGAGAAGGTTTGAACAAATGGTTAAGAAAGGTTTGATGTAAAAATTTTAGGCTGTCGTATATCAACAAATAAAATTGGAAGTCTAAAAGCTGATAGATGAAACTACATAAATTACCTATAAAGTTTACATAGTCAAATAAAAAAATTTTTAAGTAAACGATTAGCGTGGTTACCAAAACCAAACCTGCTGTGATCAAGCTGATTCCGACTCACAGTGACCCTACGGGACAGAGTAGAACTGCCCCCTAAGGTTTCCAAGGAGCGGCTGAAGTAGTGCCGAAATCATCACAGGTGCTCAAAAGGCACCGGAGCACTGCAGACCTGAACAACATCAAACCATCACCAGCACCACCGCCATTTAACCTTTTTTTTTTTTTTTCTACTTGATTAAGTAAGCAGTCTGGAATTCAGGGGAGGGATCCTGTCTGTAGACAAAACTTCTCAAATCGACAAGGGATGGAAATGTATGTAATAAGGAAAGAGATCTTAGCCTACCAGAAATGACAGGCAGTATCTTCATTACAATTGAGTGTCAACTAATAAAGCTAAAGGCAATGATAAGAGTTAAAAAGGCAACAATTTTGCAAACATGATATTAAAGCAACAGCTGATTTGGGCAAGGATCATTAACCAATCAAGGGACCAACAATCATTAACTGATGCTAAAGCCACTGGACACAAGCTTCTTGGGATTAAGGTATTACAGTACTTTGAAACATTTCCCCTTAGGTGAGTTATTAATTTAAAAGGGAAATAAAGCATCTCTACAGTGAAAGAGACAGAAAACAGGCTGACATCACTTTAACAAAATGATTCAAATAAACTTCATCAAAAAGGGGATAAACTAACATCATTTTACTCCCAATGTAATACACTGAGAAGGACACACGTGGCTTTTTTAAAGCATTCTCGCCAAAAAATGCACAACCGAGTCTGATCTTGAGAAAACGGTAAGACAAACCTAAATTCTGAGAGAATGAAAGCCTGAGAACTGTTCCAGATGAGAAACCGAGGAGACATGGTGGCTAAACGCAACGCGTGACCTGGAGCGCACCGGGTCAGGCGACTAAACGCAACGCGTGACCTGGAGCGCACCGGGTCAGGCGACTAAATGCACTGCGTGACCTGGAACGCACTGGGCCAGGCGACTAAATGCACTGTGTGACATGGAACGCACTGGGCCAGGCGACTAAATGCAATGCGTGACCTGCAATGCACTGGGTCAGGCGACTAAATGCAATGTGTGACCTGCAACGCACTGGGTCAGAAAGAATTTATAACAAACGGGTAACTGAAGAAATCTGAATACAGAATGCTGTTGTTAGGTGCCATCCAGTCAAATCTGACTCACAGTGACCCCATGTGACAGAGCAGAGCTGGCTACAGGGTTTCCTAGGCTGTAGTTTTTACGGGAGCACACCGTTAGGTCTTTCTCCCGTGGAGCTGCTGGGTGAGTTCCAACCACCAACTTTAATCCCATTAAATGCCATTTCTCCGTGATTTTCAGTTATAATTTCTTTTTTGGACTCATAGGCTGTAATATCATCCTGGCCCTGATGACAACCTATGCTTAAGAAATTAACCATTTTGATTATACAGTATGCTTTAAAAAAAAAAAAAAAAAAGGCAACAATACATTTTCTTCTAAGAGTGGTCTTTCCTAACTGATTGGTAAACAGAAAAAGAAAACTAGTAGGTAGAACAGGATGGCCCACTAGGCTCCTGGAACTGCCTAAAATGATTCGTCAATCTAACTGAAAAAACATTTTCCAATCAAAGTTCCTTGTTAAAGGATTTTGAAAAAGAAAATCAACTGATGCTGCATAATGATATACACATAAGCAGCATCCCACTAATTCTGTCAACAGACGACTGAATCTTTTAAAAAGAAAATTTGTTATATACAACACAACTATAAGGTGCTCCAATATTCCTTAAGTAAATTGACTGCAATTCAATCAAGACTTAATTTTAAAAGGCTCATTAACAGCATCTAGTGATCAAATGGACTCTCCCTTTTCACTGAAACTCATGTCTCGTCTCATTAGACACGGACAATTACCTCATCCCAGTATTAGATCTATGGCAGAGTAATTAGCTTAAGTTTTACAGGTTACTTGAAGTGTTACTTTACTAATGAATACAAAGCTTTATTCTCATTGGATCCACCTTTTTACCTCTCAAAAAGTGCCTGACAAACTTTAATAATTGTGCCTTCCAATAAATAAAATTTTTTATTTCATATCCTCCCAATCTTGCCTAACAATGCGGCCAAAGCCGCAACTCTACAGTGTACTGAAATATTATCCAATCTGAAAGAAGCATTTAATTTTTATTGCACTGCTTTATTCTCTTGCACCTTAGAACAAAGCTAAGTCATCTGAATAATGAACATGCGACCAGAAATGGAAAAAGAAATGAGTCTAGTCAATATTGGTCCAATAATGGTCCTCCTCATGAACCATCCTTGGTAAAACTGCATCATTTCTACGTTCTGGTTCAGATGAGGAATGCTGGCTGAGAAAGGCTGTGTAGAGCTAACAGAAAATCACAGCACATTTCCTCTTGAAGACATTTTAAATAGTCATTGGTACCTTAGGCCCAGTCAGAAGTCTATCATAAGACCAGCTAGAATGCACTATTTCAACTATGTCTAACCATTATTTATAAACTGCTTCTTAGGAAAACAAGAAACATATTACAAGCAAATTACTTACTGGAAAACTGGACATGGTTACATTGCTCAAAAGAGCAGTGATCTTTTAAACACACACATACATATATACACACATATTAAGTGTGTGTATGTGCACTTTTAACAGAAGCTCACTCTCTTGTTTAAAATACAAAATTTTAACTCTGTGGATGAAGCCGAGGAAACTGGCACTTTCATATGTTGCTGGTGGTAATGCAAAATAAGAAAAATTCCCAGAAAAACTTTGCATTAGCTACCAAAGACACAATACCACTTCCAGAATTCTACCCCAAAGATAAACTAGCAAGTACACGTAAAGACTTTTTATATAAAAGCTATTCAACATAGCAGTATCCCTATTTGTAACAGCAAAAAATAAGCAATCTAAATGTTCATTAACAGGGGACTTTGAAAAATTTATGGTACATTCACACAAAAATGAAATATGATAAAGTTATTAAAAAGAATGAAACTGTCTTCATGTACTCCCATTAACTGATCTCAACCATACGCTGTTCAGTTTGGGGAAAAAAAATAGGAAAGTGTAGGAAAGAGTGTACAGTATACAACCATCTATGAAGGGAGTGAGAAATGACATACATATACACACATGCATACGATACTTATACTAAAAAAACAGAAATGAAAGCATAAACCAAAAACTGAAGTAATAAGTCTACCCAAATAAATGGCAAGGAGGGAATTGGTAGAGTGAACGGGGATGAAAACCAGACTTCTCTGAATATGCTCTGTTTTGTAAATGTGACTTAGGAATCATGTAAATATTTCACAAGTATAAAGTAAAGACCAATGACTTCTTCACTGCAAATACCTTTTTTCATCCACATAAACGGCAACTATATACGCGTGGAGCTCACAGACGGAACAGACAGGAATCAAATCGACTACATCTGTGTGAAGAGACGATGGAAAAGCTCAATGTCATCAGTCAGAACAAGGCCAGGGGCTGACTGAGGAAGAAACCATCAATTGCTCTTAAGCAAGTTCAAGCAAAACTGAAGAAAATTAGAACAAGTCAATGAGAGCCAAAGTACAACCTTGAGTACATCCCACCTGAATTTAGAAACTGCCTCAAGAATAGATTTGACTATTAAGAAAACATTCTGCATTCCACTTTGGAGAGTGGCTTCTGGTCTCAGTCGTAGCAAGCGGCCATCTAAGATGCATCAATTGGTCTCAACCCACCTGATGCAAAGGAGAATAAAAAACACCAAAGACACAAGGTAATTATGAGCCCAAGAGGCAGAAGGGGCCAAATAAACCAGAGATTACATTAGCCTGAGACCAGAAGAACTAGGTGGTGCCTGGCTATAACTGATGACTGCCCTGACAGGGAACAAAACAGAGAACCCCTGAGGGAGCAGGAGAACAGTGGGATGCAGACCCCAAATTCTCAGAAAAAGACCAGACTTAATGGTCTGACTAACCCTAGCAGGACCCTGGAGGTCATGGTCCCCAGACCTTCTGTTAGCCCAAGACAGGAACCATTCCCAAAGCCAACTCTTCAGACAGGGATTGGACTGGACTATGGGATAGAAAATGATACTGGGTGAAGAATGAGCTTCTTGGATCAAGCAGACACATGAGACTATGTTGGCATCTCCTATCTGAAGGGGAGATGAAAGGGTAGAGGGTCAGCAGCTGGCCCAATGGACACAAAAAGAGAGAACGGAGGGAAGGAGTGTGCTGTCTCATTAGGGGGAGAGCAATTAGGAGTATATAGCAAGGTATTTATAAATTTTTGTATGAGAGTCTGACTTCATTTGTGAAGTTTCACTTAAAGCACAGTAAAAATTTACATATATATGTATATATTTTTTTTTTGATGTGTTGAACGCTAATGACCAAAGACCAGACAAGTTGTGGAATGACATCAAGGACTTCATATATGAAGAAAACAAGAGGTCATTAAAAAGACAGAAAAGACCAAAATTGATGTGTCACAAGAGACTCTGAAACTTGCTCTTGAACATCAAGTAGCTAAAGTGAAGAGAAGAAATGTGTGGATCAGAAATTATACGTAACACTGTGAAGAATGGCAATTCTGGAACACTTAATTGTGCTCATGAGGAACCTATACATAGCTCAAGAGGCAGTTGTCCAAACAGAACAAGGGGATACTGCATGGTTTAAAGTCAAGAAAGGTGTGCATCAGGACTGCATCCTTTCACCATGCCTATTTAATCTGTATGCTGAGCAAATAATCCAAGAAGCTGGACTATATGAAGAAGAATGGGACATCAAGATTGGAGGAAGACTTACTAACAACCTGTGTTACGCAGATGTCACAACCTTGCTTGCTGAAAGTAAAGAGGACCAAAGCCTTCAGTGTGGATTGCACCTCAACATACAACAAAAATCCTCACAACTGGACCAATGAACACCATCATGATAAACAGAGAAAAGGCTGAAGTTGGCAAGAATTTCAATTTATTTGGATCCACAATCAACACCCATGGAAGCAGCAGTCAAAAAGTCAAAAGATGCATTGCACTGGGCAAATTAGCTGCAAGAAATCTCTTCAAAGTGTTCAAAAGCAAAGATGTCACCCTGAGGACTAAGGTGCGCCTGACCCAAGCCATGGTATCTTCCATCGCCTCCTGTGCATGTGAAAGCTGGACGATGAATAGGGAAGACTGAACAAGAGCTGATGGCTCTGAACTGTGTGCTGGAGAAGTATACTGACTATATCACGGACGGCCAAAGAAGGAACAAGTCTGCCTTGGAAGAAGTACAACCAGAACGCTCCTTAGAAACAAGGACGGGAAGACTACGGTCTCACGTATTTTGGACACGCTGTCAGGAGGCATCAGTTCCTGCAGAAAGACATTACGCTTTGTTAAGTAGAGGGTGAGTGAAAAAGAGGAAGACCTTCAATGAGATGGACTGACACAGTGGCTGCAACAATGGGCTCAAGCCTAACAACCACTGTGAGGATGGCACAGGACCAGGCTGCGTTTCGTTCTGTTGTACGCAGTATCGCTACGAGTCGGAACCAACTCAATGGCACCTAACAACAAAGTAGAGAAATAATTTAAGCAATTCCTAAAATTAGAAAACCAAATAAAACTAAACCAGTGAACTTCACTGTGGAACCCACATGATGGCACAACTGTTAACTTGGAAAAGCTATTTGGAATGTTTTTAAAAGATACTAATTTGTATCTCTAGTGGCATATTTGCTAAAAACAATATGAACTGGAGGAAAAATTGTTCCCACTAATGATATTGTTGGTAGTTGTTTTTATATTGTTATTCTGAAACTGCTTTGTGTATTTTAGGGTAAAGAAAATTGTTTTGAGTTATTAGGAACTAGGGTTTTTGGTGGGAAAGAGAAGTAGCCACTGATATAAAATCAATGAGATTACATAAACACACTGTAGTCCTGGATCTGAACGAGAATGAACTTGTAAGGATACACACACACACACACATATATACATACACACACACATATATATACATACACACACTATATATATACATACACACACATATATATACACATACACACACGTGTGTACTTATATATATAAGTTCATATATTCAAATATATAATACTTGACATTATACATAAACACATACACATACACACAACACACACAAATAAATTTTCCCCTTCATTCTGTCTGCAAACAATGAGTACTACTACAGCCCGGAGTGCAGTCTCTCAACACCATTTCACATCAAAAGAAACCAGGATTCCTTAAAGAAACAGCCAATTCCAAAACAGGGCAGGAAATTTTACAAGATGAGCCTGGACTATCATATCACAGCAGAAAGCAATGTAATTATAACCGACTACTAAGGACTGTGTCAAAAGGCCTTAAAAAACAATGTGAAGAGGCCCCAATAGGCCAAACAATTTGAGTATCAGTTAAAAAGATTAACCGCCATGAACTGAAACACAGCAAAACTATTTAAATGTATTTATAGTAATATACAAAACGAAACAAAAAGCTCACTCTCCATCTTCGAAAAATGCGTGGGAACAACTATCTGTAAAACTAGTAAATAGTCAAGCATTTACCCAGCCTGTCGTATAAAAACTGTACCTAGTTAATATTAATGATGAAACAGGATACAGCCATTCTGCAAGTCCTACTGAAATGAAGGATCTAGACGACAATCGACAGCAACTGCTAACATTACAGCGCTAGGAAACCAGACTTTGTACACCACCCGATGGAAGGATACGACATGGCTTACAAAGTGTTCTTTCAAAAGGAAGTGGGTACGAGGGTCAATCTCATTAAACCTTTCCAACTACCAATTTACAAAAAATACAGGGGAGAGAGATAAATGTTAAGCAGTACCTAAGAATGCAGCTAGCAAAATCCATAGGAAATTCTTCAGGGCAGTTTCTTTACAAATAAACTGTAAGAGGAATAAATAACTGGAGGTGAGGAAGAGGGTGGCTTAAGAAAGATACCAACCAGTCAGCTGCAATGACATGGCCCTCGCGTGGCTGCTCCTTCAAACTAACTTTTTGAAAGCACATTCACGAGTCAAAAGGAGAACTCAAACACTGACTAGTTATTTTATTTGATGACAAAGAATTCTTTTTGGTGGTTAAAAAAGCAAACATAGTATCATTAAAGAGTCTTTCTATTTTAGAGATACCTAATAAAATATTTACAGATGGAATTCTATGTCTGGAATTTGCTTCCCAAATAATCTGGCAGGGAGCTGAGAAGGCAGGGTGGGGCGGGATGCGGAACGAGGGGGAGTATACAAGAAAGGAGATTCATTACACTAGTTATCTTTCAACTGTCTAGAATTTTCATGATGAAAATTTCTTTTTTTGTTTTGTCTTAAATAAACTGTATCTATACTAAAGGTTGTCAGGGAGCTAAGTATTCCACAAGATAGCAGGCTGGCTGGAAGCAGGCTTGCTCTTGTGGGTTACCTGTAAAGCAGAATCACACAGCAGACCTACTTAGTCCCCACCCCTTTATGACAGGGGAGTTCTCAGAGAAGGGCTGAGAGATTGTGGACTGATGAGAAAACTCCTCAAATGGTGTCCCCTACAAAGACCATTCATATGAAAAAAAACCCAAAAAACCCAAACCTGTGGTCACTGAGTGGGTTCACCCTACAGGACAAAGTAAAGCTGCCCCACAGGGTTTGAAGGAGTGGCTGATGCACTCGAACTGCCAACCTTTTGGTTAGCAGCTGAGTTCTTAACCACTGTGTCACCGGGGCTCCACCATTCAAATAGATGCCCTAAAAGGCAGACTTGGTTTACTACTTTAATAATAAGTGCCACTGCTCAATAATTTACCAGGTATCTAAATATATATGAAACACTGCTTCATGTTTTCATGACTTCATGTTTTTCACCTGTTGCCCTGGGAGCCAGCTGACTGCCACCTTTGTATTCTAACATGATGATTTTTCCCCACAGCCCTCCATGTGGCCTCTGCAGCCCTCTGCTACCTCAGTTGAAAAACTATAATTAGTTTCTTTTACTAACATTTCTACTCTATCATATGTAATATGCACAAGTATTTAGTTATCTGTCAGGAAACAGGATTTAATCCTTGAAGATGAAGGAAATGATACACAGAAACAAAACTTGAATATATTACTGTGGGAAAAACAAAAGCTTACAGGTGTTCTATAAAATACATCTGCATGAATATTCAAGATGTTCTAATATCCTACAGTTGATATCGCACTTAGAAATGGTTTATAATTAGAACGTAGTGTACCACAGAACAGAAAGCACAGACTTGGGTGCAAATCTGACTGCCACTTTTTGGTGTGTGACCTTTGGCAAATTACTCAACTGCCCTGAGTCTCAGTTTCCTCGTTTACAAAGTGGGGACAATAGGACCTGGATAAATTAAATATACACAAAATACTTAGAACAATGCTTAATACAAAGCACACACCTACAAACCTGAAGAACTACTCATTAAAACTGACCTCCACTTACAAGATGCATTCTAACAGTGCCCTGTCACCATATACCTAATTTCACAGAGACAGGGTACGGTCTGCCCACTACAGATCAGAGCTGCCTTCCTTGCATGAACAGACGAGGAGTTCCTGATAGCTTTCCAAGCCCCGACCGACTACATTCTCTCACCAAGTCTAACTGTGGTTCTGGCTCTCGAGTTCCAGGAGGTCACCCAGTGTTATTCCGTTACTTTATGTACAAAACCAATGCTGCCGAGCCCATCCGTAATGCTGAAGCAATTCTGATCCAAGAGAATGAAAATGAAAGTGGCACATTCACTGGCTTGAAACCACAGCCCAGAGGTGCACAGCACTAACTCCTCACAGGCTTACAAGCGAATCTAACTCATAACTCTCCCTGCTGCCCCAGTCTTCTTTGTGGGGTGGGTGTTATCCATGCTTTCCATTCATTTATTAGGTTTTCTTTGTGGGGTGGGTGTTATCCATGCTTTCCACTCATTTATTAGGTTTTCTTTGTGGGGTGGGTGTTATCCATGCTTTCCACTCATTTATTAGGTTTTCTTTGTGGGGTGGGTGTTATCCATGCTTTCCACTCATTTATTAGGTTTTCTTTGTGGGGTGGGTGTTATCCATGCTTTCCACTCATTTATTAGGTTTTCTTTGTGGGGTGGGTGTTATCCATGCTTTCCACTCATTTATTAGCTGAACTCAACAGTCACTCCTTTCAGGTGCATTCTCCAGGGCCTACTCTGGCCAGGTAAGCCACCAGACAGCAGGGAAGTGCTACACAAAGTGGATGCAGTCTGTCCTCAGAGCTGAGCAGGCCAGGACAGGGTCAGCCCAGTAAGGAGCATTTCCATCATAACATTTTTGTTAAAAGTTAACTGGCCAACCAATAAATTAAGATTTATTATCTAGCTTTCTTAGCTGTTACATAAATTAACAACTCAGCAGGAAAACTTAAAGCCAACTGGCTTTGCCTTTGTAACAACTCCTGAAATGCTCTTTACTCAGCCTTATTACATATATCGATACTTCTATTTTGACTTCACTCACATTATTAACAATTTTTAAGAGTTCAATGACTAGAGTAACTACAGCCTAACTCAAGAGGATTTTATTAACAACTTTTCACGTGCCACAGATTTAAATTCAGATTACAGAAGACAATCCAGGTGTTACAAATTGATAAATTCTATACAAAATACAAATATCATAATATCAAACATACAGTAAGCCATTCAAATTAACTTGGTACACCTAAAGCAAGTTCATCTGATATTAAAAAAAAAAACTGAAAATATAATCTATAGCTTTTCATTTTTTGATGTTTTTATATATTTTAACTATGTAGTATAATCTGTAAACTTTTTCTTCAGTAGACAACAGTACAAATTAAATAAAATGTGTGAACTGCTTCTATTTGTGGTTAAGAGCAAAGTGGCAAGACAGTAACCACTAGACAAAAATAGAAAGCCATAAGAGTACGGGATTTTCAAAGGTTACAAAACAACAAAGTATTATCATCTCCAAAACTTAAAAAATTGTAGTACTGATACAGCATATAAAAATAAAATGTTGACAACTAACCAACAGTGTTAAAATTCATTATGAACAACCATTAACATTAATGGAAACCCTGGTGGCATAGTGGTTAAGTGCTACGGCTGTTAACCAAAGGGTTGGCAGTTCAAATCCACCAGGCGCTCCTTGGAAACTCTATGGGGCAGTTCTACTCTCTCCTACAGGGTCGCTATGAGTTGGAATCGACTCGACGGCACTGGGTTTGGTTTTTTGGTATTAACATTAATTGATCACTTACTTTGTGCCATACACCTAAGTGCTTTATAGCCTGTCTTAGCTATCTTCCTGCTGCTTTAACACACATACCACAAGTAGATGGCTTTAATTAAGAGAAATTTATTTTCTAACAATCTAGGAAGCTGGAAGTCTGAATTCAGGGCACCAGCTCCAGGGCTTTTTCTCTCTCTGTCAGCTCTGGGGGAAGGTCCTCATCATCAATCTTCTCCTGGTCTAGGAGTTTCTCAGCATAGGGATCCCAGATCCAAAGGATGCACTCCACTTCCGGTACTTCTTTCTTGGTGGTATGAGGTCCCTCCCCTCTCTGCTTGATTCTCTCTTTTATATCTCAAAAGAGACTGACTCAAGACACAACCTAATTCTGTAAACTGAGTCCTGGGCCTCATTAACATAACTAATGCTAATCCTGCCTGATTGGCATCACAGAGATAAGATTTACAACACACAGGAAAATCACGACAGATCACAAAATGGTGGACAACCACACAATACTGGGAATCACGGCCTAGCCAAGTTGACACACATTTTGGGGGGACACAATTCAATCCATAACACAACCTACTTAATCCTCACAACTACCATAAGTGATAAGTGCTAAGACTACCCCCATTTCACATGGCACAAAGGGATTCAGTAATTCGTCCAAGGTCACAAAGGCAGTATGTGGCAGAAGCAAAATTCAG
Organism: Loxodonta africana; assembly: GCF_030014295.1. Taxonomy (NCBI): domain Eukaryota; kingdom Metazoa; phylum Chordata; class Mammalia; order Proboscidea; family Elephantidae; genus Loxodonta; species Loxodonta africana. Next base: position 233,767,114 of record NC_087342.1, on the reverse strand, counting down.
ACCTAAGCAATCTGGTCAAACAACTCACGCTCTCAACCACTACACTCTTCTACCTCTTAGTAGTAAGCCAAAGACAGTAGAACATTTTCTTTATGATACAAACTGGACCCCAACAGAAAACAGAATCCACGATGCCCAGCGCAGAGCCTATGTCCTGGTAGTGGGGGAATGAGGGGAATGAGTCAGTGCCCTCGCTACAGCATCAGCAGAGGCTGAGAGGAAAACCGATGCTGTTAGCTGACACGTCTCCTTGTTTAAACAGACGGAGAAACTAACCTTCTCATGAAGATTTATTTGTCCCTCAGTTGTCGGGACTTCATCTCATTATCCCTTGGCAATTAAGCTAGTACTACTTTGTGCCAGTGCAATGCTAAGGGCAAACACGGGCACCAAAACTGGATGGCAATATTCACCTGACAAGGCTGTCACTCACAATAGGCTTCAGGTTTTTTAAAGATTCTAATCAAAACAAAAGAAACTAAAAGTGTTCAAAAAAAAAAAAACTCACATAACTCTCCTAGAAATATTTTTAAACCTCAGCTGACAAGAAGAGGTTAAATAAGGTTTAAATACAATCAGTATTATCGCGCCCCCTCCCTCCCAACTCCTTAGCTATCCAGTCATTTGGCTGAGGGCGGCAAAAATGACTGAGACCCAGTTAGCTTACGGAGGACTTCACTGAAGTTAGGTGAAAAGCTAGAATATATAAGCACATCAAAATGAAGTGAAAGCCTGTAAGTGGGATGCTTGTTCCAGAAGCTTCACGAAGCAGTTCCCAGCACAAGCTCCAACACAAGGAGAAACCAGGCCTATCACTTGACAGCCCCTTTCAAGGCACTATATTAAAAAAATAAATCACCCTTCCTAACAATAATTTTAATCTTTGGAAAGTAAAATCTAGGTATTTAAAAAAACATTTTTACACTAAATTCAGAAAGTATCCTGCCCTCACAGTACCACTGAAAAAGGACACTGGGCAAACGAATCCTTTCTAACAACAACACTTAACAGAGACAGTAAGGTATTTGCTGGTTAAACTAGCAAGACAAGAAATGGCAGGAAAAAAGGGGGGGAAAAAAACCCGGAAAACACAAACAACGTACTTCAAAATACAATGTCTAGAAAACTTTAGCAACACAAAATGTTGGTGAAACCCAAATGACTCTTATGGTTACTTAAAAGCCTTCTCTTTTAAGAGGTTTCGACAGATCACAAAATGGTGGACAACCACACAATACTGGGAATCACGGCCTAGCCAACTCTCCCAACGATCTACACACATCCAAAGTTACTCACTGGATCTCTGTCTACTTAACTTAATTCTCATCAAAAGAAATACTTTAGATTTTTCAAATATTTAGGTAGGTATTTTTATATCTAATATGTTATACTTTGACTAATTCCAAATTGTCGGCTTCTCAAATCCAAAAACCAAAGTATGCTAATATGATGTACAGAGTGATACCCTGTTACTGATACTTAACAAGGGGAAACCATGAGGACACACACGCACACAATTTCAATTTCAGGAGGTCATTCCCAACATGTATTTTGTTAGACTTCTTACATGAAATATAGACATTTATGCAGAAAAGATCAAATATCAAAAGATCTGGATTATTAGGATGCAAAAGTACACATAAATCATCTACACAAAGACTTGCCCCGCTTTCAAGACTTACCTTCTTTTTATCCCTCATTGAGCCTTTGCCTCGGACCATTATTTTGCATCCTGTTTCTGCTTCAAGCTGTTTAGCTGTAAGTCCTCTAGGTCCGAGGATTCTCCCAACAAAATTGAACTGGGGAAGGAAAAAAATCACCACACATTATTCACCTGCTTAAATTTACAGCTTAAAATTATTTTTAAAAACTATATTTACTTTTGGAACTTAAATATTTTTTACACTAAGTTAAAGTAACATCTTGGAGACTTTATGAATTTCCCACCCAGTTTAGGGGTCAGTAACTCATTGCTCGGCATGAAATTTCCGTGAGTATTAATACAAATTATGAGTTAGAAACAACAAACAGCCATCTAGCTGAAATAGGTACTGCATGGAACCATCCATCAACATGTAAATCTAACCAGAGTATTATAAAGAGTTGTTTGACAAAATCTTAGATGCCACCAAAAAATACAAATCCCTTCTAAAAAATTCCTGATTGTCCTTTTAAGGACAGAGTTGAGGGAACTGTTCATTACGTTTAATAGTGATTGCCCTTTTTATGGCAATTCCTAAGAAAAATTTATCTTATTTATTGAACAAGAAATGTTATACTTTGTCCAAAGCAACTAATCCAAAAGAACTGTGCAAAAACTGACAATCTAGGGATGGCGGAAGGAACACAGACAGCCAAATCTGGGTTTTACCCTAGGTTAAACGTCTATGTTAAGTCTTCGGAGTATACTTTTTTTTTTTTTTAACCACATTCCTATACCCTTATTTTCCTTTTGCTTCTACCTTTAGCTTATGCTTTAAATCTTTTCATGACTATGACAGTAATGTAAATAATTCCACCTCTCAAAAGAAACTTCTAATATCCATATATAAAAGGTAATTAAAAAAAAAAAAAGGCCAATGGGAAAAACAGACTACTGAAAACTTTTCCTCATTCACAATTTATCTGTATAAAAAACATGAGTGTTTACCATCATTTCCACAAAACCCCATGAGTGATTTTCACTTATTTATTCAATCAAATTGGCACTTCCTCTTACGTATACTGCTCCCTACTTTTTCCTTGCACTTGGTCCCAAATATACCCGAATTCACTGCTGTCAGGGCTCAAGGAGCCAGGGCACCACTTCTGCCTTCTGCACTCCAGGGGCGTCTCACTTTGTCTCCCTAAGCTACTCACCAGCATGCCACATCTCAGACAAGGGGTTCTCCAACCAAACGTGGATAGGACACGCATATAGGCTGAAGAAACCACCTCGCCCTGTGGTTCTCACGCACCTTCTTCCACCCCAAGTGGAAAACCGACAGCCTTTGATCCTGTAAACACTTGATCTAGGTCCATCTGAAATCTGCCGACCCATCACCTCTTTGTATTCAAATAGAGCCCCTCGCACTTGTCCAGCTCTCTGCAGATAGAACTTTACTGACATCTTTACCCACCCTAAAATTCCACTGTCATCCGTCTTAGCAATGAACTCAACTTCCTAGATTCCCAGAATGCCCAGTCAACTTGATCTTCCCACATTTCCAATCTGAATGAACTACAGTCATGCACTGCTCAACGTCCATGATACGTTCTGTTAACACAGGATGTTATATGATTTGGACACCGTATTACGGGCAGTCCTGGGGTTATGGAAGTCCAACTTATGTTTTGTACTTAAGAACAGACTTACTGTAAAGCCTATTATATTAAAATTTTTAATTAAATACAATGGTTCGTAATAACAAACGCACATGCTACTTTGTGACGCTCATGAAAACATTGTGCGTTTTGGAAGTGTTTCTTAAGTGTTTTATATGCATAGACAGGTGAAATACACACTGTATACTAAGACAAACATCTGGCTAACTAATGCTAAAAAGGAATCGTATGTACCTGTTCCATCTTACATACAAATTTGACTTAAGACAGACTTGGGCACAGATCTCGTCCATAACCCGAGGACTGCCTACATACAGGAGACACGCGATACATGCGTTGCATGCGGGGATCTGTTGCATACACTATGTCCAGTTACATCCGCTAGTCTTTTCTCCAGTCGGGATTTCTGAACTAACATGTTAGAACCTTATGGGGCCACGGATTTATATGCCATCGGATGCTGCCCCACTGATGTTACACAGCACATGCCTGTTATTAGTATACAATAGTGAAGTGTTCAAACTCTGAAAGCACACAGATCCTGGCAGGTATCCTAGTTTCAACGCCAAATAGTAACTAGGAATTTGAAAGTCACACCAAATAAGCCTCAATTATACAATGAGGATAATATTAACCACCTAGAAGAGTTTAGTGTGGTACACGGTGTGTGTGTGTGCACACACACACAGCACAATACATATATAAAATGTCCAATACAAGGTCTGGCACACGTTAGACATTAACAGCCCACCACTACAAATTCATTTCGGGAAATGTCAGACCCTCACTCATACTCACCAATACATACATTCAAGCCTAAAATGTTCACAGAAGGGGAAACAACTCACCCATCTTTACCCGCCAAATACCAACAGCTGGGCATCTCACTTTCAGGCAATAGGCTGGAGTTTCCTCTCTAGAACTGAAACACCCTAGAGAAAAGATTTCCCCGTTCCAGCACTGGGATCCCACTGCAAGGGTCAGAGCTTTACGTTATCATCTCAAATTGAAGCCAGCCAGCGGACAAGCCCTGTTTATAAACACAAGCTCCTAATTCAAATTTTCAGCACTTCATACTTAGATATGAATAGACAAACTAGGTTCCCCAAACACTAGCAGGAAGGCCCTAACACGAAAGAGATGCAAGAGAGATCACACTGGATAAGGAAGAAAACGTCCAAAAAGAGTATCTTTAGTAGACAGTGTGAAGCTATATTCTAAAACAGTAGTACACATTTACTTCTGTGGTGGTGGTGGATGCTGTTAGCTGCTGTGTCGGCCCCTACTCATGGCAACCCCATGCACGAAAGAAAGAAATGTTGCCTAGTTTTCCACCGTTCCCATGATCAGACCATTGTGATCCACAGGGATCTCACTGGCTGATTTTCAGAAGTAGGTCGAGCAGCCTATCTACCTAGTCCATCTTAGTCTGGAAGCACTACTGAAACCCGTTCAGCAACACAGCAACAAGCAAACCCTCAATGACAGACAAGTGGTGGCTGCACACAAGGTCCCTTAGCTGGGAATCAAACCTGGGTCTTCTACATGGAAGGTAAGAATTCTACCACTAAACCAGCACTCACTGCTGCCCCAAAGAATACACAACAGCAGAGTATACGAATTTGTTTTGACCCACATCATCTCCAAAATTTGGCGGTGCCAGTTTTGTGATGATTGTTTCCTAGTCATGCTGCTGCATGTTTGTTAGAGTATCTGAACCTGTTCTGATTGGCATTTCCCCAACAACTAATGAAGCTGAACACTTTTTAGTGTGTTTATTGGACATCTGGATATATTTTTTTGAAGCACATTTCAAGTTTCCTGACTTTTTCCACTGTGCTGTGTATCTTTTTTTAATTGATTCCTACTTTGTGGTTACATGTGTAACAAATATCTTTGCCCATACAGAGGCCTGCCTTCTCATCTTTTAATGATGTCCTAGTAACATTGTGAAGGATGGGAATTCCAGAACATTTAATCGTGCTCATGCGGAGCCTATACTTAGACCAAAAAACAGTCATTTGAACAGAACAAGGGGATACCATGTGGTTTAAAATCAGGAAAGGTGTGCATCAGGGTTGTATTCTTTCACCATCCTTATTCAATCTGTATGCTGAACAAATAATCCAAGAAGCTGGACTCTATGAAGAACACGGCATCAAGACTGGAGGAAGACTCATTAACAACCTGCAATATGCTGATGACATAACCTTGTTTGGTGAAAGCAAGGAGGATTTAAAGCACTTACCGATGAAGATCAAAGACCACAGCCTTCAATATGGATTACACCTCAAAACAAAGAAAACAAATATCCTCACAACTGAACCAATAAGCAACATCATGATAAAAGGAGAAAATTTTGAAGTTGTCGAGACATTGAAGTCCACATATATTTTACTTGGATCCACAATCAACACTCGTGGAAGCAGAAGAAATAAAAAGACGTATTGCCTTGTGCCAAATCTGCTGCAAAAGGCCTCTTTAAAGTGTTAAAAAGTAAAGATGTCATTCTGAAAACTAAGGTGCACCTGGCCCAAGCCATGGTGTCTTCAATCTCCTCATACGCACGTGACAGCCGGGCAGGGAACACGGAAGATCCGAGAAGAACGCATGTATCTGAATTACGGTGTTGGCACAGAATACTGAAAATACTACGGACTACCAGAAGAATAACAAAAAAATCTGTCTTGGAAGAAGTACTTCCAGAATGTTTCTCAGAAGCGAGGATGGGGAGACTTCATCTCAGTACTCTGGACATGTTATCAGGAGGGATCGGTCCCTGGAGAAGAACATGCTCGGTAAAGTAGAGGTGTCAGCAAGAAGAGGAGGACCTTCAACAAGACAGACTGGCACAGCGGTCTCGAACGTAACAACTGTGAGGATGTGGCAAGACCGGGCAGTGTCTCATTTTGTTGTACACAGGGTCACTCTGAGTTGGAACCAATTCAAAAGCCCCTAACAACAACATGATTACTGGGAATTTTTTTAATTTTAATGTAATTCAGGTTATCGATTTTCTCTTCATGGTCAGTGTTGTTTTTTAAAGAATTCTTTCCGCACTCCCAAAATCACTACAATATTCTCCTGTAGTATTTTTTGAGTATCTTTCAGAAGCTTTGTTGTTTTACACCTTTCACATTTACATCTCCAGTGTGCTTAAAATTGATGTCTGTATACGGTCAACTTTTTTTCTCTCAAACGGGTATCCATCCAATTGTCCCGGCGCATTTTATTGAAAAGACCATCCTTTTCCAACTACTCTGCAGGGCCATCATTGTCATAAATCAAGTACCTATATACATGTGGGTCTATTTCCGGGCTCTCTATTCTACTCCGTTAATCTAGTTTATCCTTGCTTCAATATCACACTATATTAATTGCTGTAACTTTATAATAAATGCTTGATATCTAGTATACCAAGTGTGACTTTGTTCTTCTTTAAGAGTGCCTTAGCTAGTTGAGGCCCTCTGCATTTTCACATTATTGTACAATCAGATGGTCAATTTCTAAAGTAACACTTTCAGGAATTTTCATTGAGATCATATTATAATACAGAATTTCCAAAGCCATGAACATGGTATAAGTTCTTCATATGATAAAGGTCTTCTTTGCTTTCTTTCAAGAACGTAAAGCTTTTTTTTATTGCGCCTTTACTAATCTTTTGTTAGATTTACTCCTAGATATATTCTGCTATTGCATATGGTATTTTTTATTTCGCATTCTGTTCTGATACATGAACCCATAATTGTTTTATATCATTTACCCAACAATCTTGTTTCTTCATTGTCAATTCTCATAACCTTTCTATAGGTCCTTTTGGTTCTTTAAGTAAGCAATCATATCACCTGCAAATAATCTATTTTTCCCCTTTCTATTCTTAATGTTTTTTTCTTTTTCTTGCCATTTTTAATGCACCAGTTACCATCTTGAGTTCAAAGTCAAATAAATGTTTACCATCCCTGACTTGTTCCAGATTTCAAGAATAAACATTTCAACAGTTCCCGATTAAGTATGAAGTAAGCTGTAGACGTATTTTACCGAATTAACAAAATTTCTTTCAATCCCTGATTTCCTAAGTTTTTATCATGAATGCATGTGTCATCACATTTTTCAGCATCTATTGAGACAACCACAGTATTTCTCCTTTATTCTGTTAACATAATAAATTATACTAGTTGTCAAATGTTAACCCAACCTTACATTCCTAAGATAAACTCAACTTGATCGTGATGAATACCCTCTGTATAAACTGCTGGATTAAGTTTGCTAACATTTTGTTGAGAATTTTTCTTTTCTCAATTTACATTCATGAATGGAACTGGCCTATAATTTTCCTTTCTTATAGTATCTTTGTCAGGATATGGCATCAAGGTTATTCTGGCCTCAAAATGAATTGGGATGCACTGTCTCTTTTTTCTTCTCTCTGAATGAAGTTAAGACTGGTGTGTGCTCTTCCTTAAATAGTATAGAATTCATTAGTGCAGCCACCTGAGCCTAGAATTTTCTCTGTGGAAGGTTTCAAGTTATGGGTTCCATTTCTTTATGGTACTCCTCAGATCTTCTTTCCCTTCTTATGTGAATTTTGATAAGCTCTGTTTATCTAGAAATGTGTTCATGTTGTTGAAATCTTTAAATGTGTTGATATAATGTTGTATAACTGTGTCTAATTTTCTTTCTAATGCCTGTCAACTGCAGTGAGGTTCCCTTTTGCATTCCTTTTCAGCTGTATCTATCTAGCTTCTTTTTTTCCTTGTTCAGTCTTCCAGTCTTTTCAAAGAACCCACTTTTGATTTTTTTTGACTGGGGCAGACTAATTTTCCAAAATGGCCACAATTCGCACCCCTCCCAGTATCCATGCCATTTATGATGTAAATTCTGCAGCTCCTCCAATCTCCTGAATCTGGGATAGCGCTGGTATTTGCTCTGGCCAATGCGGTGGTGGAAAGAATGGTTTAAAGAAAAAAGCCTAGGCCTCAAGAGTCTCATACATGCTTCTGCTCTCTTAGGGCCCTACTGTTGTTGCTGCGTGCCATCGGGTCAATTCTGACTCAGAGGGACCCTACAGGACAGAGCAGAAGTGCACCATAAGGTTTCCAAGGCTGTAATATTTAAGGAAGGAGATTGTCAGGTCTTTTCTCCTCTGGAGCAGCTGGCAGGTTCAAACCCGCCAACCTCTGGTTAGCAGCCAAGCACTTAACCACTGCAGTACCAGGGCTCCTGTAGAGCCTTATTATTCCCATGTAAACAAGCTCAAACTAACCTGTTGGGGAATGAAAGCCATGTGACCCAGTCACCATCACTGCCCCAGCTGACAACCAAGCAACTTCCAAAAGCAGAGCCACCTGGCTAATCTTAAACTGACTGCAGATGCAGACAGAAGAACTGCCCTGCTGACCCCAGCCTGAAGGGCCAGCCTACAGAAAAAAAAAAAAAAAAAGCAGGAGCTAAATAAATGGTGGCTGCTTTAAGCTAAGTTTGTGGGATGTTTACTATGTAGCAATAGCTAGCCCATACACAGATTCTCTCCAATTCCTGTTTTCTCTTTCAGTGATTTTCTACTCTTAAGTTCATTTTTTTCTTTCCTTCTACTTCCTGTGGGTTTAATTTACCTTTTTCCAAGTTTCTGAAATGAATGTGTAGGTCATCACACTCTTCTTTTCTAATAAATACATTTAAAGTTCTAAGTATTCCACTAACTGGCTTTCAATGTATCCCACAGTTTTGATATGCAGTTATTTTCATTATCAGGCAGGTCAAAACAATTTGATAGCTACTGGATATTTAAATGTGCTTTTCTAATTACAAACATATAAGTGATCTTTGTTACTTATTTCTAACTTCCCAGCATTGTAATCAGAAAAAGTACTATGCATAATTTCAGTCTTGTGATACTTGTGTAGACTTGCTTTCCAGCCTAGCCTGGTCAATTTCCGTAAATATCCCGTGTGGTTGAAAAGAATGCATATTCTGTTGTGATAAAGTTTTGTCTATTTCTCCTTTTAGTTCTATATATTTTTGCTCTGTAGGTTTAGAAGGTGTGTTTTTGCTGTCTACAAATTTAAAAATATACCCTTCTCTCATTATAAAGTACTCCTCTTTATCTCTATTAATGCCTTTTGCCACCATTAAGTCTATGCTGATATCAATACACATATATCGACTTCTTTTGTTTTTTATCTTTTTTAATCCTATTACTTCCAGCCTTTTGTTTTCCTTATATTTTAATTGGGGATCCTGTGAACAGCATCCAATAATGAGTTTTGTTTCTCTATCCATCTGGCCATCTTTGCATTTTAATTGGAACCCTTAGCCCACTTATGCCACATGACTTCCTTATATCCATCTATAACTAATAATTTCAGAGATTATAAAGTAAAAATATATTGGAATATGGGTCTAAGGAAGGGAAAAAAGGAAACAGAAAAAATATCACTGGAAGTCTATCAACCTGCCTAGCCCTACTTTCAGCTAGCTCTTCCCACTTTTCTGCCAATTCCTAACTTACCCTATTTAGTCATTTATGATATAAAAGGTCCTTTATTTCCCCCCAAAACACACCTGAATAGAGACAAGGATTGCACCATCTCATTCTTCACCAATTTTGTTTAGCTTGGCATTTTTCGGTAAGAGAGATGCTAGGGATTAAAAAAAAAAAAGAAGACGAAATTCTTCCAGCTCTTAAAAAGTCTATGAGAATGCCTTTATCTGTCACCTTGTCTACTTTCTAAAATAAGCAGCCTTCCCAGCTGTATCATGGTGATAGTTGTGTGCTATACAAATCCTTTTCCAAAGCAACTCACATACTGGAGATAGGTTATAGATTGCAAATATGAAAAAGAATGTCTAGAAAAAGTTTTGTCAAGAATGAAGGAACTTTAGCACTTCAATTAAGTAACAGGTTAAACTGTTTTTGATCTGCATCCTTTTTAAAGCTGGCTAGCAAACACTTCATGACACACAAGACACTCTTTCTGGCACTGTCATGGATTGAACTGTGTCCCTCAAAGATGCGTGTATCAACTTGGCTGGGCCTTGATTCCCAGTGCTGTGTGACTGTCCACCATTCTGTCATCTGATGGGATTTTCCTATGTGTTGTAAATCCTGCTTGTGATGTTAATGAGGGGGGCTAGGCGGCAGTTATGTTGATGAGGCAGAACTCAAATCTATAAAATTGGATTGTGTCTTTTGGCATGTAAAAGAGAGAAGCAAGCAGAGAGACTGGGGGACTCTTACCACCAAAAAAGGAATGCCAGAAACAAAGCACATCTTTTGGACCTGGGGTTCATGCATGGAGATGCTCCTAGTCCAGGGGAAGACTGATGACAAGGACCTTCCTCCAGAACCACACAGAAAGCCTTCCCCTGGAGCTGACGCCCTGAATCGGGACTTTCAGCCTACTTTACCGTGAGGAAATAAATTTCTCTTTGTTAAAACCATCAACTTGTGTATTTCTCTTATAGCAGCACTAGGTGACTAGGACAGGTACATTCTGTCCTTTTCACAGAGTCCCTAGGTGGTACAAACAGTGCATTCAGCTGCTAACTGAAAGGCTGGAGGTTCGAGTCCACCCAGAAGTGTCTTGGAATAAAGGCCTGGCAATCTACTTCCCAAAAAAACAACCACTGAAAACCCAGTGAAGCACAGGTCTACTTTGACACATGAGGTTGCTGTAAGTCAGAACTGACCCAAAAGCAACTGGTTTTTAGTGCTTTTTTTTTTTTTTTTAATCCTTTCCACATGTTACAACTCCTTAGCTGGAGCCACAGCATCAAGATTATATACAAAAAGGCTTCCACTACAGCTAATTAATCCTCACAATTATTGTTACTAAATAAAGTTTTTAAACCAGTCAAAAGCAAAAAACATTAGGCCTCTGACATACAATTTTCTGACCTTAAAAATGAACTAATCTCCACTACACTAAGCACCCACAAACAACAGCTCAAGAAGTTAAAGTGCACACCGCTGGGGTTCCAACCCAATCGGAACTGTCAAGGTCATCCTTCTCAAAACGTTGTGAGCGGAGAATGAAAAAAAAATCAATCATGGCAGCTGCTTTGTCTACTGCAACCAATTTCCAAGTTAATATCGTTTGCCTTACATTAAAATTCATTCTGTGTTGATTTATCACGCCAGTTCTTCAGCCTCCTTCAATTAAAACAATGTCACGACACTTTCAAAGAAAATCATTTCAAATAGCCTGGGCTAAGTACAACCCTAAAGGCCAAAAGAAAGGAAAAGAAAAAGAAAAAAGGGGAAAAAAAATTCATTAACCCTACAGTTAAGTACAGACGTTCTCTGCAGCTCAATCAATTATAATTCCGCGAAGTGGCATGTTAATTTCTAAGGAAGAGGTTTAACAATAACCCATGTCTAATGATATCTGTTGATGCTCACTTCATTTTAAACAGAAATGATAGATTTCTCCCAATGACAAATGTAAAATAATATGGCAAACCTTTCTTCAATCTTTTAAGAATTCTATAATTGGATATAAAACCTCTTGTGACACACTATCAAAACTGATAACTAATAAAAAAAATTGTATTTCCAAAAACATTCCACTGAAACACTTCTAAAAAGTATTAAAGAGCAGTCTCTGCTTAAAATTTTGGAAAGACAATTTTAAAAAGAATACATACTTCTTTGGATTGCTGTTTACACAAAAGGCTGATATGATAATTTGTTCTTAAATGCTGTATATAGAATTTCTAAGGTGGTTTTCATTAGATACCTTACAAACTTTACATTATACCACTAAATTATGCTAAATTACATAACCAAAAAAAAACAAAAACAAAAACAAACACATTGCCACCAAGTTGATTCCAACTCTTTAAGGACCTTTCAGGACAGTGCAGAACTGCCACAGAGTAGGTACAAAACACACCCTTACGTATATGTGTACTTGTCAATTAAGTCCTTCACTAAGCAGGAGACAAACAATGGACCACCTGGACACCAGAGAGCCTATCTCATGCAAGTGTGTAACGTGAGAGAAGAGGCATGACTACTTATCAGTACAACTAGGTTTCTTAATTGAAAAAGTAAAATGAGCATACCAAAATGTCTTGTGCTGTCTGAGGAGGCAAATGTCTTATCCCTTCTTCTACCTTCATGTTAATTCTAGATAAGTGGCCAAGAAGTCTCCTGGAGAAAGAGCTGGTTTACACTGCATAGCAATCATAGGAACCATCTGGCAAAGCCTTCACGGATTAGCCGTTATAAACATCTTTTGTTGGTGCCATAGCATCAAGATTATGTAACAAAAGGCATTAACACAAGCAGCTAGGAGAAAAATTAGTTATCAATTATAACCAAAGTAAGAATTCTGTGGCATGTGAACTTGCATACCGTATCAGCCCAACAGTGCCCAACAACTACTACTTATGGCGAATCCCCACTCTCTGTAGATATAACTGAAACTATTTAGAACAAACTCAGGTGACCAGGATTGATGACTGTACTGCCAGAAGCTAAATAACAACTAAAAACCGAAAACTAAAACCCACGGCCATCGAGTCGATTCCGACTCTCAGAGACCCCTGTAAGACAGAGCAGAACTGCCTCACTGGGTTTCCAAGGCTGTAGTCTTTACGGAAGCAGACTACCACATCTTCCACAAAGCACAGCTGCTGGGTTTGAACCGAAAATCTTTTGGTCAGTAACCGAGCACTTTAATAACCACTACACTATCAGGGCTCCAAATAACAAATAGAAAAATAAATTTTTAAGCAATTAAAACCACAACAACATGAAAGCCAACAAGGGTTTTATGACACAAGCAGATGACAATATTCACGATAGCGCAGAGTCCAAACCCTTACACACAAGGCCCTTTAAAAAAACTTAACTTGCTTTTGAAGCCTTTACGTTTGCTATTACTCTAGCTTACTCTTATGTGTTCCAGCCACATAAGCGATTTGCTGCTGCCTAAAGACGGCATCCTTGGAAACCCTATGGGGCAGTTCTACTCTGTCCTACAGGGTCCCTATGAGTCAGAATCCATTCGCCGGCAATGGGGTGCAGTGGGGTAAAGACGGCATGTACTTTTAGTTTTTCTCCCCTGTGACACCTTCCCAGCAGACATGTCGAATTCCTCCTCATCCCAGTACAGGGCCCCGCCCACCGTCCCCTGGTCTGCGAGTCCTGTGTCTCTGGATCCTGGAGACAGGGGCTTTCTCCTCACAGCTAGGCTCTGAGCGTACCTCTTAGAGCTCTCAGCACCACGTCTGCAAGGAGCTGCATATCTCTTGCCATCTCCTGAAGGCAGGAACCAGCTCCTGATCTTATACAGCACACAGAAAACCCAGTGTTTGTTCACACTGCTGGATAACACTGCTTAGAAGCGTTCACGGAAATCCTATGGTGGTTTTTTCTCTGTCACAGTGAAAAGTTCAATCACTAAGTACTAAGTTTTTCCTCAGCACAACACAGCACAGGAAGTCTCATACAATTCGAAACTTCTCAAAAGGTAAGCCAGCCTGACTGATCTCGTGGGTAACTTCCAAATGGTCAACTCAATGATGCCACAAACAGAAAGCAATTATTGGTTTCACCTTCCATCCAATGTGAAAATATCACGAGTGCAAAGCTGTTACTTTCTGCGGTGTTAAGTATGCTAAAGTACATCTTGTTAGGTGTTCAAGTCTGAGCCGGCTTCTGTGCTAGGCACTTCACATACATGCATCACTTAACTGCCACAACAACACTGTAAGTTAAGGCTTACCATTTTCACCTGCGTTTAGTAAGTGAGAGGTTACATAACGTGACCAAATCCTAGAACGCTCGGGTTAAGGGGAGAGCTCAGGCACTCGCCAACACAGTATGCTGCCTCTCTTCTCAAGCCTCAGACACAGCCTGGTCACACTGGAAACAAATGTTTAGTTTTCTCAATTCTCTTAATCATTCAAAATGTTCAGTATATATAAAGTTCATAAAACTCTCTTCACATTTAAGTTTACTTTCAGAATGGATCCAAATGTATTTTTATAATTTCTTTCTCACCTACATTTCAAGACCTATCATTACTATAGCACTTTTTGGAGAACCACATCTTGCCTTCTCAGTATTTTCATCTGTCTTTTAATGACAGGATCATTGCTTAACGACCATCACATGCATCCTTTTACCTTAATTGAACCTTTCCTAAGAATGAAAACAATTATGTGATATTACTTCATCAGCATAATTCTCAAGAGCAAATATGTGCAACTTTAAGAAAGTGAGAAAGAAAAGAACAGGATTATTTGAATCAAGACTGTGCTGACCAGAATCACCTGGGAGCTAAAATGTGTACTTCTGACCACAATGCTGTCTAGGGCTCTTCTAAGGTGACTGAGCTGATTTCTTAAGTTTTGCTGTATAAATATAATAAGCCTCATAAACTGTTCCAAAAGTATTCATTCGGATCTTGAAAATGACTTGCCTTTTTTGGCACAAATTCTAGCCATATTTGATCTTCTGAAAACTGTTCTTTATACTGCCTGGTGTAATGTTCGTATATTACTAGGAATACTTCGGCTTACACTGGCTTTTAGTAATTAATTACATCCTGTTAAAAAAGACAGTACGTTTACCATCTCTTACTCTTGGTTCTTCTACAATATTGAATTATAAAATCTTCTCCTACTTCTGTGTGTTCTCTTCCCAACAAATGGTACCACCATTCACCTACATGCATTCTTAGCCCACACATATAATAGACCAAGAAATCTTAATGGCATTCATTATTTAAGTATTTCTTTAATCTGTCTCTTCATTTCAACTGCCATTATCTTAGTTCAGCAGGCCCTCATTGTTGCATCCCAGGGTTATTTCTTTAACTAGTACCATGAGAGCAAGGACTGTCTTTTCATATTCCTACGTCCAGCTACCATGCCCAGTTGCCTAGCACAGGCCACACACATTTTTTAAATAAATGATATAAAAATTCTGCTGTTTTGTATTCAGATTTTTGTTTTAGCCTTCATGTTTCTAATTACTTTTCAAATTTTGCTTTTACTTTTGTTTTACTGTCTTTAAAATGGCAAACTTATAAATAAAAAGGCAAGAAACTCATCAAAACAATCACTGTCCTATAACCCCAAAGAATACAACATACAATCTTGAGCTTAATGGATCCATTACCAAATAATAAACAAAGAAGCACCCTACTAATATGAAGCATGGAGATAACTAAGTTCATGACAGGTAGGATGTTATTGATAAAGATGATCTTCGACTTGGGAAAAGCAGTTTTCTATGATAGTCAAAACTAGATTCCAGCAAGTCCCCAATTTATGAACCATTCTGTTTCAAGGGGCTGGGCTTATTCATACACAGAACATGCTTTCCCAAAATTTAGTGCAAAGGCTACCTGTTGAAAAGCTATGTCAATTTCAACGTTCTTATGGTACAGTTAAGTCACATTTTGTTAAAAACTAAGGGGGTTCTCTGCTCAGACAAAATCAAATGAAAAGGCATAAATGAGTCCATTCACTCACAAAACAAACTTAGGTCACTAAGGTGGGAAGTTAAGTTCACGCGGTACAAATTTTGACTACTGCTTCACAGCCATTCCATCTGCCAATGGGGATGGGGGGCAGGAAGATGGTTAGGATACGAAGATTGTGTTACTGACTGCTTCAACCAGTGCCAAGAGATGCCACTCTCTCAGACAGGCCGACAGCAGATCAGCACCTCGTGCTTTCTTTTAATGTCTACCAGAAACATCTTAATGTTCCTGGAATATGGACAGCAGCTTTTCCTAGAAAAGATGCCCCTGGGTGGTGCGAACAGTTATGAGCCTGGCTCCTAACCGAAAGGTTAGAAGTTCAAGTCCACACAGATGTGCCTCAGGAGAAAGGTCTGTTGACCTACTTCTGAAAAATCAGCTATTGAAAACTCTGTGGAACACAGTTCTACTCTGACACACGTGGGGTCTCCGAGTAAGAATCAATTCAATGGCAAATAGATGTTTTTTCCTTAGAAAAGCAGGTTAAAGCCCAAATTTTTATATTCTATTCCTTTGTCTATTTCAGAGAATCTCAGAGGTACAGAGGTGGGACATCTGTGATTCAATATCCAACTGATCCATAAGTCCTTCATAACAACAATTTTAACAGAGCAGATCCTAACAAACTCTTTATGAGTAAGATAAACCACTGAGAAAACTTTCTATCTCAATTGAGCCTGGGCAACATTTGCTTGTAAGAAATAATTCTTCTCTCAAAAAAAAACTCCATCTTTGATCTTCTGAACACTAACCCAGTGCCGTCGAGTTGATTCTGAACACTAGTTCCTTTTAAATATTAAAATATATTACTTACACAGAAAGCATTCACATCTTTCAGACTCTGAGAAGTCTTATTATTTTAAAAAGTTGTTAAACCCTGAAAAAACCTGAGTTAGACAAAATGTATTGCTTTCAAACCGTCCTGGAACCTTTTTTTGGATTAATATCTATTAACATCCTAAGGAATTCAGTGTATCCAAACCATATGAAGCCTATTAAATATTTGGTAAACTGCAAGCCCTCATATATCCTTGCAGAGTAAAGAAAAAGGAAATTTCAAAACCAAGAACAAAAAAAACGAAAGCCAAGAAACTGACTGTGACTAAATTGATTTGGCTGTGTGTACTTCTACATCAACAGTAACAATTCCCCCACTTATAAAGATGAATTAAACACTATCAAATCATACTGCTAAATGAAACACTCTTCACTTGTAAATATGTAACTTGACACATTTCACAATTCCACCTTATATATATACATACACACACATACATACTCACACTTACTAAAATTAACTTATCTCTAATTAACTTCCTGTATTAATGATCAAAGAGAGTTACACAGATCTCATCCCCAAAACATTGTATTTTCAGCCATAATTGAGTTCGTGCGCAGGCAGAACCCATGGCTTAACCTGGGCATTGAAAAAGGAGACTTTGTAGATCATTAAATTTTGATTTACGGTCCATTTGTCATTCAGAACAACAAAACTGAAAGTAGTTTACGTGAAGACACTTGAAGACGCTTTATTTATTCCTTCAACGTAGTAAGAAAGCCACACCAGTCAAATAAACAAAGGCCTGAGGGAAGGTTAACTGACTGGACTGACACTGTCTTCTCGTAACCCACCCGGGACAAACACCAGCTCAGCAGCCGATCTGCAATGACAACCTTGAAAAACAGAAGAAAATCACCCAACGATCCTGTAATTCTGAAACTATGACTAGCTCACTTTTATCTGCAAACTCAGGAAAATTAAACTCACAAAGAGAACTTACAGCTCACACTCCACTGTTAATACAGGTCAGCCTGAGACACCAAAGACTGCACTGTGGAGAGCATCATAAACCTATGCTATTAATTATAGTCACCAGCGTGGGACCCGACCAGCTGGGAAAAAACTTCAAGAGGCATTCTTCCATCTTACAAATCTCTGACAAAATGTGTCATTACGATGGCCTGGACCCAACAGATACCTTTCAAGGTTGTTATTCAAAATTAAAACCCATTTTAAAAATATTATAAAGTCAGAGTTACGGTCATATGAAGTCTCTGAAAAGCCTCACTCCAGTTTCCTCATCGCGCCGTGTCCAGAGCAGACGGTTTAACACTCTAACCTGTTCGTGTACACGCAGGACAACTGACGTCCCTAACAGCTAGGCCTTGTCAATACTGGAGCTGCCACCTACCAGTATGGCAGATCTATGCAAGTTTCTCAACCCCCAAATTGTAAAATAGAGAAAATTAATGACAAAATTACTACTGACTCACGTAGAACTGTCTTGGGAGAAGAAAAACCAGAATGCTCCTCAGAGGCAAGGATGGCAAGACTGCGTCTTACATACTTTGGACATGTTGTGAGGAGGGATCAGTCCCTGGAGAAGGACATCATGCTTGGCAGAGTACAGGGTCAGCGGAAAAGAGGAAGACCCTCAACGAGGTGGATTGACACAGTGGCTGCAAAAATGAGCTCAAGCATAACAATGACCGTAAGGATGGCGCAGGACCGGGCAGTGTTTCGTTCTGTTGTGCGTAGGGTCGCTATGCTATGAGTCGGAACCGACTGGATGGCACCTAACAACTACATGTGAAACATTACATCTTCAACTGTACCCGAGTCAACTCCATTCAGACACCATTTATAAGATCTCAAAGGATTCAAGTAAGTTCTAATAACGAAGCCAGCCATGTTACTCATTTGATGGCCTAAAATAAGTTTACTCCTTATTCATGTCTATTATTTTGTGAAAACATGACAAATAGTTCTAAATGATTTAATGCAATATCTTTTATTTTTCATACAAGGCTGTGGGCTCCCTTAAGAACAGGTTTCTTCCCCCCTTCATGATAACAAGAATCATCAGCTACCATTTACTGCGCGTCTCCTACCTCAGGCACCACCCATTTATCTTTATTCCTCCCAACGACTGTATGAGGTGGACATTATAATTTCATAGTTGAAGAAACAGATCCTAGAAAGTTAGCATCTGCTCAAAACAACGTGATAGTCTCAATCACTTTTCGGCAAATAGTTATTCCAGTTCCTTTCTCACTAAGGACGTGCAACTTGATATGGCTAAAGGCAGGGTTTCTCAACATGGGCACTACTGACATTTTGGGCTAGATAATTCTTTTTTTTGGAGGGCGCTGTCCTGTGTACCATAGGACATTTAGCAGCACCCCTGGCCTCTGCATACTAAATGCCAATAGTACTCAACCCCCTACCCCAGTTTTGACAAACAAAAATATTCCCAGACATTGCCAAACATCCCAGGTGGGCAAAATCGCCCTCTGTTGAGAAGGGCTGGGCTAATGGAATGTCAGCTGACGCCTGACACGTGCTTATGCGATGGGGCTCCAGCACTCCAGTTATCTGCCATGAGAAGAGCATGCTCCAAGCTGCTGCTGCCGCTTCAGCCTGGGCCCCAGAAAGGACGCAGACAGAGATCTGGACTCCACACGAAGCCAGGAGAGCAGCCTAGGCTCAGTCTCCATCAGCAGAAGCTCAGATATCATACAGATCCATGAGCACTGAAATAAATGCTTATTGTTTTAAACTGCTGTGCTTTAGGGTGGCTTATTATGGAGCATTACCGGGGCAACTGTTGACAAATACAGCCAGTCAGAGGGGAAGCCAGAATTCAAAACCCAGGCCTATCTGGCTCAAAAACCCACTATCTTGACTGTATCAAATAGTTTTCTCAACTAAATTTATATTTCCACCTCTAGGATATGCAATAAAAGTTTGTTTTATTGAAAGGTAAGTATTAGTAAGAATTTTGTAAAATTTTTCAATAGGCTGCTCCTAAGCCAAAGAAAAAAAAAAGTTGCTAGTCAGTCGATTCTGACTCACAGGACACAGTAGAACTGCCCCATAGGGTTTCCAAGGAGCGGCTGGTGCATCTGAACTGCCAATCTTTTGGTCAGCCATCGAGCTCTTAACCACTGTACCTAACCAGGCTGCCCCTACTATCTTTTACCCCCCATCATTAAAGCAAATGGTTCAAAAACAGTCTGAAGTCACAGTACAGCACTACCATGTTTCAAACACTGAATCTTGGGCCTTTTCTCCCATCAGTCCCACAGCTAGACAGGCCGAATCCAAACCTTGGCCTACAACTCAACAATAACTTCTAAAAAGAAACTATCTGCAAATACAAGAGACAACAGGTTTTTAAAAAAAATTAGCAATATTTGAAAGAGTGAGGCTTTCCAATAAATATGCTCAACGAATACTGACTGCACATCTACAATTTAGGAGACACTAGTCCTGGGGTGGTGCGAACAGTTTGTGCTAGACTGCTAACCTGCAGGTTGGCAGAAGAAAGGCCTGGCAATCTGCTTCTGTTCAGATCACAGCCAAGAAAACCCTAGGAAGCAGTTCTACTCTGTAACTTGGGGTTTCTGTAAGAATGGACTTGACCACAACAACAACAACAACAAATTGTAGACACCAGGAATACAGCACTGCACCAAATGGACAAAAGCCCCTTCCCTCACGGAGCTATACCTTAGTAACACTTAGGCAGCATAAAGACATTTTTCCAAGTGCTTTACACATATTAACTCATTTGCTCTTCCCGGGTCTGTGAGAGATATGATATCCCCATTGCAGAGATGAAGCAACTGAGGACCAGAAATGGCCATTTGGCCAGAGTCACAGAACAAGTAACAGAGCCAGCCAGGAGTCACCTGATATGTATCAATAGCCCAAAAGGAAAAAACAAAAAAACTCAAAAACTATGTACAGATCCCAATTCTGCTTTACAAATTCTTTTAAAAGACATTTAAAATCAAGGTATTAAATTATCTGGAGGGCCAAAATTGTTTTCTACCTACTTCTCTCCTCCTCTGAATTATAACCTTTTGGCCACCAAAAGAGGTATCCAAAACTCTATTTCCAACCGCTACTTCACATCTCCACATCTGGATGTTTGACAGGTATTTCAGACTCAGCACCTCTAAACCAGATGTGCTGAGTTCCCCTCCCCAAAACCTACTCCTCCCCTCCCTCAGTCTCTTCTCTCTCAGTAAAGAGCAATTCCACTATTTCAACTGCTCAGACACCTTGGACCACCCTTGGCTTTCTCTCACACCCCATATCCAAGCTATCAGTGGATCCTATTAGCTCTCACTTCAAAATCTATACAGGATGCAATCATTTCTTAACTCCCCCATGACTCCAACCCTTATTCAGGTCACCAAGTGCTGCCTCCTTAGAGGGCTCCCTGCTCCACACTGCCCACAGCCTATACTCCGCAGCAGCCCTCGGGTCACTCCTCTGCTCAAAACACCAGAGCCGCTTCCCATTTCAGTCAGAATCATATCCAAAATGCTGAAGGTGTCTGCAGGCCCTCCATGGGAGGGCCCCTCTGGCAACCCTCTAACGTCACACCTCACCACACACATGCCAGCATCCCCCTGTTCCCAAGCACATGCTGCCTCATCACTGCACTTGGCCTTCACTCTGTCTGGACGCCCTCCCCACAGTTTCTGTGCCTCTCTCCTTGCCACTTCTCATCATGGCTGTGCATTCCCATCCTCTCAGAAGAGAGTCTTTCCCTGATTGCGTGCTCTCTCTCACCCACACAGGTCACCACTTATCTGCTTACCCCACATTACTGTTCTTCATAGCACCGACTGCCACCTCAAAGTATACACTCATGTGTCTGTGTACGTCTCTGCACTGGAGGCCAACTCCATGAGAGCAAAGACACTGTTTAGCTCACCACTCTATCGGGCTCTACGACAATGGCACAGTAACCCTGTATGTGATCACTTATTCACCTGTTTGTTCTGAGGATAAAAACCAAACCCACCACGGGCAGTGATCCTCAGACTTCGGCATGCATCAACATCACCTGAAGGGATTGTTGGAAGGTAGGTTGCTGGGCCTCACCCCAGAATCTCCACTTCGCTAAGTCTGGGTTGGGGCTTATTTCCAGTTAGCTTCTCAGGAGGTGTGGATACTGCTGGTCCAGGGACCACATCTGGAGAACATCAATCTCGACAGCGCTACGCCCACACATCCATTAGCAACAATGGCCCATCACGGCAATGAGTCACAACTGGTACAAGAAGAAAGGCGATCCAGGGAAAAGGCACGCCTGGATCCTGGCTGGAAAAGGCCTTCCCTCTCATTTAGAAGACTGTGTGAAACACATGCCTTATAAATTATGCAGTATAAATATCCCTTCCCTGGATTAAAATTTTTTTAAGAGATGGAGACCAGACAGATCAAGGTTACATTCTCTAATGAGGTCTTAAAGTTTTAAATATTCTACATTAATGACTACTGCTGAACCTTTAGGGTTTAATCAGGCAGCTGAGAAGGTTCATACCCTTAAAGGGATACTCAAACACCAAACAGTACCAAAACCAAAAACCAAACCCAGCGCCGCTGAGTCGATTCTGACTCATAGTGACCTTATAGGACAGAGTAGAAATGCCCCACAGTTTCCAAGGAGCGCCTGGCAGATTCGAACTGCCGACCCTTTGGTTAGCAGCCATAGCACTTTACCACTACCCCACCAGGGTTTCTGCACCAAATAATAGAAGTCACCAATTGGGACAACTGCCCAAATCACAATAATATCCCATCTCTGGGACTCATCCTACAACCAAGAAAGGCCCATAGTGGTCATGTCAATGTTATGTTTGGTAACCAGGCACACCAGACTGGCCCAAAGCACATTCTCTCTCCTAAGAATCTGAAATTTGAAGATAAAGCCTGGAAACCACTGATGTCACGTTATGTTATGAGCAACGCACTCTACGGAGAAGTTCTACAAATGCCTGCTGCTGAGGCTCACAGAGATGCCCTGGTTCCTGTCTTACCTAAGGTCTCTATTCTCTAGCTATTCCTGTAACCCTCTGTACTACTCTGCAATCATCCAACTCACTCCCTTTTTTGCCTACATTATTCAGAACTGTTTGTATATTTACAACCAAAAATATTTATAAATATATCAGTTCTTTACAAAAAACATCAGATAGAGCTATTTGTCTCCATGAACCATGACATCCTCTACCTTGAGACCAGAAGAGCTAGATAGTACCTGGCTACCACAGGGTCACAATGGATGGAACCTGATAGAAAGTAGGGGAAAAAATGTAGAACATAACCTCAAATTCTCAAAGAATCCAGAACTACTGGACTCACTAAGACTAGGATGAATCCCTGAGACTACGGCCCTGAGATATTACTTAAACCATGAACAGAAACTGTCTCCTGAAAGCACCTCTGAACTAAAGAGTAGGTTAGCTCAACAAGTAAAGAATTTCACCCCTGCGAACTGTGCTTTTTAAAGAAATTATCCATATGAGACCAATGGACAACAGTTACTCTAAAGCACAGATGAGAAGTTTGGGGGGCAGGGAGATAAACTAACGAGAGTGGAGTGACCGAAACGGAAATCCTGAGAACGCAGCCGAAGTCACTGAACGTTACGTGCACAAAGTGTTGGATGGAAGCCTGTTTTGCTGTGCTTACTTTCACCCAAAATACAGCTTGTGAAATAGTAAAGCTCTCAGCCATTAAGACATTTATTTCCCATCTCTAGACTGTTTACTGCCCAGACAATCCATGAATCTTAGAGCACGTATCATACCTTTGACACGTATGACAGCTGTTTGCTTTCAGAAGAGTCCTTTGAAACAGTTACCGCTTTCTCTTTATTTATTCAATAATTAAATACTGAATGCCCATCACATGCCAGTATCACACACACAGAGGCATACAGCAATGAATAACAAAGACAAGGCTCTTGCTGTTAAGTACCTTACATTTTGTTAGAATAGAAAAGTAAGCAAATAAACAATAAGAACACCAGATAATAAGTGCTACGGCAGAGAATTAAAAATTATGCGAAACAATGAGTATAACTAGATGGCTTTTAGATAAAATAGGGGAGTCCTCTCTGAAGTGACATTTAAGCTAAAATTGTAATGACAAGAAGCAGCCAACCAGTAGAGACCGGGGCACACAGCTAACATTAAAGGTCCTAAGACGGAGAACAGACTTGACTCATTCTAAAAGAAGGCCAACGCGACCACAGAGTAGCAAGGAAGAGGGAAATCACTGAAGGTGCAGTCAGAGCGACAGAAACGAGCCATGTCATGCAGGGCTTTGTAACAAAGGGCAGAGTCTGGGTTTACTTAGAAATTAACTGGCATACAGTAAGGAGACTGTTCCCAACACAATGATTATAGGGAATAGCTGGACAGTGGACTAAGAAAAAAAAAATTAGAGATCACAAACAGTGGTTCTCATAGAAAGTTTAGAGCTGGAAGGAACCTTGGCTGTTAGACAGTCCAACCCCCTCCCGTCACACACAAGGATGCTGTGGCTCCTCAGAGGTCAGAATAAGGACAGAGCAAGGCGTCGTACTTGATGTTCTGGGACATTTAGGCCAAAGCTCTTCCCACAACTCTCAACCCCAGTGTGTGAAATCCTGAACACTCTTCACCACGGACACGTCCAGAAATGACACAGCAGCATTCAAATGGGAACATTTAGAAAGAATTTTTTTTAATTAACCATGCCATTAGTCACACCCTCAGCCCCTCCCATGAAATTAAAAAAAAAAAAAAAAAAAACAAACAACTGACAACGTTTAAGTATTTACCACCAGATACACCTCTTTCCAAAGTATGTAAAGCAGAAGAAAATTGAATAAAACAACAGAATATACTTACATCTGGGTATTCTTTTACAGGCACATAAAGTTTCTCTTGTAACTGAACAATAGGTCCCACCGCGTCAGGCAATTCTGCGCTCCTTTTCTCTGTACTGCCATTTAATGTGTCATTGTACATGTCTTTCCGTACTCTGCTAATTTCTGTTAAAAGTAAAAATTTTAAATGTGTTAGACAAAAAAATATTCTTGCTAGTCCAGGAAAGATTATATATTAAAAAAGAGGGTAGGGAAGATTTCAATAATAAAGTGTTAAAACTAAAATAAAATCATTAATTTTAAATAGGTCAATAAAAAATCGTTGACCTGTCTTTCACTGGATTAAGCCCAGATTTAACAGGATTTTTTTTTTAGTAGCCTTAAATAATTTCTACTAGAAATCAAACATATGCCAATCAAGCAACATACCTTATCACAACTAACTTCGTTACCTGCACTTTTAACCACCACGATACAGGCCTGTTGTTTTACCTAATTTTTCCATGCCTAAATGAAGCCAGTCATTCAAAATGACAGCTTCAGTAAAATAACTCTCCTAAGAATTTGTCTGTCTGAATGAGTTGAAACTGAACCACTTTGTTATATTTTAGGTGCCTTTGGAATACCCAAAAAGAGATGGCCAATAGACAGACGGCAAGTTTAGCAGAAATCTGAGTCTGATACATAAATTTAGTGGCTAAAGCTATGTGAACAGAAAAGAGGTCTTAGAGAGGACATGGTGAAGAGGGAGGACTGAATACATCCTAGGAAAAGTGATACCTAGCAGGAAAAGACGACCCCAGCTAAGAAGAAACGGAGGTAGGTAGGAAAACCAGGGAAGAGAGGTGTAATAGAAACTAGGAAATGACAGTTCCAAAGACAAGGTGACGAGAGCAGTGTCATACACTACACAAAAGGAAGGGAAAGATCAAAAGAGGGCACTTTGGATTTGACCACTAAGCTACTGGTGACCAGAGAGGTTTCAAGGGAAAGAGAAGAACAGAGATTAAAACTCTAAGGGCTAGTGAATGAACTATCACAAAGTAGAGATACCTAACGTTAGTACCTGTTAAACACATACACACGCAAAACTCCGGTACAGTGCCCGATATAAATGAACTTCTGATATGAAACACAGGGAATTCTATTTTAGTTAACTAAGTTCTATACAAGGAGATGGATTAAATCTTTCAAGAATTATTTATTATCCTTTTACTATGTGCTAGAGAAAAGACTCCTGCCCACTGGAACACAACGTCTAACAAGGGTTGTTGTTATTAAAATCAGCTGAACGCCTGTGTAACCGTCCGTCCGTCCTGGAGATTATACCCTGCTTGAGGGACAGCTGGTGTCCTTTCATTCTTTAAATGTGTTCTGCACATCTTCCAATGTGAAATTCCAATCTATTGATATTAAAGAATTATTTAATGTGAATGCACACTCTAACTAGTTATTCAAATCAGTTTCAGTTAAATGAAATCCAACACAGCAAAGAGGCATATTATCAAAGGTGTTCTTACCCAGTTAGAAGTTTTAGTCAGCGAAAATACTGCACTATAGTACATTTTCTACTTCAGGGATGACAATATTCATGTTATGACAAATTTTCTCTCTTAAGTAACAATTTGCTTGTCAAAGCTTACTAAATGCTAATCTCTGAATAGCAAATGAAATCAACAAAAATCAAAAGAAGGTAACTTAGATTTGACCACATTATAGGAGCCAGACTTCATTCTTTCTTAAAGTTCTTTTTTTATACTTCTAGTTTTATAATAAAATCTTTTCTAATATATCCAGTATGAAATTAATGTTTATCTTAAGTTAGCATATGGCAGCAAGTTTCCAACTGCCATGTCATAATTTAAAAATAAATCACTGTTTACATAATTGACATGATTACAGCAAGTAATTCACCACAGGGTATTAGAAAATTAAAACTATACCTGTAAGGGATAAACAGACAAAGAGCATTTTTAGGGCACCGAGACTATTCTGTATGATGCTTGTCAAAACTCCTGGGACTGTACAATAGAAAAAGTGAACCCTAATATAAAATATGGAGCTCTGGTGGCATGGTGGTTAAGAGTTTGGCTGCTAACCAAAAGGTCAGCAGTTGGAATCCACCAGGCGCTCCTTGGAAACCCTATAGGGCAGTTCTACTCTGCCCTATACGGTCGCCATGAGTCCCAACTGACTTGACAGCAACTCGACAGCAACAGGTTTTAATCTAAAATGTGGACTTTACTTAATAATAATACATGAATGTTAGTTCGTCAACCGTTACAAATGTACCACAGGAATGAAAAATGTTAATAATAGGAGAAACTGTGCGTGGGGAGAGGCAGCAGATCAAAACTCTGTACTTTCTGCGTCATTTTTCTGTAAATCTCAAAATGCCCTAAAAATAAAGTCTATCGAAAAATGATACATACACTTTTAGTCCAGGTCTCTATGTAAAAGCACTTTCAGTATTAATTTATTATCATTTAAAATTTCTCTTTAGGAATTGCCTGATTCCTGTTATAAAGTTAGCATAACACACATCAAAACCTAACAACAGCTTAAAAAAAACTACAGATAAAATTTGCTTAAAAATATAGATGTGAGCATCCTAAATAAATAAAATCCACCAGCACATTAAAAGAAAAATACACCAAGACAAAGTGGAATTTATACCACAACACAAGACTAGTTCAATATTTAAAAAATCTATTTTTTTTATTATTATTATAAGTAGCCATACTAATACAATAGATCAAGGGGGGAGGGAGACCATGATTTACCAGGTTAACAAACTTATCAAACTTCAAAAAACCAAAAGAATCAATTATAAATGGTAAGAAAATTCAGGTAAAATGACTAGATTTAAAAATATATAAATATACAGAAACCAATAACCTCCATACATACAGTTAGATGGTAAAAATGGAAGAAAAGATATATTTACCACTTAAGATGTACTTCTATTAGTAGTTCTGTGACTCTTTGGTTAGTATCTTTATCTCACCCAGATGAAAGGTTCCATGAGATTCTATCACCCATTGTATCCTCAGCTCCTACAACAGTGCCTAGAACATAGTACCAGTGGGGGGGGGGAAAAAAAAAACCAGTGCCATAGAGTCGATTCTGAGTCATAGCGACCCTACAGGACAGAGTAGAACTGCCCCATAGTTTCCAAAGAGTGCCTGGCAGATTTGAACTGCTGACCCTTTGGTTAGGAACATAGTAGGTCCTCAATAAAATACTTGGTGAACTGGAGGGACAATGGGTGGATGACTGGAGGAAGGAATGAGCTAGGTGCTAGGGCATTAAAATTAAACAAGCTGTGATTCCAGCTCTCAAGGAACTACGTCTAATATGGAAGATACAGAAACAAATAAGGTACTCCGGGTATGAGGGCAACAGAAGAGGCATGGATTATACAGTGGTTGCACAAAAGCAGGTTTCATCCACCGTGGTGCCTGCACTGCATCAAGAAAAGTCATGGAGGAGGGAAACTTTAAGCTTTTTTCTAATGACAGGGAGGAATGCGTGAGGTAAAAGAACCAACAATATGACTATAAATTCTTCTTTTCTTAAAATTAAAGTAAGTCATCCTACCATAATTCTTCCACTGCCTCTAAGACATACCACTCAGTTTAATAACACAACACACATTATATACAAGACAGTACTAATGATAATGAAAAGACAACTAAGAAGGCTCTTCAAGGAATTTATTCTCATTCATTTGTTGAGTTAACCAGCTGAGTACTAACCCTTTCTAACCAGGAAACCACTAGCACTTCCTCATGTCTTATTTAACTGGCAAGTCAGAACAGGTCTGATTCCAATTCTAGAAGTTAACTGTCCCTCTCTGTGCCTGTGCCTCACATAATTACAGCTGTTTATTGAATGACTCAACCTTAGTACGCAAGAACCTCATTATTTTCCCACATGTTTTAAAAAGTTTGTGTCCAAAACTTTTCTATTCCTAAGTCCTAGCCATCAGAGCTTTTGTTAATGTTACCCTACCAAGTTGATGTAATTATAGCCACAATATTATAGAAACACGCAACGGGGTATGGGCAATGCTCTTTCCTAAGTGGTGGGTTGACAGGTGTTCATTTATGAAGCATAAGAATGCTTCATAAATAATACGGCATATATATTGCAACCCACTCAGTGGCTCCATGGGAGGAAAGACCTGGTGGTCTATTCCTGTAAAGATGAACAAGTTCCTGTGGAGTCAATTCCAACTCATAATAACCCTGTGAGGACAGACCAGAACTGCCTCACAGGGTTTCCAAGCTGTGATCTTTAGGAAAGGAGACTGCTCCATCTTTCTCCCAGGGAGCAGCTGGTAGGTTTGTACCACTGACCTTTCGGTTAGCTGCTGAGCACTTAACCACTGCATCACAACCTAGGAAACCCTATGGGACAGTTCTACTCTGTCATATTGGGCCACTATGAGTTGGCATCAACTCCTGGGCACACAACAGCAATAATTTACATAATTCTCATTAAATCTAAAACAATAAAGAATGAACAAATCTGTCTCGGGAGTACAGCCAGAATGCTCCTTAGAAGCAAGGACGGTGAGACTTCATCTCATATACTATGGATGTGTTTATCTCCAGTCCCTGGAAAAAGACATCATGCTTGGTAGAACAGAGAGTCAGGGAAAGAGAGGAAGGCCCTCAAGGAGCTGGACTGACACGGTGACCGCAACAATGGGCCTAAGTATAACAACGTTCATGAGGGACGGCACGGGACCAGGCAGCGTTTCATTCTGTTGTACACGGTCACTCTGAGTCGGTACTGGCTAGACGGCTCCTAACAACAACCATCTGTACATTAGAAGTCCCCGGGTGATGCAAATGCTTAATGCGCTCAGCTGCGAAAGAACGCCTGGAGGTTTGAAAGAAAGTCCTGGAGATCTGCTTCTGAAAAATCAGCCACTGAAAACCCTAGAGAGTACAGTTCCACTCTGACACATACGGGGATGCCTTGAGTTGGAACCGACTCCATCGCAGCTGGTTCGGTTTTACCTGTAACTGAAGGACAACTGCCACTGTACAAAGAGGTGGCTGTTCTGTGCCCTCATGTACTTAGGTTATCCAAGATCTGCTCTGTAAAAAAAAAAAAAGCCTCTAATTCAGGATTACTAAACACAGGAGAAAAGTTTTAGGTACTCCGTGCGGAGCAAAACCCAGGGAATAATATAACTTCACTGTGCTCATTTTAAGAGCCAGCTCTACAAAGTACAGAAAGCAAATAAACTTCAAAGGTTACTAGAGAGCATGCACTATTTAGTGGAATATGTTTTGCTTACTCTAACAACAGAATAAATTAAATCTGATTTAATTCAAGGCAACTGCTTTTAACCGGCAAGAAAAAAAAAAAAATCAAGCTAACTCTCAGTAATTCTCTAGATGGACCTTATTTCTGAGTAAATTGCATTTTGTACTTCAGAACTGTAAGTACAAAAAAGAAAAACTACAAAATTGAAGTCAACATTATAACCTTCTTTTAAATTGCCAAAATGAACAATTGTGGAAAACTGTTGCTAGATTTCACATTAATAATATGAAATGGCAAAGACCTTGTAAAAATTTTAACTACCCTTCCATGATCGTTCTCCTCGGCAGTTTTCTATCACGGAAGGTATTTAATAGTAAGCTGTATCTTCCTGGAACGGTTCTTTCACAGGTTATGTAACAAGCTATACAGTGTTTGTATTTTTATATAGACACCTAGAAGTCAGAAAAGATAAAACAGCTATCAACAGTAGTCACCTCTGGCAGAAGGATTTACAGGGACTGTTAAGCTTTCATCACGATAAGAATTTTGTTCTACAATAAATACTTATCAAAAGATAAGATATTCTCACTAGAAGGGGAGAACGTACTTTAATACAAAATGCAATATCAATCATATTGAGTTCCCTATATAAAAACAGTATTATAGTAAGCATGAAGTCACTGACTCCCAACTCTTTAAAAATAAAGCCACAAAAACTACATAATTTTTTTAACATATGAACATCATGCTAACATACTTCAAAACATCTTCTTACCCTCCTCAGAATCTGAAGGAGGATAGACTATAATGTCCAATTTACAAAGTGGAAATTGATGCTAGGAGATTAAAGAACAGTGCTGCCAGCTTTATTTAAGGTTTCATAAGCACTTCCTAGAATCAGAAGCACTTAAAATCCATTCGAAAAGGTGGTTATCAGAGGATGGAAAATAAGAAAATGGAACAAACCAGCTTTTGCGTCACTGCTGGCCATGTTATAACTGCAGCCCAAAATACTCCCAATTTTAACAGTGACTACGAGAAAGTCTTCGCACAGCTCTTTCACTCCATGCTGACGGAGGCAGTTCTGTGGGTAAACTCTAGGCCTGGACTCCTAGCAAAATGACAATCCTGAATGAATAAACGGTCACTGCTGGTTTACAAAGAAGCTAAAATAGGCCATTAGGAAAGCAGACGGAAAAAGCGTTTTTTATAGAGTGAGTAAAAACCAATTATCTAATTGAGGTAGGCGACCTTTCTCATTTATACTGTAATGGATGACAACCTGTGAGACCATACCAACATAAATAACTGCATAAATAACACACGGGGGAGAAGAGGCAGCTCTTCCTTACAGGAGAATGCCAACTCATGAATGTACAAGGGAAGATGGAGACTTTTAGAAAATCACCATAAGGAAAACACCACACTAACAGCCACTGCAGGTTAAGAACCACCCAATGGATGCTAAAATTAGTGGGCAAAAGTAGGATGAGAAGCAGGGTATACTATCAAGGCTATCTCCTCATAAGACTATTAATTAACAAGGGAAAAAAGAGATTATATAGTAGAGAAATTCTGCCAACACCACCTTAACCACATAATCAAAGTTACTGCTACCAATAAGACGACACAGGTCCTGTACAGTATGATGCACCGAGAAGAGCCCATCACTTCCCCGATGTTCCTGCTAAAAGTGAGTAACCTCAGTAAAATCACGAAAAAACATGAGACAAACTCAAACTGAAGAATATTCTACAAAATAACTGACCAGTATGCTTCCAAAATGTCAAGGTTATGAAAGAATGAGAAGCCGCCACAGACTGGAGGAAAGTAAAGAACCATCACTACCAAGTGCAACGTGGGCTCCTGGATTGGAGCCTGAACCACAGAAGACATCAGCAGGAAAACTGGTGAAATCTGAGTAAAATCTGTACGTGAGTCAACAGTACCGCATCAGTGTTAATCTCCTAGCCTGATTATTGGACTATAAATTGTAGTCTTTAAATTATTAATATTAATCTCTGTACTATTTTCTACTTTAAGTGTAAATTTATTTAGAATTAAAAATTTGAAGTTTTTGCTTTCACCTTTGTAGTTATTTATTCTTACTGGGGTGAGAACAGGGGATGATAGTTGTGAAGAGAATGAAAGCCACGAAAATGCCTTATTTTTCTAGTCTATAAAAAATAAAAATGTCTGCTTACTAATAAAATGGAAGACCTCAAAATCATTCAAAATAATCTCATTTACAGTTTAAACAGAATTGAAAATTTAAATTATATGTATCTCTTTTCTTAAAATAAGCACTCATTATCAATCTTCCAAAACATATATGCTTTTTGTGTTGAACATAAGAGCTTACTAAATCAGTTACTGTTCTCGAAAATAAAAAAATATCTGGTCTGATTAAGCTGTGAGGATTTGCCTTAACCCTCTGGGTCTCAGTTTCCTCTTCTAAAGATGAGCAAGTTAGAACAAGGTTCCTTCCAGAGCCACGTCCACCAACGAGGAGCCCAGGCATCTTCCTGCCCCCTCGCAGAGACCCACATTCTGTGCCCCTCTCTATTCCCATAGAAAAGGGCTGTGTGTAGTGACCAAATGAGAGAGACCACAGAAGGGACAAACTACCCCTATTGGAATTAAACATTCCAAAATGTCTTAAGCTACTGGAAACCCTGGTGGCGTAGTGGTTGAGAGTTTGGCTGCTAACCAAGAGGTCGGCAGTTCAGATCCACCAGGCACTCCCTGGAAACTCTAAGGGGCAGTTCTACTCTGTCCCATAGAGTCACTACGAGTCACAATCTACTTGACAGCAATAGGTTTTTTTGTTTCGATTGGGCACCAGATTTACTTTAAATCATATTTTCATGAAGCCTGGACTCCTCATATAACCACGCTCCTAGGCATCTGTATTTGGGAAGAGGGAGCGTGGTCTGTCTCTAGGTACTTTATCCTCTTCAAGTACCAAATCCCTCAGGGCTTTAAAAGGAACTTAGTAAACCAATGTAGAACTAAAACAGGCCACACCACTCCTCCCGACAACTTGGAAGGATTTATGCCTGTGTTGGGGGAAGAATGAATACCTTTCCCTGGGTACTAATTTCTTCAATTTTTAATTATGCTTTTCAACTGTATTCCAAATTCCAACAAGTTCGATGGAAGAAACCCCTCAGGAACCTATATGCACCACAGGTTTACCTGAGCATCACCTTAATTCTATAAACAAAGGCAGATGACATTCACAGGAGTTACAGCAGTCTGTTTATAAAAGCCCTCATACTACAAAAAAGCTCAGAAGGCTTTCTTTTAAGTCACAGTAAACAGTCCACGCAACATTCTAAAAGGTCCTTTACTGCAAGCATCAGGACTGAGTTAGAAAGGAAAATAAAACTTCAGCAAAAACATCTTAGTACCAATTCTGTAGTAAGAGCAACGTATTACAGAGACCCTCAGATGTCAAAGTAATTGATACTGAAAACATTCTTTTAATACGGTAAGCAACATGAACCTCGTTAATTAAACCAAAGTTGGTTTCCTTTACAAAGAACTAGATTTTAAAAACTTGTAGATATTGTTCTGCTACGGGCAGAATGAGATTTACATTTTTACTGTCGCTTGAAGTGTACATTCTCAATCACATAACATTCTTGGAAGGCAGTTTTAATGATTTTATAAAATGAAGAATACAGCACTCTTTTTGAGATCATAAAAGTTAAATTTATTGGAATAGACGCTAAATGCTATCACTTTTTTTTTTTAATTAGAACAATCCAACACACACACTGGTAGAAGACATTCCAGCCTGACCCTCTCCGTTGAAATCCAAACTCCTATATTCAACTGCCTGCTCAACACTTCTACTCGACTGTCTAGTAAGCCTGAACCTTGACACATTCAAAATTTGCTTCTTCCAATCTCAGAAAATAGCAAATTTATTCTCTCCTCATCATATCCAATCCACCGACAAATGCTCTTATACTCACTCAACTTTCAAAATATCTAGAGCCCCATTTCTTCACCACCTCAACCACTTCCTCCTTTCCTCCCTGCTTCCAATCAGTCTCTTCTCTATACTAGGGAGTGAGCCTATTAAAGCCCACGTGAGACTTCACTGCTCTGCTCAAAATCATCTCCTGGAGCTGCTCTGGAGCCTGCCAGTCTCAGGGCCCCATGCTTGAAAATATATTTTGAGGAAAACAAAGAGCTTTTTTGTTCATGAGGGTTGTATCTATCAGTAATTATTACTAGAAATCAAAACTGAAAATATTTAATTCATTTTAAAATAACAGTAAACCCATTACATGTTAACACGAATAACACATATTATGGAAAATAATAGTTGCCAAAAACTAAGAAAATGTTAGTGATAAGAGGCACTGATCTCCATTTGTGTAAACCTCTCTAATGTTTTTCTTAATAGAGCTGGATTCTCCGTCTTCTTCTCCATTCAATCTGCTGCAATATCACACAGGACACAGCCTCCGGAAAAACTCCATTGTACGCTCATGCAAGAATGACGATGAAAAAGGCACCAATACTATCCTGAGATCATTCTGACCTCACAGACACCCTCAGAGGGTCCCCTGAGCATGTCTGAGAACCACTGCTCTAGTGATTTCCCACCCCGATTAGTGAAAAACCTCAAGTCCCCACAAAGATCCACAAGGGCCTACGACATCCCTGGACCTCACCCCGTTCAGTTTCTGGTCTTCTCTCCTAACAAGCTTCCCCTCGTTCACAGCCAGAGTCATACAGAAATTGCTGGTTCTGGCCTCAGGAGTTTCCTGTAACTCATATTGCCTAGCATACTATATAAAGTACTTAATTGTTGCCTGTCTCTCACATTAGAATATAAGGTGCATGAGGGCAAATTAACTAACCTTAAGGCTATCAATACAAACCCATACAAAGCTACAAACATTCCTAACAACTCACTGCAGCATCACCTGACCAGTCCCTAGCTTACTCCTCTTCGCTTAACAGGCACAGCTCTTCTCAAAGGGCTAGTCCTCTTTACCCTGCATTTGTGAGGTTTAGAACACTTAGCTAATGACAGACATGAGTCACATCACAGTTAAAGTTCTCAAGTCTATCTTAGGTAGATGAGAAGTTAAGCTGCACAGCCATCTAAACATATAATTGGTCTCAGCTTTAAAAGCAACAGCTAACAACAAAGCCCTAGTGCATAAAGAAAAGGCTGTCCCATCACACTTAAAGGGGTGTGATGGCTCATTTCTCTTGAAGGTTTCACAACATCTATCTTTATAGTCCCCAGAGGTCTGGTCAACTCTACTCAAAGCATAGTTGGCAAAAATTTTAATGAGATAATAAAAGCTTTGTCATAACCAGAAACCACTTCCTCAAAGCAGAAACTATTAATAAAATGGAAATGACCTGAATAAAGTATAATCTCAGTTAAAAAAAAAAAAAAACCTGCTTTAGTAATCAATGATAGAGTAACAACAGGTTTTCACATTAAGCATTCAATAAATAGGGACTGCATACCTATTATGCACTGGCCAGAGCCCTGGGGACAGAGTAGTGTACAAAAACAGACATGGCCCCCGCTCTATCAGAAACTAAGTGAGCCAGAATAATAGCTGAAGTAGAATACCCAGGTATGGCCTCTTGAAGCATCTCTCAACATGTTTCAGAATGCAAAGTCACGATAATTTTAACTTATTGAATTTCTATTCCTCACATATAATAATCTATAACATTATGCAAGGAAGTTACATCCCTGTACCATACATCCATCTCTTAGGGAAATAGCAAACATAGTTTTGGGCTCAGCTGGCTAGGAGATAGGCATTCTTAGGATTAATTATCCAGGGAAAAGCCGAATCCTCAGACTGGAAACCAGAACTCAGAGATCAGATTCATACACAACTCCCTCTTCCTCTGGACAACTTCACATTCCTGCTTGTGACAACATGTCTGACCATGCCCCAGGGAAAGAAAGGGGATGAGACGCTACACAAGGAGGCATCTGTACAGAAGATTCAGTTTTAAATGGATTCCTTTTTGTAAACAAGACTATCCAGCTAAACATGATTGTTATCTCTATTTCCACTGTTTTCCAGGCCATTCCTAGAGGCTTATTTAAGTGTTACGGCATGGTGTCATAGGAATGAAACAGCTGAAAGGTGATGGCAGTACACAATTAGTGAGGAGGAGGGCCCTCTCGCAAACTCCAGGACTTAAAGGACTGCAGTGTCATTTCTCTCCACGTGGAGAGCCTCCTTCAAAGTCTGCCCTTAATATCGTGCTGTGATCAGACAGATGGATATCCTTACAAATAAATACTATTTTCAACTCCCTTTTCTAGTTAGAAAACTGAGTTCTTTGACCCAAGATCACATAACTCCTAAGTGAAATCAGGATTCAAGGCAGGTCTGCCTCCAAAAGCAGTGTTCTTTTACTTACGCCACACTGCTCTATCTCCAAAATCAAATTTGGCTGCTGCTAGAACAAGGGGTCTTGCTAGCAGTAAAAAAAGTGATGAAAGATGATAAGAGCCAGATAGAGAAGAGGCAAACAATGGGGAAGGGAAATGAAATAGGAGATACGGATAAAGAGGTAAAAGTGGAGACATACAGTAACCACAAAGTAGAGAAAATATGGTACACATCCAAATTAAACTGGATAAAGAGGGAAAAGTGGAGACACTACAGTAACCATGACGTAGAGAAAATATGGTACACATCCAAATTAAACTGGATAAAGAGGGAAAAGTGGAGACACTACAGCAACCAGAAGGAGAGAAAATATGGTACACATCCAAATGAAACTGGATAAAGAGGGAAAAGTGGAGACACTACAATAACCATGACGTAGAGAAAATATGGTACACATCCAAATTAAACTGGATAAAGAGGGAAAAGTGGAGACACTACAGTAACCATGA
This sequence comes from Loxodonta africana, assembly GCF_030014295.1. Taxonomy (NCBI): domain Eukaryota; kingdom Metazoa; phylum Chordata; class Mammalia; order Proboscidea; family Elephantidae; genus Loxodonta; species Loxodonta africana. The sequence goes on along the minus strand of NC_087342.1, from coordinate 233,730,425 downwards.
CGTAGAGAAAATATGGTACACATCCAAATTAAACTGGAACAGAAGTCAGAAGATGCAAAGCCCACTCAAGCTCCCTGCCAAGGACTAGCTGATGGTCCTTCAACAAGTCATTTAACCTTTTCACAGTCGGCATTAACTCAAGTATGAGGGATCTAAGGTTACTTCCAAATATGAACATGACTTTGTCAGCATGAATTCTTTCATTTGAGCGACATATATTTTTAGAGCGTCTGGCACATAGTAAGTGCTCAAGAAGCTGCTATTATTGACTGAATACTTCCATCTTCCCACGGTATCCAGAACTGTCCTAGGAGCTGGGAACTCATTGGGAAGCACACAGCCCATCATCACAATTCTTACAGTAATAACAACTGGCTTCTATGCAAACAGATTAGAGGTTAGAGGTGACTGACAGATTATGTGTCTACGATTATCCAAGCAAGTGGTTCTTTTTTTTTTTTTCCCCTTGCTCAAGGTACTTTTTCATTTCTTCTAAAACTTCTCAAAGATAGAAACCACTGAAGTTACACATTTCAGAGCAGCAGACACACTGAGGTTTAAAGACATGCAAGTTATCATTCATATTACGTAATTGTCCCTGGAAGCTGATGCATATTTTTCCCAGAGAAAAATTCATAATGAACATAACTCCTAAGACCAAAGATCTGCCTGCACCAACGCCTGCCGTGCTAAGCACAAGTGGAAAATCACTGACATGAACGGAGATCTAAAAAGACAAAAATGCAAACAGCACTCTACCACCAACACACCACACTGAAACAGTGAAACGCAGTCACTGGAGATATGCACGTCTCCCTAACAAACGCTCCTCGGAAGACCAAGTCTAGTAAGATCCACCATCATGAAGACAGTCACAACTGGGCAACGTTTCCTTCTGTTATACACAAGGTTGCCAGGAGTCAGAGCGGGGCAGCAACTAACAGCTACGACCATCCTGAGGTGGATAATTTCACAGCCAACAGAAGGATTAGGGAGTATGCGAGGAACCCCCAATACACTATTTTCTTTTTTAAGCAGGAAGTGGAAGAGGCCACAGAACCTCTCATAAGCAGGCTATCCACAGGAGCCTGGGGCCACCTGGCTATATGGCATTATTAGTAACCAGCAGTAAGGGGTGATCAGAGTACCAAAATTTCCAAAAAGTGAACCTACTTTAAGAAGGTCAGCAGTACATGGAATGAGGTTCATAGAAACATGTTAATATACTTCCTCCATTCTGAATATGGTGTGCTGGTTTTTCTCTTGTGAAAAGAATGACACCTTCAAGTCAAGCAAGGTGTTTACACAGTCAGGAGAGCACCCCTTCCTCAGAGCTTCAGTTCCAATAGCTAAAGAATTTAATGCAATATGCTTATCAAGGACAACCAAGACAAAAACTGTCCAGGTTTACATCCAGAACTAAACTATCAGTTTATGAGTTAGATAAAATCTACAAAATAGCTGATAGCACTACTGTAAATTATCAGTGATGAAAAATGAATAAACTGCTAAAAGTACAATCTAAAAAAAAACTACTGTTATGTCTCAATGTGCCTCCATTTTCTCAATCCGTAAATGGAGTTTATTCCCACCTCACAGGACTGCTGTGAAGATGAAATGAGATGTGTGCACGTGTGTGTGTGAAGTGCCTGACACAAACCCACAGTATGTTCACAGCAGGTCATCAACAGTATCGTCATCTTCATCAGTGATGACTGTGATGAAGATTACATATATCCTAAATGATAGGTCTGAAAGGCAGTATCTGTTGACCTGATGGTGTTTATTACCACAAATCTGTAATTCATCTTTTTTCCCCACACTCTACAGGTATAAAAGACACTTTAAAAAGGCATGCTATTTGCAAATGACTTCTCAAATGAAGATTCATCATAAACAGCAAAATGAAGGTAGAAAGTAAGTCTGACTTTTCCAACCCATTTTTACTCATCTCCTCAAATTGTCCACCATGTAATCCAGAAAACTTTACGAACTACTCAATGCAAACCCCACAGTACATTCAGCTTATTAAAAATGATCCTCATGTCCTTGAGATAAATATAGTCTTGATGGCACTTTTCCCACAACATACTCTTTGCCCCCATAGTCATACAAAAAAAAAAAAAAAAGTCAGAACTTGTTGCTCCAGGATCATTCTGGCTTGTTTTTAACATATTTGTATAACTTTGTAACGTTTATCTCCATAACTGTAACTCAACACTAAAAGAGTTATCTAACCCAAGATGACTGAAAGGCATCCCACCTCATCCTATCAACTTAAAACTGCTACATTTCTACATTCATCCTCCTTACCTCACACCACACTGACAATTCGGTAATCCTGAATAACTCAGTCATGTCATCCCTTCCAAACAACTCTCAGACACACTGCAGGTGTTTCAGACTCCAGCATAAACAATTTTGAACTGAACTGTGGCTACATTTATCACAACGGTTTTTGTGCTTTAGGTGTGGACTGAAGCGTATCACAAAGAAAATCCTTGGTAAAAAATAAACCACCACCAGTATCTCTGGGAACTGTATTTAGCATCAGCTGATTAACTATACTCAGCCAATTATACTTTGATAAGCAGTATACTAAAAATTTGCAACCTGCTACAGGATAGTAAAATTTTAATAAAGTATTATGCACACATGCACAAATAGGACCTATTTCACTAAAATTACATACAAATGTGTGTATACATGTGTGCACCTACACACACTGCATATATCTTACTCTAAGTAGCTTCATCTTATATGTCAAACTGCATAAAATTGTATTTTTTCTGAAAGTGAAAAGAAGGCTTTCAAACATATTGATTTCTTGGATCAGGAGTATTAGAGTTAATTATACTTTACGTCCTCTCACAAAGGCTTAGCGTAAATACCAAGCTTTAGGCTGTCTCCGAATTACAAACTTGCCAGAGCTGACTTCCACCAGCCACGAGCCCGAACAGCTCTATCACTAAGCAGGGAACAAAGGACTGAGGCATCTTCAACTTTGCTCTCCATCCAAATTCCAGAGACAGCTAAAAACTCAAACACGTAGTCAACATTGCATGCTAAGCTCTTTAACACAACCTGTGAAACGTCTACAACTTAGAATAATTTAAACACACCTAACTTTCATTGATAAAGACACAATGAGCCGTCCTTATTTTAACAAGAAAAAGTACTACTCATATTTCTTCTTGCTTCTCATACCTTAGGTCTCGTGTCCACAACCTCAATAAACTGAACTGTTTCCTGCATACAGAACATTTGCGTGACTTTTTCCTACATTCTATGCTTGTTTTCCCAACCATGAAATAGTAAACTCCTCCACTTACTTTAAAACTAAGCAATTCTATAATGCTATACTTAACAAAGCTTTACTTCACTACATCCTGATTAATAAGTAGTTTCAATAAGTATAATGAATACCAGTAGGAATACAATCACTTTTACACTTTAAACACTTACTGTCCTTAGATAGGTCTCACTTCCTAACAGCCACAAATGATTCTCTGAACTAGACAGACACAGGTATCTGGTAACAAGTATGTGCACCATGGGGAGAAAGTGCACGTCAAAATATAAGTAACTGACCTGGATTCAGGGTTAAAGACTCTAAAGACTGTATGTTGGACAAGAGGTTACGTTATCCCTAAGAAATGACAAGCATTAGTCACTCAGAATAAAAAATGACAATGTCCAGATTTCTTATAATAGAAATTCTACCATCCTGTGTTTAGATTTTATAATATAAATGGAATTGGTAAAGACTGATTGTTTATATGACATTCTATCAACAGAATATTATATACAAAGCCAAGGAATTCTGCATCCTTTAAAACTCTGGTCCCTCATACAAATGGCAGGAACAGGAAGTGCATAACATGACCACAAGTAAACGGATTTCAATTCATTACACATAACACGTACTAAAATATAAAAAGGCAGCAATATTCTAGATAATCAGTAAAATACGTGTGTGCTAGACTGTATCTATAGAGCTGAAGCACCTTTAAACCAACCATCTCCCTAGCTTTTAAGTAGAACACTCCAGTGTCAATCATCTGAACTAAGCAGGCCAAGCAAAATATCCTGATTCCTTCGTTCTCCTCAATGTCGAAAGGGGTGGATAAATTTAAAGCCTGTTCTCTCAAGAGTTGCTTCATAGGCAATTTTCTCCCAGTATCAAGGTCTGCAATTTCCATTTGGCTGCCAGTTTGCGATTAAATTCATCACCTTTATTATAAAAATGTGCTTTACTCCACAGCCTGCTGCACAAGAACTATAAGGAAAACATTTTTCACTGCTAACGGCAAAATCATTCGAAGGCAATGACCACATCCACTCAGACATTAGCTTCTTCAACCTGATGGAGTGGCCCATCACTCACAGGGAAAACCTTTAACAATTGTGTAACACACAGAAACTAAATTCTGAGAAATACACCAAGTATTCCCAAATTTCAATAAAAAGACAAAGTAATTTTTAGGTCTGGGATAATTAGTATCCATCCTTTATTGTTTCTTAAAAAATTATGATTTGCTTGATAGTTTAACTTTTATCATCTCCAATGGTCAAGGGTAACTATGAATATGTGTTTACATAACGCCTCTACCCAGCTTTACCTTTCTTAGTAAGCCACAATATAAATGTCAGAGTAAAAAAAAAAACAAAAGTCAGAAAGGAAATAAGTATTACCCAAATAATGGCATTAAAGCTAGTCACCATGACTTATTTACGAAACCATTATTACTTGTTTGTGAAATTTAAAAAACAAGGTGGGGGGGGCGTCAAGAAAATCTAAAAACAAAGGAAGAGAAAGACTGCAGCAAGCACAGCAATCTCTCACATTAACACACCATGCTACAATTTAATGTCTGTACAGACTACAGAGACTACAAAACCTGAACTAAGAACAGAAATATGGAGACAGAGAAAAGGAAAAAAAAAAAAACACTGAAAGAAAAAAATCCTAAATGGGTCTCCCGTTATCAACAGAACAGACTCTATACACCAGGCATTTAAAGCCTTTTTACTGAGCATGCTCTACATTCAAGGATAGTGTTCTCTGTCTCTAGAGCACTGCTCCCTCACCTTTTTTCCATTTAAATCCTGTCTATCCTTCAAAGGCCAGGTGAAATGTTCACTCTTCTCCTGAAACACTCCATAACCACCCCGGTCTAAAGTGAATTCCTTAGCATCAGTCTTTAGTCCACTCTTGGAATGTTTACTACTTTTCTTTTCATATTATCTACTCAACCACTCAGGGAACTTAAAGGAATGAATTCTAAACTCTGGTGTACCCCTCATACCATCCTACAGGGAGCACAACTCAAGTATTTGCTGACAGAATAAGAAGTTTCGATTCACAATGCTAAATCATTAAAAAGAATGTGTGAAATTTGCAACTCTGATATTACTAAAAATTTAAACATCACTTTATAGCCACCACTTTGAAATACAATGCAGAATATAGTGTTGATTTCAGATTAACTTCACTCGGAAAATAAAATACCTTGGAACTCATAGGTACCAGTTATATGACAATGATTTCTAAACAATAAGTAAGAAACTTCTGAAACCTTTGATATTATCATCTCACACACACTTCGTGAAAGCAAAATGACACCTCCCGTAAGAACAGTGAAGTAAATCATAATATACCTATAAGATGAAATATGTCACCATACGAATACATTTTCAAAGAATATGAAATGGCACAGGAAAATGCTCAGGGTGTAATTTATATATTTTTTTAAAAACCACAAGGGTAGTATTTATTACACTAGGATTCCAATTTTGTTATATCAATAAATGAAGGGAAGGAGAGACTAGAAGAAAATTCACTAAAATGTTAAAAGAGTATCACTGAATTATCAGTGATTTTATTTTTTAATTGATACATTTTAGTTTTTTCCATAAAATAAAGAATATTTGTTATAACAATGAAATACATGTGCGTAAGTCATCATATTTTTTAATGATTACTGGAAAGAAGAAACTCAAGCTTCTCATAAATCCTCTAAACTGTAAGAAATCATTATAAAAGTATATATTCAAAGTTGGTCATTCCTAACTTTCCCTGCAAAATAAGAACTCACATTCAGGCTCAAAGATACTCTGCTGTGAAACCTCCCTACTCTTACCACCACTTCAGGTGGTCTCTCTCAGGATTCAAAGAGACTACAAGTCATGCCACTGCCAAAGATGAATTTAAAATGTTTAATTCTTCAATTCTCTACATCTTAGGAATAACAGAAAAAAAAGTCTACAGGAAAAGCGTAAAACACAAGTTACCATCAATTCTACAAGCTACCACAAGAGATCTCTAGTCTTCTACAAGCAGACATACACTTCTCTCATGTCTGAGTTCAAATCCAAGTGACTGAAGGAAAAAAAGGTATTTTACAATTGACTTGGCAATTAAAAATAAGCTCAATAACTCAATTACCAAAACCAAATCCATCACCATCAAGTCGATTCCAACTCACAGTGACCCTACAGGAACAGGGTAGAACTGCCACATAAGTTTCTAAGGAGCTCCTGGTGAATTCGAACTGCAGACCTTTTGGTTAGCTGCCGTAGCACTTAACCACTACACCGCCGGAGCTTCCGTAACTCAATTAGAAAGATACAATTTAAATGCACTAATTATTTAACAAAAACACATACTTCCAAATCAATTCCAAGATATAATTTAAAGCAAAGTATATATTTGCCAAACTCAAACAACTGATAAGAAATGCTATAAACTAGGGTAATAAAGTGAGATAAGATTACTTTTTACTGCTGATAATTTTTATTACTACCATAAAACTATATCCTTCGAAAGAACTCCCCCTTCAAGTAACATGTAACAGCAAACTGACACACATTTTTGGGACTTACTTCAATAAAAAGAAATCAATCACTTGGTTAAAGGCTTTAAAATTATAACCAAAAATTAGGAAAAAATAGCAGTTTTCCCCCATCTTTAACCAGTGCAAACAGATATTGAAGTAACAATATATACAAAATAACTCATTTCACTTTAAAATTAGCTTTGCTAAAAAACGTGATGCTTTCATTTAAATAGAAAAAAAAAAAAAAAACAACTAGGTAGAAAAGTCCTTAAGTCATCTAGTCAGACAGTCCTCATTTTACTGCTGACCAGCTTACCAAGAGCCAAATAGCTAATTAACAAAAAGATGAGAACTCAGAGCTGCAGATGACAAATCTCATCTTTCCTTCATACCATATACCAAACCAAACCCTGTTGCTGTCAAGTCTATGCCGACTTATAGCGAAACTATACATACCATATACATATTAAATAACTGCCAAGATAATTTACAAACAGAATACCTCTCAATATGTGTGACTCAGCCTCCACTCCCTGTCAAACAAAAATCCTTCAAACTAAGCTGTGAAGGCAGAAGCTGTATCTCAGAAAATCGCTAAGTCAATCAGATGTCCTAAACCAGTTATATTTAATATAGTCAACGAAATATTATACTTGTTTATGTGCCACCCTAAATATTAAACTCACTAACTGCTATTAGTCTTATTCCTCACCAATTTTTCTCTCACAATTTAAAAGAAAAAAAATCCTAATTTCCTATTCTGGCAAAAGAGTTATTTCCCAACACATTTTAATCACTAAAAGCTGTCTTTTGTGTACGAATACCCCCATCTGCTGGAACATAAGTTTCTTACCACACAAAGTTCTTAAGGCCAAGAAGTTTTCAGCGGAAATCTTGCAACTATTTTAGAAATGAAACTGTAATACTTAATTTTCTACCTAGGGATTTTTCTCTACCTCATAGAACTTTAAAAGTTTAAGGAACTCATTCTGTTCCCTAAAGAATTCACTAAATTAAAACACAGCACTAGCTGTATTTTCTTTCCCTACATTTCATGTTTAAGATACGAAGCACTGAACACAGCAACCGTCTCCTATATGTTACCTCTCTTTCTGGGTCCTGACTCCATAAAACACATACAATAAACACACACACACACACGCCCCTGACTTTATTTTTAAGATACATGCATATTTTCCTCTAATTTCTGCTGGGCGTGGGCTAAGAGCTAAGAGAAATAGTACAACAACAAAAGGCTAGTAAATGACAGCATCAAGAGTCAAAAACAAGAGTTGGTTAAAAAAATGAAAACTTAGTAAATCTACAACCACACCAAAAAAAGAATGAAGAAAATTGCAGTCCACGTGAAGAAAAGCCAACTGGCTGCATCTATAACTTGTCATGTCTGAAACGGATGAAAACCTTTAAGTACGATCAGTAGTTTTATTAGTAGTAGTAAAGTATTTCTTTACATTGTAAAATACAGCAAATAATTACATCGCTGTCAGCAACCACGTTACTTTGGTGTTGGCGGCAACAAAGATATAAAATTAAAATTTTTAATATTAAATTTAATGTTAAAATTTAATTGAACATACAAACATGAACTCATGAAAATACAAACGTGAATTATTTTTTAAAACAGACCTTGCCTGTCTATATTCCCAGACAATGCTCTGGAAGTAATCTTATCCCAACAGCAACGAACACATTGAGATCCTAAATTCAAGTCTCTAATACCATTTCCACTAAAAGGATCATTAGAGAAATGGCTGACTCTAGTTCTTGAACATGGAAGGTACAAGGTGTCCTTGGGACATCTTATTGTCCCAGAAAGAAAGATTTCAAAAGACACAGGAGCCAGTATGCAGTAGCACTGGCCAAAGTTCTGGCAGTATGACCACCACAAATAATATTATAGTTGAATTAAATACACCGAATCTATGAAAATCCATGGGCCCATAAATGATGATTACGAAAGAGAAAGGAAAAAAAAATCCATTGGTCACCATTTGAGGCAGTCAATCAGCCAGAACTTAACACTTTGAGAGCCAACCAATAATTAATGAGAATAAGAACCTATCTGGCTTTTTCATTAGAAATTTATTTCAGAATAGCAGAACAGTTGATGAAGGAAAGCTCTGCTTTTCAAAGAAATGCAACTAACAGTTGCAGAAAAGATGGTAGAATTAGAAAATCATCATGGTGCAAGTTCTCATGAAATTACTGATTCAGGCAAAGATTCACAATTGGTTAAAACCATTCGGTGAATGGCTGATGCAGAAATCTAATTCTATAGGGTTTAACTTCTGGTTCCATGAGAAAAGTATCTAAAACTTTACACTGGCAGGATCAGCCTATTCGCACCTATTGCAGATAACAGTCTTAGCTTCCTTAACAATGGAACCAGATACCGTGTCTCCTGACGTGATGCAACATGAAGCACACCATATCACCTGTGATGTAACCTAACCAAAAACGTTATGCCTGAACCTACTTCATCCTTTAGTTGGAACCTCCAATGTATTGGATACACAGGATAAAGGAGCAAGCCCAAGGACGAGGAGGTCAACTCAACGTCACTAAAAAAAAGAGAGACCAACCATTCTAGATTTAAGACGACTTGAAGTCATAATAACCAAGTTCAGTGAGTGACACTGAGTCAGGTTCTGATCCGGACAAGTCGGCAGAACACTTCAGGAAGGGGCTTCTGAATATGGACTGGGTACCTCATTACGTCTAGGATTAATCCACGCCGTTCAGTGTAATGTCAGTCTGGCTAAGACAGAAACATTAATTTTTAAGAGATACGTAAGTATTTAGGAATGGAAGATCAGGATCTCTAATTTACTTAAAATAATCAACATAAAAACATAGGTAAGTAAAAACGAAAATTTGAGTGTACTAATTTAATGTTCTCAGAAAATCTTCACTGTACTTGGTAACACTTACAGATTTAAGAACAGATCAGTCAGCTTGGGACGAAATTTTCTCTAAATGAAACTAATTCAAGAATTCCTAAATCCCTCCCAAAGCTTAGCAAACCAAGAGTTCCTTCAATTCTCTTTAAGTTACACAGGGATGAAAGCTCACTTCTCTTTCACCAAACCCATAGCCATCTAGTTGATTCCAACTCAGAGAGACCCTATAGGACGGAGTAGAACTACCTCATACTTTCCAGGGCTCTAAAATCTTTACGGAAGCAGACTGCCACATCTTTCTCCTATGGAGCAGCTGCTGAGTTCAAACCACCAACCTTTCGGTTAGCAGCCGAGAGCTTTAACCCTTGGCCAACCAGGGGTCCTTCACTTCTCCTTAAACCCACTACTTCTCCTTCGGTAATCAAAAACTGAGCTCACAGCTAAACAAAGGAGCCCTACATGTTCTCAATACTTTGAAACAAGGGATAAGGAAAACAGATAAGGAAAAAAAAAAAAGGATATTTTTGGTTAAAACGTATTTAAAAATCTCTAAGGAGTTTAAATCTAAAACAAACAAACAAAAAAAAAACTGAAAATAAAAATAAAATATTTTTATTAAATACTATTTTGAGAAAATGAAAACGATTAAAAAATTTGCCTAATAGGCAAACAGCATGCTAACTTAACTCTTCATACTGCATCCAACTTCTACTCCCTTAAACTTATCTATTCTATATACTCTTATTAGCTTATCCCCAGAGTTCATTATGGTACCCCCAAACAATCAAAATCCTCGATGGCTCCTTATAACCTTGAGAATATGTATTCTGGCATTCAAGGCCCACCACAACGCATCCCTAACCTGGCTTTCTCTAGTCTTTATTCCCACAACTTCTCTATGGGCATGTGCCATTTCAGCTAACTTCACCCACACGCCATTTCCTGAACAAGCTGTGCAGTCTGCCATCACCACCATTCTGATGGTTACTGTACTTTCCCTTCTCCTAGAACACCCTCCACACTCCACTCTCCCATTACTCTAATTAAATCCTACCCAGACTTAATACCAACTCAGGTCCCACTTCTCAAAAAAACCTTTCTGAGATACTTCAGCTCAAAGTGACTTTTTTCCTGAACTATCAGAGTGCTAGTATTGAGTGATTCTTAATTGAGTGATTCATATGCACATAAATACTAGCTAACAGCCCTGTGGAAACCCTGGTGGCGAAGTGGTTAACAGCTACTACAGCTGCTAACCGAAAGGTCAGCAGTTTGAACACACCAGGCGCTCCTTGGAAACTCTGTGGGGCAGTTGTACTCTGTCCTACAGGGTCACTAGAGTCTGAATCAACTCCATGACAATGGGTTTTTTCCTTTTTTTTTTTTTTTTTTTTAACAGCGATATGGATAAATTCCATACATTCCTGGCCAACTGACTGGAAGAGATCCATCTTTATGCCTATTCCCAAGAAAGGTGATCCAATCGACTGTGGAAATTATAGAACAATATCATTAGTATCACACGCAAAAAATTTTGCTGAAGATCATTCAAAAGCGGCTGCAGCAGTGTATCAACAGAGAACTGCCAGAAATTCAGGCCAGCTTTCAGAAGAGGACGTGGAACCAGGGATATCATTGCTGATGTCTGATGGATCCTAGCTGAAAGCAGAGAATACCAGAAGGATGTTTACCTGTGTTTTATTGACTATGCAAAGGCATTCGACCATGTGGATCATAAGAAATTATGGATAACACTGCGAAGAGTGGGAATTCCAGAACCCTTAACTGTGCTCATGAGAAACCTTCACATAGATCAAAAGGCAGTTGTTCAGACAGAACAATGGGGTACCGATTGGTTTAAAGTCAGGAAAGGTGTGCATCAGGGTTATATTCTTTCACCATACCTATTCAATCTGTACACTGAGCAAATAATCCGAGAAGCTGGACTATATGAAGAGCGGGGCATCAGGATTGGAGGAAGACTCATTAACAACCTGCGTTATGCAGATGACACAACCTTGCTTGCTGAAAGTGAAGAGGACTTGAAGCACTAATGAAGATCAAAGACCACAGCCTTCAGTATGGACTGCACCTCAACATAAAGAAAACAAAAATCCTCACAAGTGGACCAATGAGCAACATCATGATAAACGGAGAAAAGACTTAAGTTGTCAAGGATTTCATTTGACTTGGATCCACAATCAACAGCCATGGAAGCAGGAGTCAAGAAATCAAAAGACGCGTTGCATTGGGTAAGTCTGCTGCAAAGGACCTCTTTAAAGTGTTGACGCGCAAAGATGTCACCTTGAAGACTAAGGTGCGCCTGACCCAAAGCCATGGTATTTTTGATCGCATCATATGCATATGAAAGCTGGACAATGAATAAGAAAGACCAAAGAAGAACTAAGGCCTTTGAATTGTGGTGTTGGCAAAGAATAATGAATATACATACCATGGACTGCCAAAAGAACGAACAAGTCTGTCTTGAAGAATTACAGCCAGGATGCTCCCTAGAAGCAAGGATGGTGAGACTGTGGCTTACATACTTTGGACATGTTGTGAAGAGGGATCAGTCCCTGGAGAAGGACATCATGCTCGGCAGAGTACAGGGTCAGCGGAAAAGAGGAAGACCCTCAACGAGGTGGACTGACACAGTGGCTAAAACAATGGGCTCAAGCATAACAACAATTGTGAGGATGGTGCAGGAACACGCAGTGTTTCATTCTGTTGTGCACAGGGTCACTATGAGTCGGAACTGACTCGACGGCACCTAACAAGAACAACGGATAAATAATTTTTCTTTCCTTTTCCTTTCATCTCTCATTCTCTACAAGCAGCTGTACTCATATCTGATTGTCCATTCTCATCATAAACCACCTAAATACACTGACAGAAATTAGATGATGCCACCTGGTAGCCTGAGAACCTTGTCTGCATATAATAATCTTTAGCCGCAGAGTATCTGAGGTTGGCAGGGCAGTTGGTAATTCCCACTACAGATGAAGAAGGTGAGGTTCAGAGGTTAGATGTCTTATCCAAGATCACAAAACTAATTAGTTAGCTGCAGTCATGATTAGATGCCAGGTCTACCAGTCAAGAACTCTTATCACTTCACAATATGGTCTCATTAACATATGCAGAGAAACGGACTAATTTTTATTTTTATGCTGGCTCATGCCTGTGCATATGTGAACACACAGAGTTGAATACTTGTTATAACAATGGAAATATTACTGCAACAATCCCACTTCGGGGAGTGGCATCTGGGGTCTTAAATGCTAGAAAGTGGCCATCTAAGATGCATCAATTGGTATCAAACCACCTGGAGCAAGGAAAAATGAAGACCACCAAAGACATAAGGTAATTTTGAGGCCAAGAGACAGGACCACATAAACCAGAGACTACATCAGCCTGAGACCAGAAGAACTAGATGGTGCCCAGCCACAACCACTGACTGCCCTGACAGGAAACACAACAGAGAACCTGAGGGAGCACGAGAGCAGTGGGATGCAGAGCCGAAATTCTCGGAAAAAGACCAGACTTAATGGTCTGACTGAGACTAGAAGGACCCTGGAGGTCATGGTCCCCAGACCTTCTGTTAGCCCAAGACAGTAACCATTCCCAAGGCCAACTCTTCAGACAGGGATGGGAATGGACTGTGGGGTGGAAAATGATACTGGTGAGGAGTGACCTTCTTGGATCAAGTAGACACATGAGACTATGTTGGCATCTCCTACCTGGAGGGGAGATGAGAGGGCGGAGGGGGCCAGAAGCTGGCCAAATGGACACAAGGAGAGAGGCTGGAGAGAGGGAGTATACTGTCTCATTGGGGGGCGAGCAATTAGGAATGCAAAGCAGGGTGTTTGTAAGTTTTTGTATGAGACTGACTTGATTTGTAAACTTTCACTTAAGGCACAATAAAAATTAAAAACAAGAAATATTACTGCAACAATGACGGAAACAGCAACAAATAGCAAAGGATCTGCTGCTGTGGGCCAGCCCCCACTCATGGTGATTCCACGCAAAACAGAACATTAATTTCAAAGCCATTTATATTGGCCTTGGTTTAAAAATTTTTTTTTCACAAAAACTTTTTATCTGTCTGCCACATAACACCAAAAGTTTTATCAGAGGGATACAATTACTCTAACACTGGCAAGCAAAGACCAATGGTTTATACGTCATTAGAGGGAATATACTTGAATAAGCAGTCAATCCTCGAGATCCTGGCATTAGGAATGCGATGTAGAGGCTACCTAGCGCAGCAGCCATCTCCATTCAATCCACCACCATCCACCTCCTGGCTGTCACTTTTCAGAGCTGCCCAGCTGATAAAGTACTGGGCTGTTCATCCTATGCTCATCTAAAACTGATCCAAGTGTATGTTCCTGTCTTGAATTGCTTAGCAATATTAAACCGCTATATTCAACCTTCCAGTCAGAAATGTTGTTTTCTCTTGAATAATTATTAAAAATAACACTACAGAATACATAGCGGATTTACTTGTACTACATTATTTAGATAGCTGAGGCCCTACTCTTTGCTTACTAAGAAGTTTAAGTGAATGAGTTTAAATCCTCTAAAAACGCCTTTGTTTTCTCACATTTAACCTCTTAACTATGATAAAGACTTACCGCTTTAAAAAAAATTATAACAATTCTGGCTCCAAGAATCTGATGAGCCACATTTGTCCAAGCCTAACATACAGAATTAGCAGAAAATCCACCTGCTTTTCCTTCTTCGTGTTCACGATAAAGTGCATATGCAAATACTCTTGATTTTTCTCCTTCGGTTACACTTACAGGTTGGCACACTGACAAAACAGATCATCACAAGCCCTGTACACCTGTTTCCTCACCTATGAAGATGTCACACTTTTACTATCAGGTCCCTTCCAGCTACAAAATTCTATGAGTCTCTGGTATTAATTTTCCCTATACTCAACCAAGTTCAAGAGGAAATGTTTTGCATTTCTAGTTGTTTTTTTAATATCCACCTCTCTTCGAACTCTTTGTAAAACAATTGAGATCCCATAAAAGTGGAATTTATGCAGAAAAAAGATTTCAAATAAAAATTGCATAAAGTTTTTTTAATGATGTCCTAGTTCTACTCTTAAAATGTAATAAATACACATGCGTATCTTTTGTTATTTAATTTCCCCCATGTATTTTAAACTGTGAAGTTAGCGTAAAAGTCTACAAGTTCTCCAATAATTTTCAACTGAGCAGCTGATCATGGTCTTTAAGATGACTTGTCCTGCACTGAAGCTAAAAGCAAGGGGTTAACACCTGATCTGGTGTCCACTGTTAGCATACAATCTTTTCACTCCTGGGGCCAACCAGGTATTTCATTACCTCAAAACCTTCCTTGTCCTGGAACTTCACCATTCCGAACACCTACTCTGAAGAACTTCAGGGCCAGCGCATTTCTACTAAATGCCTTCCTTTACACACCCACACATTTAACACAAAGCACACGTGTGCAAGCATGCACACACACGTTTTCCTTATACCAAGGCCACAACATGGAACCACTTTACAGATTTAACTGCATTATTTTGACAATTTTCTGACACTTTAATACCTTTAAGAAAGATCTAAGATGACCCAACCTGACAAATTCTGCTTTATCATAAATAATGCCCGATAAAAGCTACAGTTTGTTGATTTTCACCAAGCCTCAAATTTTAGTTCAATAAAGATATAGGCTGAAACCAATACATGAAGCAACATTACAGACAAAAACAAAATTTCTATTTGCTTTGCTAAAGACTTGACAGTATGGCAAAATTAATCAATTAATTGATAGATTTTCAAACTAGGGTTTCTATTTCATGAAATTGAGGAATGTGGGAAAACACTGAGTACAATCATATGCTTACAGACAAGAATTCTAAATAAACAGCTTATCTTCTGCAAGGTACTCTCAGAAAAATTCATCGGAGGTTTATTTTAAAACATTGTCAATATTTAAGCAGTGAAGTAGACTCCCTTTAAAAATGAAAGTTAAATTTCGGTTAACTGATGGCATTGTTTCTAATTAGTTTAAAGATATCTGTGCTTAAAAAATTGACATTGTGTTAAATTACAACAGCTGCCACGTATGATTACACTCTACTTTCTTCTAAACTCAAAACATTCAAACAGCCCTTGTTTATGCTAAACACACCAAAGCAGCACTTCAGGATAAGAAATCTTTCCTATTTACTACAAGACCTACCTATAATCATTGAATATTAACCTTTATAGGTAATTGACAAGGGGAAAAGTTTATATAATTCCACAAATGCCAAAACTCCCAAGAGCTGAGATGCACACTGACAGCTTTTCTCTACTTGTGAACTGATACGCTTTAGTGTAAGGCCTGGCTAGAAACTATACTGCTTAAAGTAAAAAAAAATTATCTTTCTAGTTCTCATTCACAACGGCTGCTGTTGTTAGTTGCTACTGAGTACATTCTAACTCATGGGACAACAATGGCAGAAAGTAAAACTAAGATTAAGCTCCTTGAGGGCAAGTACTGCAAATATGAGATTTCTAAAAATTGTCATTTTAAAGAAAAAAATACATGTACCTTTTACTCAAGCTGTCAAAAGCTATCACCAAACAATTCCACAATTGTTTATACAATTGTCTGAAGGTATTAAAACAATTCTTCTAATATCATTTATGTATTTTCACTAAAAAAATTCATGTACACAGCACATATTTTAGAAAAACTAAAAGTTAGAATAGAATATTAATTCAACAAACATTGGAGAATATACACGTGCCAGGCTCTGAGGTGGGCACCTTCAAAGAACTAATTCTAACAGGGCAGACAGGCACAGAAAGCGATTATTACAATATGTTAAGCATACTGACAGATATACAGAGACTAGTACCTAACCCAGACTGGGGTCATATATAGTCAAATTTATTAAAACAAGCGGTACTCACAGTGAAAAGTTTAACACTAATTTTGCTTTTCTGTTACAGGAAAATAGAACTGTAAAAATCTCACTTGGACATCAAATAATCCAGCTATTTTGGGCTCCAATACTGAAATGCTGATTTTTAAAAGGAATAAAAGCATTCCCTAAAGGTTCTTATGAAGGGAAAAATCTTATTAAACTTACAAACCACACTGAAACCACCCTAATATCAGATAAAGGAGGGGTCAGGAGAACATAATGAAGGCCTGTCGCTCACATGGATGGAACACTGGTACACAATCCTGACTTCCCGACGTGGGCCCACTCACTATCCTCACCACCCCGTCCCTCACCCTGAATTAGATTCTAGCGTATTCTCAAGGCAGCTGACATACCGATGGCAGCGAGCTGCTCTGTGGGCTCTATCTGAGATTAAGTGCTCTTCAAGTTTTCAACCAACAAAACCCAACAATGTCATACAGCATTTTTCATCTCCCACAGAAAGGCAAGTTTTGCTTGTAACTGGGCCACCGTAAGTTGTATTAGCTGCCTTGAGTTTCTCAAGTATACTGCCTGCACTTCCATCAGCTTATAGAAAGCTGTACCTAGCTTAGTGCCAAATGAATAGGAATTTTTTAAACTTTACCTGTCCATATACACGGACCTCAAAAAAAAAGTACATCTGAATAATGCTGTAGAAGAGGCAAGGTTGAAGTATTTTTTTTTTTTCTTTTAAACATTTTATTATTGCCACAGGAATCTATGATCCTTAAAAAGTAAACCAAAAATCATCTGTTCTCATGGAAAACTGATGCACTTCAATCACTCTCAGGACAGTACTAGTGAGGTGACCACAAGAGAAACAGAATGCGCATAAAGCACTGAAAAAGTCAAATTAATTTGTTTTAATATGATATTGTCAAAGCCATTTAAGAAAAGGTATTCATACCAAACACACTTAGAAATGGGATTAGCAAAGAGGCCTGTTTCTGTTAGCTCAACTGCGCTACATCCTTGGGAGTACAACCTTTACTACAATATACGTAAATTGGATGAAGTAAGAAAAAGGAATCACCTTCTGGCTTACAGCATGCACGTGCATTCTGAATACACAGTCTGCCTTCAGAGAAATTTCAGAAGTACACAACGAATGCTGAATAAATGACCTAAAATGTCATAGGAATTATCGTTTTCATTATTACCTTATATAGCTGGTGACACCGCCTGGGTGAGAAGAAAAAAGGGTAATGGAAAGAAAAATCAATTATAAATATTGGCTTCCTTCTTATTACTACTACTTCAAAGGGCTTGTGTACAAAAGCAGAATCTTAGCTCCTAAGGAACAGATTAATTACCTCAACTTAAGTAGATCTGTTTGTCACAGATATTGATTACTGTCAGCTATGATTTCGTCTCCAGACAAAACGAACGTCTAAAACCATAAAAAACCTAAATAGTAAGTCCTCTCAATACCAACAAATAGCCACATAATTTTTAAACCGAAACTTTTTAAAACGGCAGTTTCTAAAAAAAAAAATTATACGTGTGCATGCGCATGTTAAAGTGTAAGAAAACTGAAGGTATGATACGTTCAGTGGAATATGTAAGCGGAAATAAACATTAACGTGGAAAAATGTTTAGCAGTAAAGCGAATTTTAATTTTTTAAAAATCGCCTACATTTTGAGAGAATGAGAATCTAAATTCAGCTCAAAAAGAAAATTTACCCAAAAAATGCTATCAGGAAACGAAAATGTGTTTTTTAAATCAGTGATGCAGAATCTATTCAAACAAACGTGTTCTGCTTACTTTCTGAACCACGTGCTCATTTTTCAGGCAACACAAAGGTTTAGGTTGTCCTTTCTCATAAACCCTATCTCATACTTTTTATTTCCAGCTTTACCCTCCCTCCCACCTAAAAAATAAAAACATCCAATTTTAAAATACCTACCTCTCCATTTCCCCTGTTCTGGGCTTTTAAGTCAAACTGATTTTATGCAATTTCAATGCTTTCTAAAAACATAATTTACATTCAAATACAATTGTTTGCTTTTTAAGATTTTCGTGACAAAGAAAAGTGTTTTAAAAAACTTTTTTGCGGTAACTGCTTTTTCCCATAGATGGTCCCATGGTTCAGTTAAAAGTTCCTTCTAAAATTACAGGATTACAGATAAAATTTCAAAATCGAAATTATATCTGTAATCCTGTAATCATTTTTATCTTAAAAGATTTAAAAAAAAATAAAAGCCCTGAAATTATCACCTTAAATTACTTCCTTTTTAACTGGTCCAACCTATAATGCATTCACGATTTAAAAGCAGGCCTGTCGAAGATTCATACTCTTAGAGGAAAGACTGACAGTCCAAAAAAAAAAAAGAGGTGGAGGATAGTCCGTAGTCAAGATACAAGCGAAAGGTTAACTTGGCACAGAGTCAACACTCTCATTCTACAGCATTCAAATATTAACCAACTAGGAAAGCTTAGCACACCTGATTTCCAGTTTTGTAACTAGCTCAACAGAAACTCTCAAACTGACAAATTTTTACAAAAGTTTAAAAGTTTTTTGAATATTGTTACATAGCCTCATTCAAAATCTGTATTAGAAAATATATCTACTGCCAGAACTAAACCAAACCCACTGCCATCAAGTCAATTTCAACTCATAGCAACCCTACAAGACAGGGTAGAAATGCCCCATAGGGTTTGCACTCCATATCCTCAAAGAGCTCAGTCTTGTGAAAGGATGGCACCAATTAACTAATTAAAATGTGCTAGTCGAAAACTGACTCAACAGCACCCAACAACAGTAACAACGTGTGAACATAAAGGAGCCCTGGTGGTGCAACGGTTAAAGAGCTCAGCTGCTAACTAACAGGTAACAGGTGAAACCCACCAGCAGGCCCCTCATAAGAAAAGACCTGGCAATCCGCTCCTGTAAAAATTTCAGCCTAGGAAACCCTATGTGGCAATTCTACTCTGTCCTATTCGGTCACTAGGAGTTGGAATCAATTGAACAGCACAGAACAACAACAATCTTTAAGGAGGCTGACTGCCACATCTTTCTCTCGCTGAGCAGCTGGTGATTTCGAATCCTTGACCTTTGGTTAGCAGCTGAGGGCTTAACCACTGCCACCAGGGCTCCTTATACCTACTGCAACTAGGTATAATATCTTAATGTCATTAAGCTAATCATAATCACTTAAGTAAAGTTTATAGTTTTACCTAAATTTCAAAGAAAAATTCAACCAAGCATTATGTACAAAGGACAATGTAATTCCTAACCACAAACAGAAGTCGTCATTAATTTGTTTTGGACAATGATAGGCCACAAAGCAGTAACACAACTTTCCAAATTTCAGAATAAAACTATTTCTCAAAAAAAAAAAAAAAAGAGATGCACTTCAGAAACCAATATATCTGAGTCAAATTCAGTTTATAACATGGCTAACAATTACAGGAAGCAGCTCATTCCACACTAAGGAATAGTCCCTTTTCCTGCGTGTTTGTACCGGTCTGATAAAAGAAAAATCAAACTCCCTAGTCATTATGTTGTCAATTTTAAACATCCTTGCTACCATACACAAGCAACTGCTAGGCTGAATTGAAAAGGCTAAAATTCAAAATAGACTAAGAAAAGAAACAGAGTAAACTAACCATATTAAAAAGGAAAACAAGTGTTAAGAATATACCACCCTGAAATAGTGGTCTGCAACCTCTGAAACTCAAATGGTGACTATTTCCAACCAGAGAGAAATAAACCTTCATTAAAGATTAAGACATAATTGCAGTTTCTAGATTTAGAAGATCAGATATTATTCAATCCAAAGATTAGAAACCGTTTAACAGAACTGCAAATTATCAATGAGATTTCAGATCAACACAAAAGCACAACGGAGAAGCATTTTAAAACTAATCAAAGAACTCATATTTAATTTTTTCAATAAGAAGTTCTTTCCCGTAAAGTGACAAGTACTTCTGAATTTGTTTTAATAACCTCCTACGCCATTTGATAAAATTAAACATTTTAGTTCAAAGACTGCAATTTATTAAAAAATTTAGTTTACCCTAAATATTGGTAAAACCTATTTTCATTTCTAATATCTATGTGATGCCTTCTAAGCAACTGCATTTAAGAAAATAAAACTTTCAGCGGAAATTCTTACTGATACTAAAACCTTAAATTCAGAAAAACATACCCAGTAAAAAATAACAGCTTATGACTTCCGAAACGCGGTAAAATTGTTCCAAAAATTTTAAATAAAACGCTTTCAGTGTTTGTAAATACTTACATATATGGACAAATAATGGCAGTTGAAGTGATCTACTAAGATTTAAATTTCCACTAAATTTCGTACAGATCAGATTATTAACTTATTGCACATTTTGCGCCAAACGTTTCTCATGTTTAAAAAAAAATAACTGGCGCCCCTTAGCGCTCACATTTGGAAATGTACTCAATTCAAGAGTTCCAGCATTTTTTTTTTTTTTTTGACATTCCAGAAAGTTTTCTGCCTCCACCATTTTTCAAATGCCAACACAAATAGGAAAAGCAGAACCCCTTAAAGGGACAGCTGAAGTTTTTTCTGGAGCAATGTGAAATTCACACCCAGCTCTTTCACTGCAAAACGCCCATTTCCACTTAGGCTCATTCTAGTTTCAACGTATATCAGCAAAACAACGAGGAAGCAGTAATACCCATCTTGCACTTTTAGAGCTGCTTCTGTGTAGTGACGTTCATGACAACAAAAGCTCCGGGGATCCTTCTTTAACCATCTCTTGTCACGGAGACGTTTCCGGTCTTTTGTTCTTTGGTGACATTCCAACTCTAAGCTGCAGACTCCTTTTCCCCAGATCTATTTTTAAAACCTCGAAATGCTTGCGACCCACCTAAAATCCACTGTTCGTCTCCGTAACATTTAGTCTTTTCGGCTTGCTTTCAACATTCCTCCCGTGGTGCTTCTCAATTAGAAAAACAAGGCAACTCCTCGCCACCCGGTTTTCCAAACGTACTTTCTGCGGGTCGCACTTGTGTCCCCAGAAAGCCCCAGCGACCAGAGATCGGAGCTCCGGGTCGCCGCCGCCACAACTTGGGCAACAAACTCCAGCGCCGCCAGTCCGTCTTCCCGTGGCTCCCGGGCCCGCGGCCCCGGGCGTCCGACCTGGCGTCCCGCCCGCCGGCCCGACGCGCCGCCGCGGCCTCGGCGCCCCCCGAAGTGAAGTCCAACTCCGCCGCAGGTCTCGCTTCCCCAAACAAAGGGGCGCCCGGCGCTGTCGCCGCCGCCCGCGGCCGCACTTTGGGGCTCGGCGGAACGTCCCCAGGTCGCCAGCCCGCGCGGACTCCCGCCCCGGGCGGCACGCGGCGCCGACTCCCCCCACGCCCGCCCGCCCGCCCTTGGCGCTCCGGGCCTCCGCGGCCTCCGGGCGGGGCGCCGGGCCGTCCGCGCTCGGGAGGAAGGGTGCCGTCGTGCCCGTACCCGGGCCCGGCCTCTGCGCGCCCCGCGCCCGGCGGCCGGAGAGGCGGCCCCGCAGCCCCGGCAGCGCAGCCAACTCGGGCCCCGGAGCCCGCGCCCCGCCGGGACCCCGCCGGGACCCGCCCGCCCCCGCGCCCCCGCCCGCGGACCCGCGCGCCGAGCGGCCGGCGCCGCGTTACCTTCGTCCAGCAGCCGCTCCAGGTGGTTGAAGATCCCGCAGAAGTTGGGCAGGCTGCTCATGAGCTTCTTGTCGTTCATCAGCTGCATCAGGTAATCCGGGGTGGGCTTCGGCTTCTCCTTCGTTTCCATTTCCCCGACCATATTCCAGGCTGCGCCGCTCACTCGCCGCCGCCGCCGCCGCCGCCGCCGCCGGGGAGGAGGAGCAGGGCCGGCGGGAGCGCGGGCGCCGCCGCTCGGGGCCGGGGCCGGGGCCGCCCTCCGCGAGCCGCCGCAGGGGCCGCCGCCGGCGCTCGCTCCCGCGGGCACTTCCCCGGCCGCTCGCAGCGGGTCCCGGCGCCGCCGCCGCCTCGGACTCGGCGCGCCCCTCGCGAGGCCGGCGGGCGGGGTCGGCCCTGGGGCGCGGGCGCTCGGCCGCCGGGAGCCGCCGCCGCCGCTGGTCGTGCCGCGCCCGCCGCCTCGGCCGCCGCTCGGTCCCTCCGGGCCGCGCCGCGCTGCCGCCGCTGCCGCTACCGCCGCGCTCTGCTCCGCGCTCCTCCTCTTCCTCCTCGGCCGCCGCCTCCTCACTCACTTGGCGGCGGAGTTCGCTTCAGTTCAGGCGCCGGGGGGGAGGGGCGCCGCGGGCGGGGGCGGCGGGCGGGGCGCGGGGCGGCCGTTGGCGCTCGGTGCGCTCCCCCTCCCGGTGGCCGCGGCGCCGGGCCGCCCCTCGGCGGGGCGGGCGAGGCCGGAGCGCGGGGGGCGGGGCCGCGGCGGGCGCTGGGGCCGCGGCGGTCGCCCGCGCCGCTCGTGAGGAGGCTGCTCGTGAGGAGAGTCCTCGCGCGGCGCGCGGCGAGGGGCCGGGCGGGCAGTGTTTCCAGCGGGCAGGACGCGGCCGCCCCGTCTCGGCCCCACGCTCGGAGCTCGGGGCGGCGCGCGGCGTAGGCCGGGGCCGCGCGAGGAGAGGCGCGTGTCGCGCCGGGAAGGGAAGGGGCGCTCCGGCGGCGGGCCGCGGGCCTCGGAGCCGGCTCGCCCGGGCGCTGTGATTGTGCTTTGGGGAGCCCTCTCGGCCGCCCCCACACACCCCCAAAGAAATCTTCAACGCCCTGTTGCTTCACGGGGGACTTTCGGGGTGGGCGTCACGTGGCCCGACACGTAGCCGTGAGGCTCGAGGGCGCGTGCGCGAGTCCGGGCCGGCTGGCCACGCCCCCTCCGAGGGTCGCTCCGGCCCCGCCCGGGTCCCGCTGCGCGGCACGGCGGTGGGGGCGGGGCGGGCTCCGCGGCTGCGCCTGCGCGGGCGGGGCGGGGCGGCCGTGGGTGCCGGCGGCGGGCCGGGTGCCGCGGGCTGAGCGGTGGGCGCCCTGCCGGGGCCGGAGCCCTCGGGGCGGGGCGGAGCCTGCGGTCGCTGCCCGGGGCTGTGCCGGCCGCGCGGCCTGTGTGCGCAGGGCACTGATGGGCGCGTGGTGGCCGCGGCGTCCAGCTGCTGCTCGCGTTTGCTCGGCTGCTGCGAAGCGGCGTTGCCGAGCGGAGCGCGCAGGGGGTTGGTTCGGCGGGAAGCCGTGCGCGGGCCCCGGTGCCGGGTGCGGGGCGGCCGTCTGCGGACGGAGAGTAGGGCCTGTGTTTGGTCGGCCCGTCCGGGCGGGCGCGCCGCGCTCCCGGCTCCGCTGTCCCGAGGGCGAGCCAGCCGGAAACGAGGGCGGTGGTGGCTAAGCGGCGGGCCGTGGCCCGTGTCCGGGGCGCAGTGATAACACGCCGCCCCGGCGTGAAATAAAACTCGGTCGAAAAGCGAAAGTCGACAGCTTGTGTTTGCAAATTCGTAAAAAGCACCATGTAGGGCAAGAGGACGCTCCTGGTGCTTCCGTACCGTACGGTCGCGTTCACGTAGATTTGCTTGGGAAAGAATTTTCGGAACAACCGTGAAATCCTCTGAACGTGTCGTCAGCCCCTGAGTCCGCATCTGCATTTTACCGCAAGTCCTTTATGACATGTTCCACTAGTACAGTAGACAAAAGCACTTAGTCAAGCTGACCACTGTGGGAGCTCTTCGCGGCGCCAGCTTTGGTAGCGTTCTTCTGCGTTGTAACCATGAACGTAAGTTTATAACGTTTCGTAAAAATTTTGCTTCAAACAAACTGAAGAGCGTTTTTAAGTTTGAGTTTTATCGAAGGTACTAAGTTCGAACATACACTCTTGGAGTGGCCAGTAGCTGCTGGCCTTTTCATTTGAAGAACATCAGGGTTCGTTTTTAAAATTAAGTTCTTTGGTATATACATACAATGGAATACTGTTCAGCCGTAAAGAGAAACGAAGTTCTGATACATGTCAGGGCATGCGTGAACCTTGAAAACGTTCTGCTGAGTGAATTAAGTCGGACACCAAAGGACAAGTACTGTATGATCTCACTTCTATGAACTATTTAAAATAGACAAATGCATAGAGACAACAGTGCAGTCGTGGTTACCAAGGATTGGCGGGGAGAGGGTAGGAGACTTATTGCTTGAGGCTGCTTAGTTTCTGTTTGGCCTGATGAATATTTTTGGAAATAAGATGGTGGTGGTTGCCCAATATGGTGAACGTAATGAATGTCACTGAATTGTACACTTATAAATGGTTAGAACGGAAGATGTTTTACTACAATTTTTTTTTTTGTTACTTTGATAGAAGAAATGGAATTGCCTTGGCAGACAAAGTTGAAAACATTTAAAATATGCAAAATTTTCCAACGTTCGTAGCTGTTATTGGAACCGTAGAATATTCACCTACCTAATTATATGTTTAAAGGGTGAATTGTATAAATGCAAGGAGTAGTACTTTGATCAAAAAGCTGTTGTGTCTTTAAAAGGTAACGTGAAGTTATGCTTTTTCAGTACCTGGCACAATGAAAACCAAACTCCAGTGGTGCTGAGTCGATTCCAACTCATAGCGATCCTATAGGACAGAGGAGAACTGCCCCATAGAGTTTCCAAGGAGCACCTGGCAGATTCCAACTGCTGATCCTTTGGTTAGCAGCCATAGCACTTAACCACTACACCACCAGGGTTTCCAGCACAGTGAAAGGTAGTTCTAAAGGGTTGGGTGTGGAATCATTCATTTGATCAAACTACTGAGTAAAAGATTTAATCCCCCTTCTTAATTGGTTCATTTATTCAATGAGCTCCTAAGCCCTGCGCTTTATGTGTATATCTCATTTAATCATCATACCACCTCTCAAGACTTAGGTTATGGTGTTAAACCCCATTTTACATAAGGAGACCTGAAGGAGAAAGACATTAACTGGCCCAACACTAATGAATCTTGGGCCTGAGATTCAAATCAAAATTTTTTATTCTAAAATCCATGTTCTTTGCACTTATACTGGCCGTATCGAACAAGTTAGGAGTCCCTGGGAAATCGGTAATGGGATCAGCTGCTAACCAAAAGGCTGGAGGTTCAGGTCCACCCAGAAGAGAGGCCTGGGAGTCTCCTTTAGAAAAATCAGCCATTAAAAACCCTATGGAGCACAGTTCTACCCTTGACACACATGGGTTCACCATGAGTAGGAATAGACTCAACACAGCTGGTTTTGGTTTGCATCCAATAAGTTGATTGAACCTTATGAAATTGCTAATATTCCACCATTTTTGACCCATAGAAACACAATTATATGCGACTCAACTAATTCATATAATCTAGTTGAACTCAGATAACAAAGAACGATGATAGGCAAAATTCAGTTCACATGTATCGAACCTGTTACGATTACAATGTTTGATAATAGCTACTATGTATTGGGAATCCCTGGTGGCATAGTCCTGGCAATCCACTTCCTAAAAATCAGTCGGTGAAAACCCTATAGGTCAGAACTATCCAATCCCTTTGTGCCTGGGGGTCTACTGTAAGGCAGCTAACAAGAGTAACAACTGTGTATTACCTTTTCAAGTATAAGTTACATCACTTCTTTGCTCACAGTTCTTCCAGGAAAAAAAAAAAAAATCTGAAGACCTTGTCAGTGCCTGTAATACCCCACATTATCCGGCTTGCTGCCTCTCTGACCTTATGTCCTTCCCATCTTCTAGCTCACTCGCTCTTCTATAGCTGCTGAGTCCTGGGTCTGGCTTCAAATCAATTTTTTTTCTGTTCTAAAGCCCATGCTCTTTGCACTTATGTTGACCCTATCCAGTAAGTTAGGAGTCCCTGGGAAACGGATGCTAACCAAAAGGTTGGAGGTTCAAGTCCACCCAGAGGTGCCACAGAAGAAGGGCATGGCAATCTAGAAAAATCAGCCATTGAAAACAGATGTTTCCTCTCCTTGGAAAGCTTTTCCCCACATCTGCAAACCTGGCTCCCTTACTTTCTCAAATCTTACCAGAGAAGGCCTCCCTCACCTCCCTGTATAAAATAGTGCACACACACTTATCTTTCCTGCTGCCTTATCTGCTTTATCCTGCTGTTAATTTTTTTTCCACAGAAATTATTCCACCTGGCATATTACATCTGCAGGTTAATTTGTGCGTCTACCGCCTCCCACGGTAAGCTCCAAGAGAGCAAGGACTCTATTTGTTCTATTTGGAGTTCCCAACACCTAGAACAGCACACGGTACATGTAGATGCACATTAAATATGAGTTCAGAAAAAATATTAAGTACTTACCGTGTGCCAGAAACTCCGCTAAACCTTTACCTATGTTATTTCCTTTAATCCTCGAAGCAAGCATTTTAAGTAGGCATATTTTAGAGGTGAGGTGGCTGCTGCTCAAGAGAAGGAGCTGGTCCAAGGCCAGATGGGGTCCCTCCACAGTAAGGTCTGAGCAGAGATAACTGAACTACTGCCTCCACGTCCCCACAGCACCCTCCCTTTCTCTCATGCCCCTGCTTCAAGCGATTTAGGTATAACACGGTTAACGCCCAGCATATGATAAGTGCATTCCTGGGGTTTGTCGCTGGCCATCAAGAAGCCTAAAAGTCTGAAAATGAATGTGGACAGACTCATTAATCACATTATTATAAAAATCTTAATACAACATTCAAAGTAAGTTACTCATACGCAGGGTACACGTATAGAGTGAGCTCCCAGCTGAAGGGCCCTTTTCACTGGAAAATTACGTCATCTAATATATTGACACTAAAAGTGGTTCAGCATTGTACCGTCAGTAATTAGTCACAAATGGAAATATGTCTTCCATCCTCTTTAATTTAGTTGGCTCTATTGCTGTTCTTGACGTTTAAAATAGAATACGACAGTATTCCAAACATTTTCTTTCTTTCTTGACACAGAGGTTTTGCAGGAACTAAAATGTCCCTTAGACTTAAGATTCAGCCTTTGATGGCTTTTTTTTGCAATACTCTTGTTAAAAGTGTTAATCTTTAAGTTGCCCCCAAAGGGAATGAGGTGTTTGGTGTCTTGGCAAAGTGACCTTTTGTTTATGGCCTTAATAGATTTCTTGAGTATCCTTTTAAATTGTGAGGTGCCTTATCAGGTATCATTTAAAAGGTTGGCAATGATATGTTTTAAGTGTGAATGAATATCTTAATCAGCAAATATTTGCGTAGCAATTATATGTAAATACCTGTCATTAGCCCTAAGGCGCTTACAGGCTAAGCAGGGAGTTAATAAGCATACTTCTGAAAAGCTAGCTAATAACCGCCAGGTAAGTGCTGGAGACAAAACGCCTCTGAGTATGACAGTGACCAGAAACCTTCCAGGCTGGGACGTTGGGAAGACTTTCTGGGGGATGGGCTTGATCCACAGCTTGGGGAAAGAGAGGGCCCAGGGGATCACTGGGAAGTGGAAAAGTACTAGGCTTTAGGGTATGAGCTTCCACCCAGCAGAGGAGATGCCAGATTTTGGTTAACCTTGAATGTCCAGCTAAACAGTTTGCAGATAAAGAGGCTTGGAGTTCTCTTTAATTCACGGAGATGAATCAACAGAGTAGTAACGTGGTGTGTGGGTTTAAGTGAGGCATAGTTCTCTCTTAGTACAAATACAGCATTTGCAAAACGAAAGATTCTTATCTTCATCGTGCTGCCTTTTTAAACCACCAGCATGATAGCTCCAGATGTAACACCTCCAATTAGTCTAAACCACTGCACAGAGGTTAAATGTTAACTTAGGGTCTACGATTTCCAGGCACCGGACTTCTAAGGGAAACTTCAGAGCCAGAACCAGTCTCAGCCTGTAGGCAGGCAATGTGCTGGGCAATCCAGTTTTCATTCCATAAATAAACTGCAAATTAATCGTTAATTAATTGTAGGCATGTGATATTGAATTAAAAATGCATTTTGTTTTAATCCAGCTAATTCGTGGATTAATGACTGCAGAACAGTTTCAGTAGTGTGCCCCTGGATTGGGTTGATTTGTTGTCCTCCCCGCCCCCTTTCAGGATCTGTATGCTTCAGGATCCTTCAGGAAGAATCTGTGATTAAATTTTTTTTAAACATTAAACAGATACCTTTGATTCATAGTCCATGAATTAGTTTTAAGTAGCTAATGTAAACATTTTAGGAGCAAGGGAAGTGACTCCCCATGTCTCAGGCATTTAGTCAAATGCCATTATCCTTTTCTACAATGTAAATTACAGCCTAAAAGTTATCGTTTTCCCAGTAACTTCCGTATGTGTGTGCCCTCTGAGTTCCCAGTGGGGCCCGTGAGAGACCAAAAAGGGGCCTGGTGTTTGTAGAGCCCCTACTAACTGCCAGGCACTTGAGTTATTAGCTTATTAAGCACACAACAGCCCTGAGTTAATTATTATCCCCATTTTACAGTTGAAGAAGCCGAAGCTCAGAGAGCTAAGTAACATGACCAATGTCACACAGCTAGGTAATGCTGGAGACAGGATTCAAACCGGGTATTCCAAGTTCTAAGAAATTCAAGGCTCACAACTGGCCCTTCTGTAAGGGTTAAATTTGGGGACCACAAAAGCTATCTTTTAATGACTAAAATAGATGTCACTTTTGAGCCTTTCATTTTTCATAGTCTAGCCAATGTTGAAGGACCCCTGGTGGTACAATGGTTAAGCGCTCAGCTGCCAACCAAAAGGTCAGTGGCTCAAACCCACTAACAGCTCCGCAGGAGAAAAGACTTGGCCATCTGCTCCCGTAAAGGTTACAGCCTAGAAAACCCTATGGGGCAGTTTTACTCTTGTCACGTGGGGTCGCTATGAGTGGGAACCGACGCAACGGCACAGAAATAGCCAGTGATGATGCTGAGTCTTTTCAAACACTAAGCTTGTACCTGCTAGAGATACTACTGGTATCCTGTAGAGAGAAGACTGCTGTACTGGGTATGAACAGGCCTGTTCTATCCTAACAAGCTGTATAGCCCTGAATAAGTAACTCGGTCTCTCTGGGATTTGAACTAAATGATCTTGGAAGTCTTTTGAAGTTCCAAAATTCTGTGACTCTGAATAAAATGTCCTTATAGGTATCAGCAAATTGACAGTGTTGTAATTTATCTTCTGTGCCCTGGCAAACCCGGTGCACAATGGGTGGTCACATCATCATAATAGGAAGTGTATTTTAAAATCGTTAGGTGTCCAATTTTGTGCCCTTTGAAGGAAAAGGAAAAAAAAAAAAAGTGTAAAGATTTTTGCTTTCCATAGACAATACATTTGGCTGAAAATCTTATATTTTTATAATTTCCAAAGGGTTAAAAACAAATCATCTTCCGTCTTTTTCCCTAGCACATTATGACTTAATAAAAAAATTTTTTTTAAATGAAGCTCTAAAAAATTGTATCGAGAGCTCTTAATTGAGAAGCTTCCTACTCCTGGTGCATGGAGTCCATTCCGACTCCCTGCAACCCTGTAGGACAGAGTAGAACAGCCCTGTAGGGTTTCCAAGGCAGCAATCTTTACAGAAGCAGACTGCCACATTGTTCTCCAGCAGAGTGGCCAGTGGATTTAAACTGCAGACCTTTCCGTTAGCAGCTGAGTGCTTTAACTGCTGTGCCACCCGTGTTCCCGAGTTACTACTAGTAGAGCATAAAAACTCCTGAGGGTAGATCCTGGCCTCATTTCTCCTTCTGCTCGCAACCTGCTTCCCAGTTAGTCTACTTTCACTGATTACTTGTTTAAATGAATGAAGGGGAAGAAGAGAAAGAAATACAGACATTTTTTTTTTGTACTCTGGGGACAGCAAGCAGCTGTGCAAACTGCTCGCAGCCCGAGGTAAGCCCCGAGTACTTACAGGGTAAAATAGTAAAATAGTAGCATCTGAAAATCCAAAAAGATCTCTTTGCCCCCAGTGACACAGGAAACAGGAGTGGGGGCCTGAGTGTGGGGTGCTGAGTGTATAGCTTCTGCAATGTGGTCAGTGATTCTAGACAAATATTTTGGAATGTGAGATATGTCTCGCTCAGCAAGAAACATAACCCTCTAGGCAACTGGACCAGAAGCATCCAGGGTCCCCCAAATCGGTGACAGGCCTGTGAGCACCCCTTATTTAAACATTAAAGGGGCTTATATAACAATGTATTTTGTCGGAATCCATTTGGCTTTCATACTTGTTGAGATATAAAATTAAGTATGAGCAATTATTCACAACATTAATATTCCACCAGTGCACACCAGAACAGCTTTAGCAGTTTTTAAATCCTAAAATATCCAGGCACCACTCCGTAAATAGACAATGCTCCAAGCCTCCAGGCCAGATACTCCCCACTGCCCAACGCGCCGCCCCCCCGCCCCCCCCCCCCCGGGCCCCAGATCTCCCAGGACCCAACAACTACACCAGGCCTGGCACCGGCCCCCAGAAGGGCTGATGGCCATTCTGATGCGTTTGGGGCCTTACCACACCAATTGTTAAAAATACTTTGAATATTGCCTCTGTTGTGTGTGCTTATTTGCATATTTAGAGAGTTGCTTACTTCGTATCTTCCTGTCCATTAATAAACCTGAGTTTACTGGTTCTTACTAATGGCAACACAAATGAATAATTTTTTTGTCTAAAGTATGTATAGGTTCTTCAAGTACATATCCAAATTTAGGAAGCGGGCCAGTGAAAACAGGTCAATCATGGTTAGCCAGTTACCGTGAAATACCAAAGCAGCAGTTTCCCTTTTTATTTCCCACCAAATAAAATTTTAATAAACAGGTCTTTGCCAGAGTTGAAACCTGATGACTCGCCCTCCTTACAATAAATTCCTTATATTTCACACCAGAATAGGAGCTAGGTTCTGCTCTTTGCCCAGTCCCAGACCGCCATTTGTGTTCCTTCGCTGAACTACACAAGTAAAACTGTTGATGCCAGCATTTACTATTTCCTAATTATTCTGTCTAAGCCAAACTGCGAAAATGTGTTACATTTTATAGATCTTCAAGGGCCACCAACTTGATGAACCAGCCTTCCCTAGCCTGGGATTTTCCGTGTCCATTTGTAGCCGGCATAGTTAGAGAGGCAGCATAGTAGAAGGAGTAACACTCCCCGTGTAACAGTTCTAGATGTGTGCCCTATATTTAGAGTATGAGCCTGAAATTAAGTAGCAGTGAGACGTGCAAACGGGAACTGTGGCAGACAGGGAGCTGGCTTTTCCCAGGGCTGATATCATTTCTCCATCCAGGTAGAGCTGTGAATGTGAACGTGAACGGAGCAGAAAGATTGTGAGGAGGAAGTCAGGAAAATTTGAAAGTGAATGGTGAACCGAAGTAGAAGAAAAGTGACTTGCACTCATGGAGTTTGAAGATAGCCTCCTGAGCTCCCCCATCGCTGACATGTGGCTACAACCCTGTTCCTCGTCTGAACCCAGCTTCCCCAGGGCTGCCTTTCCCTTCCAGGTGCCAGGTCCTCTGACCTCTGTGGACCAGAAGCAGACGTGACTTTCTCCCCTCGCTCAGCAGACCGGGTTTCGACATTCCTTCTGGTGCCTTCTTACCTGAATGCACGCTTTCCCTTAACAAGACTGTGCCCACCAGACCCTGTCACTCTGCCCAGGAGCAGGGAGCATAGGCTAAGTGGTCACAGCAAAGAGCAGGCTCTCCTGGGGCTGAGACCAGTGGAATGGAGGCCTTCCTTCTCTGTGCCAGGCCCTGCTAATGAGCACTTCCTTCTGTAATTTGAATGTACAAAATACAAATACCTTAGCCCCACTCCATAACCACCTACCACAGCTACAGAAGTGCTTCTCACCGATGGTGCAGGTAAGTTTAAAACCCAAGCAATAAAGTCCTAAAAGAGTCATCATTAAGAGTTTGCTGGTGCTCTGAGCAGTGGCAGAGCACAGGGGTTGAGAGCAGAAATCTCTAAAGTTGTGGGTTCAAATCTCAGCCCTGCCAAGTGCCAGAAGCTACCTAAACTGTCTGTGCCTCTCTTTCTTTTCTTACCTGTTAAATGGGCTGGCGCACCATAAGGACGCTGTCAAGGTCACCTGAGAGAATGCATGTACAATGCTTAGCAAAATCACATGGTAAGCTTTCTATAAGCACTGCAGTTTTAACAATTGAAGAGTGAGGCCTGGATTCAGCTCGTATTTGTCAACCTATTTGTGTTTGGGACGTGTATAAATATCTCTATTTACTGAAATTTTATCCACACAGCTCAAAAATATTTTGTCATCCGTTTTTTGCCGCTTCCTATTGCACAAACCATTTCCTGTTCCCAGGACTGCTGACATAAGGAAGTAAAAAAGCACAGGTCACCTGATGAAAAGGAGCCTCGTCCCAGCTGGCTATTTTGTCAGCAGCCACACAGTAGACCTAAGGCTGGCCCGGCCTCTGCACTCCTCTGGACCCAGTGTCAGCTACCAGCCACAGAAGCAGCCCTGCAGCAGGGGAACAAGTGACGAAGGCCAGAACGCCTTTCTCCCGCCCCTGTCCATGAACAGCTGGCCTGGCCCTCAGAGGAAGCTCCCATCTTCCGGCAGGTCTAGGACCGGGTGCACAGGCCCAGCCCTTCAAGACCTCTGGCTGTGTCCCATCACACTGCACAGAGCCTGCTCCCGTGTCCTAACCCTCCCAGTTGTGGATGACCCCAGGGTTAGATTATGATGTCCACGTGCTGGTGAGCTGCCTCCTGCCAGATCGAGGGCTTCTCCCATCTTGACTTAGCAGCTCGAGCCACCAGGCACTCCAGGGGCCCTTTCCCTGCCTGTCCACTCACCAAAACTGTGCTTTCTTCTTGCCCCAGCAGATGATTGGTAAGCAGTAGCCATGAGCCTACTTTCTTACCAGAGACCATGGGAAAAAATAGCTCCTGTTTTGAGGAACGTAAAATCTGAGCACGGAGTGGGAGGAGACACATGTGCATACATCCACAAGTGGTTCTGCAGTGTCATTGGATCACTTTTGAAGCAAATAGAACATAGAGTGCCCACCTCCAGAAAACGTAGTGCCCACCTCCAGGAAATACAGTGCCCACCTCCAGAAAAGGTAGTGCCCACCTCCAGAAAATGTAGTGCCCACCTCCAGGAAATACAGTGCCCACCTCCAGAAAAGGTAGTGCCCACCTCCAGAAAAGGTAGTGCCCACCTCCAGAAAAGGTAGTGCCCACCTCCAGAAAATGTAGTGCCCACCTCCAGGAAATACAGTGCCCACCTCCAGAAAAGGTAGTGCCCACCTCCAGAAAATGTAGTGCCCACCGCCAGAAAATGTAGTGCCCACCTCCAGAAAATGTAGTGCCCACCTCCAGGAAATACAGTGCCCACCTCCAGAAAAGGTAGTGCCCACCTCCAGAAAAGGTAGTGCCCACCTCCAGAAAATGTAGTGCCCACCTCCAGGAAATACAGTGCCCACCTCCAGAAAATGTAGTGCCCACCGCCAGAAAATGTAGTGCCCACCTCCAGAAAATGTAGTGCCCACCTCCAGGAAATACAGTGCCCACCTCCAGAAAAGGTAGTGCCCACCTCCAGAAAATGTAGTGCCCACCTCCAGGAAATACAGTGCCCACCTCCAGGAAATACAGTGCCCACCTCCAGAAAATGTAGTGCCCACCTCCAGAAAAGATAGTGCCCAACTCCAGAAAATGTAGTGCCCACCTCCAGGAAATACAGTGCCCACCTCCAGAAAATGTAGTGCCCACCTCCAGGAAATGTAGTGCCCACCTCCAGAAAAGGTAGTGCCCACCTCCAGAAAAGGTAGTGCCCACCTCCAGAAAATGTAGTGCCCACCTCCAGAAAATGTAGTGCCCACCTCCAGAAAAAGTAGTGCCCACCTCCAGAAAATGTAGTGCCCAGCTCCAGGAAATACAGTGACCACCTCCAGGAAATACAGTGCCCACCTCCAGAAAATGTAGTGCCCACCTCCAGAAAAGGTAGTGCCCATCTCCAGAAAATGTAGTGCCCACCTCCAGAAAATGTAGTGCCCACCTCCAGAAAAGGTAGTGCCCACCTCCAGAAAAGGTAGTGCCCACCTCCAGAAAATGTAGTGCCCACCTCCAGGAAATACAGTGCCCAGCTCCAGGAAATACAGTGCCCACCTCCAGGAAATACAGTGCCCACCTCCAGAAAATACAGCGCTCACCTCCAGAAAATACAGTGCTCACCTCCAGAAAATGTAGTGCCCAGCTCCAGGAAATACAGTGACCACCTCCAGGAAATACAGTGCCCACCTCCAGAAAATGTAGTACCCACCTCCAGAAAAGGTAGTGCCCATCTCCAGAAAATGTAGTGCCCACCTCCAGAAAAGGTAGTGCCCACCTCCAGAAAAGGTAGTGCCCACCTCCAGAAAATGTAGTGCCCACCTCCAGGAAATACAGTGCCCACCTCCAGGAAATACAGTGCCCACCTCCAGAAAATACAGCGCTCACCTCCAGAAAATACAGCGCTCACCTCCAGAAAATGTAGTGCCCACCTCCAGAAAAGGTAGTGCCCAACTCCAGAAAAGGTAGTGCCTACCTCCAGGAAATACAGTGCCCACCTCCAGGAAATACAGTGCCCACCTCCAGGAAATACAGTGCCCACCTCCAGGAAATACAGTGCCCACCTCCAGGAAATACAGTGCCCGCCTCCAGGAAATAGAGTGCCCACCTCCAGAAAATGTAGTGCCCAGCTCCAGGAAATACAGTGACCACCTCCAGGAAATACAGTGCCCACCTCCAGAAAATGTAGTACCCACCTCCAGAAAAGGTAGTGCCCATCTCCAGAAAATGTA
The DNA here is from genome assembly GCF_030014295.1 of Loxodonta africana. Classification (NCBI taxonomy): domain Eukaryota; kingdom Metazoa; phylum Chordata; class Mammalia; order Proboscidea; family Elephantidae; genus Loxodonta; species Loxodonta africana. Next base: position 233,695,073 of record NC_087342.1, on the reverse strand, counting down.
GTGCCCACCTCCAGAAAAGGTAGTGCCCACCTCCAGAAAAGGTAGTGCCCACCTCCAGAAAAGGTAGTGCCCACCTCCAGAAAAGGTAGTGCCCACCTCCAGAAAAGGTAGTGCCCACCTCCAGAAAAGGTAGTGCCCACCTCCAGAAAAGGTAGTGCCCACCTCCAGAAAAGGTAGTGCCCACCTCCAGAAAAGGTAGTGCCCACCTCCAGAAAAGGTAGTGCCCAGCTCCAGGAAATACAGTGCCCACCTCCAGGAAATACAGCGCCCACCTCCAGAAAATACAGCGCTCACCTCCAGAAAATGTAGTGCCCACCTCCAGAAAAGGTAGTGCCCAACTCCAGAAAAGGTAGTGCCTACCTCCAGGAAATACAGTGCCCACCTCCAGGAAATAGAGTGCCCACCTTCTGGAAATATAGCACCCACCTCCAGGAAATAGAGTGCCCACCTCTAAGTCTGTTGGTCCTTCCCTGAAGCTAACTGGATCCCTTAGAGTGAATCTCCAAGGAGTCTCAGCTTCAGCAAGACAACATCTCTAAGATTAATATTCCCATTGCTCCATGCACCGTCCCCACCCAGCCCCCAGACAAGACACGTAACTTCCAAAATCGTTGCCAATGGAGCCAAAATTTTCTCTCAGTGGTTCTGAAGATATCAAAATGGTGTTGACAGCATCATTTCACAATGGAGGTTGGGACAGGTAGCTGAAGAAAAAAGGAAAGTGTCAAGTACACAGTTTGCTGATTGTGAGTACGGGTTCAAAGTGAATCCCCTACCCCATTATGGCACAGATGTCAAGCAGGATTTATATTCGCATCACATGTTTTCTTGTTCACCAAGAGGGAGATGCTTTATCCCTGGACACCTGGGGGCCAGGATTCTACCTGAACTATAGTTGAATCCCTGGCATTGTAAGGGACTTGATAAAACATTTCCTTTCCAAATCTATTTGTTCAGAAATGATTTATTGTAACGTATATAACTATTATACACAAGCCTGGGTAATGCTAGTCCCCAAGGCAAAGTCTTGTGTCACTTAGCTGTCATTTGCCTAGTGAATGGCATTAAGTCTGAGTTCAGCACACAGCCCTGGCTTGTGGGACTTCCCCTTCTCAAGTATGATACTCCCTGCTGCCTTCCCCCATTGTTACTATGGCCAGAGGGGTCATTGCCTTCCCCCATTGTCTCTGTTACTATGGCCAGAGGGGTCATTTCCTATCAGCTTTACAGCCCCGTAGAGTCCCTGAGGCCCTATGAATGTCCTTCATCCTGAAACCTGCTGGTGTGATGTGATAGGACTTTTTCTCTATAACCTATGCGTAGTTAGCACTGTGGATATGTGCACCCCACAGCCTTGTTCTTAATGTCTAACATAGTACTTCCTGGATGGAAAACTTGGCTAGCATCTTAATATCGCTTTTAAAAACAATAGTTAACATCATTTAAGATTTACCTTGCTGTCTATCCTTCACTTGGACACTGTATTCAGTAATTTCAGCTGTCTCTCCAGTGTTCATTAAAGATGTCATTCTAGCAAGGAAGTGAAGGAGACTTGTATGAGGAAGAAGAGGGCCAAAGGAAAAGGTCTCAGAAAGGCAAATTGCCCCCAACAAATCTTGGCTAGGGAGTTTAACAGCAGTTTTGTTTTTCAAGTTCTAAACACAAAAATACCACTTCTTGCCTGCTAGCTCAGTTTTCAGCTGCTCTGTCTCACAGCCCCATGGTGTTTAGATGGCTTTATTCCACGCACGCAGCGGTGGTTCAGTGGTAGAATTCTCGCCTTCCATGTGGGAGACACGGGTTCAGTTTCCAGCCAGTGCCCTTTGTACGCAGCCACCATCTTTCTGTTGGCAGAGGCTTGCGCATTGCTGTGATGCTGAACAGGTTTTAGTGGAGCTTCCAGACTAAGACTGGCTAGGAAGAAAGGCCTGAGGATCTCCTCCCAAAAATCAGCCAGCAAAAACCCTATGGATCACAACAGTCTAGTCCTGTTGTGCAGAGGGTCACCATGAGTCAGGGTCAACTCAATGGCAGCTAACAACAGGATCCTAAAGTTCAAGTGGGTTCAAGGTAGCTTGAGAGGACTTTAAGATCCTGTGCTCTGTGTGAAATTGTTTGCAAGATCTGTATTCTTGAAGAAAAGATCCTGGTTTCTGAAGAATGTTAACCAGAGAAAAATATTGGAAAGCATGTCAGAAAGAAAAAGAAGGTCCTTGGATCTGCCATTAGTTTTAAATTGGAAATGAATTACATTACCGGTCGACTTTATAGAATCAAATAGTGCTGGCGTTCCCTGACATTTCCTCCCTTTAAAAGTCAGAAGGAGGCTGCAGGTCTGGGGAGAAAATTCACATGCTAATCACACCTCAAGATTTGTTCTACCCGGGCCTGCTCTGTGCAGCAATCTGAAGACCCCATGGTCCAGCAGTTTCCACAGGAACTTGACGTTCAGGAGCCAGCTTGCCCTTCACAGTGATAAAGTGCAGGTGATTTCAGTCGTCAAGTATCTCTGATCCCCCAGTTCTTACCAAGGAGGTGCGCAAAGCTTGCAGTCTCTTCCTATTGAATTTAAACTGTACCTGCAATAAAGAGGTAAGTACACTGGCTCTCCCTGATGGTAGCACGAAAATCCGTAGGACACAGAGTCACTAAAAGTATCAAAAGAACAGGTGTCAATCCCCTAGAACACTGGCCCCGTCTCAGGCCCCACCTGGGCCCCACCTTTGTTCTCTTCTTCCTCAGCTCCTCCCCAGCAAGTTAGGCGAGTCACCGGGCTTCCAGCTACTCCATATGCATCTCTCCTCTCCGGCCCACTGCAGAGCTGAACACAGCATGCCCAACCTTCCTCCCTTCTTGCCACCTCCAAAACAAACACAAATTAGAAAAAGGACGCAGGAGCTTTAGTTATAGAAAGGTCAAACAGTTTGAAAAATTACGAACACTGGGCAAATTACAAGATTGTAAGGAATCCCCAAAGCTACCAGCAGTGGTTGCTGGAGGCTGACCTCATTTACATGTTAGTGGAGCCCTGGGCCAACTGCTTCCAGTGTTTCCAGAATATTCTTATTCTTATTAGTCTTTCAGGTAGTTAGAGGTTCCAGGCACCTTGTCTGTGATTGGACAGCGCTACCTGGCCTCATGGGTCCAGGCCCCACCCCTGCTCTTTCTTAAAGAAGGTTTTCCTCTTGGGCTTGCAGATTCTTATCCTGACCTTAAGTTTGCTGCCACAGTCCCTCCTGGAGAGCCACCTGGCTGAGACCTTGGGAATCTATCCTCTGCCTCCCTCCCACTGCCCCAAAGATTTCTCATCCTAGATGTCTTTACACCTATGGGTTCTACAATCCTCCATTCAATCAAAACTGGCCCGGTGAGGCAGCTCTATGACCTGGGAAAACCTGTAATCTCACCACCTCAGAAGTCTTCCAACTCAGGAGGGGGAATGAGAATCACCATCAGCACAAAGCTGATGCCTGTGAGGTGGAGGTCAGACATACCTCCACCCTTCAACTTTTTCACCCTTTCTGAAACCAGCCGCCCTCCCCATGGCACTCTCTGCTTCTCTGCTCGATTTGATAATTCGTTGCAGTGGCCACACAGAACTCACAGACCATTCTCACGATTATGTGGTTTATTAGGGAAGTAGCAGGCTATAATTCAGATTCGGGATCAACTAGGAAGTAACAGGATACAGGATACAGTTCATCAGTAAGAACAGTTTCCAACCAAGACAGCTCTCAGCTCCTTCTCAGTCATGCTAGCCAGCAGGTCACACTCGGGCCTCTATTGCCGGCCTCCTGCTCAGGCCTGGCCTCCGTTGCCAGCCTCCACTCGGGCAAGTGCTATAGCTCTTTAGCTCTTCAAACACGTGCCTGTAGGTACCCCACTCTACCAGCAAGCCTCTTGCACGAAGGCACCCAGCTCTCTTGTTCTGTGGGCCAGGAAGCCCACCGTAGCTGCCTCACTCTGATCTCCTGGTTCTCACCATCTGTCATGCACTAAATTGTATCCCCCAAAAGTATGTGTCAACTTGGCTAGTCCATGCTTCCCAGTATTGGGTGATTGTCCACCATTCTGTCATCTGATGTGATTTTCCTATGTGTTGTAAATCCTGTCTCTGTGAAGTTACTGAGGTGGGATTAGTGGCAGTTATACATTAATGAGACAGGACTCAATCTACAAGATTAGGTTGTGTCTTAAATCAATCTCTTTTGAGGCATAAAAGAGAAAAGCGAGCAGAGAGACAGGGGGACCTCATACCACCAAGAAACAGCACTGGGAGCAGAGTGTGTCCTTTGGACCCAGGGTTCCTGTGCCTGAGAAGCTCCTTGATTGGAGATGATTGATGACAAGGACCTTCCTCCAGAGCCAACAGAGAGACCCTTCCTCTGAAGCTGGCACCCTGAATTCAGACTTCTAGCCTCCTAGACTGTGAGAGAATAAACTTCTCTTTGTTGAAGCAATCCACTTGTGCTATTTCTGTTATAGCAGCACTAGATGACTAAGATACCATCTGATGCCACTGCTGCTTGTGCCATGCCATCACTTGCCATCTCCAGTGTTACAGCTCTCTCTTTCTGCTGGGTCTAGGAGGTTCTTGGCATAGGTACTTCGGGTACAAAGGATGTGCTCTGCTCCTGGCTCTTCTTCTTGAGGGTAGTGAGGTCCCACTCAATCTCTGTGGGATTAGCCCTTTTGCAAACCTACTGTTCCCACCAAGAGCATGAACTGCCCAGCACTCTCAGTAGGCCACAGTCACCTTATTTTCATAGTAACCTGTCCAATCCCTATAAGGGTTTCTTATTCATCTTATTTGTGTAGTAAATTGTCCAATCCCTTTGCAAGATTGTGGCCTAGCAAATCATCTTGGCAGAACTACTAACCCTGGGCTAGAAAGACCATATATAAAGAGAAATCCCTTGATCTGTGTTACCCGATCTCAGTTCATCCTCAGTTTCTTAGCTGGAAAATGGGGGTACTAGTAATACTTTATCGTGTTACTGTGAGGATTAAATGAGACTGTGATTATAGAGCACTTAGCTTATGCCCGGAATATAATGATTGCTCAATAAATATTGGCTACTCTTACAACTATTGTTAACATTCAGTTACTACCTTTAGGTTGCCTACTCCACGTCACCCACTATCTTGGACACTGGGGAGAAGAGGCAAGTAACTGCCTGCCTTCAAGAAATTTTCGGTCCATCTACCCTCTGTGTGTGTCTCTCTCTGTCTCTAGGTCACTTCTCGCTTTATAAAGATATCACTTATATTGGATTAGGACCCACCCTACTCCAGTATGACTTCATATGAATTTAGCTAACTACATCTGCAAAGATCCTATTTCCAGATATGGTCACATTTACTTTTCAGAGGACAAAAATTAACTCATAAATAACACCACGGATGACACTTGACTGGTTCAATAATTGCTCTAATTTAATAACTGGATCCAGTCTCCCTAGTGGTCATGTGGCCTCAGTAGATAAAAGCCTCAGGAGCCTGCTCTGTGGACATCCATCTCTTAGCTTTAAAGCTGTCCCCAGACACGCCTTCCTCAGAGACACTGTGCTTAACCCGAGGGACATATTAATGATGTAATTCCCCTATATTGAGTGTTTTCTGTACGCCAGGCACTTTTCTCAGCCTTTACAAACATCACCCAGTTTAGACTCCACCACAACCCTATGTGGCCAACTTGTCTTGTGTCCCGTCCTGGCTCCAACAAGTTCTAGTTTGGCAACCTTGGGAAAATTAAGTAACCCCTCTGTGCCTCTGTTTCTTCATCTGTCCAATGAGGTTGCTAGTCTCTACCTCCCAGGGTTGGTGAGAGGATTATGTTCTGGTTTTTACTTGCTGTCAAGCCGACTCCAACCGATGGCAACCTGTGTGTAACAGAATGAAACGTTCCCTGGACCTACACCATCTTCATAATCTTTGACAGGTTTGAGCCCATTGCTGTGGCCATCTTGTTGATCTATCTCATTGAGGGTTTCCCTTGATTTCACTGACACTCTACCAAATACGATGTCCTTTTCTAGTGACTGCTCTTTCCTAAGACATGTCCAAAGTAAGTGAGTTGAGTCAGCACAGCGGGACCAAGGCAAAGGAAGGCACTGAGAGGAATGCAAGAATAAAGGGCAATCACAGTGATTACCGTAACATAGACAATCTTACAAAATAGTATTAACAAATAATAATCTATATGTTATTTGGATTTATAGGTAGAGAGGTATGCTAAAGAGGCTTGGGAGGGTGTAAGGGAGCACACCCACCTGCAGATGTAGGTTTGGTTGCAGATATTACTACATACACATTTGTAAATATCGTATGTATATTAAAATAGATAATAGAACACAAAGCAGCATAGTTGTGGAAGCTTCCTAGACATAACCAAACACCTCAGGGGGCAAAGTTACTAGGCTTGAGGTGTGAAGACCATAAACTCAGGGGACATCTATATCAATTGGCACAACATAGTTCATAAAGACAATGTTCTGCTGCTATTCATAAGGTTTTCACTGGCTAATGCTTTTCAGAAGTAGACTGCCGGGTCTTTTCAGAAGTATACTGTGGAAATTATAGAACAATATCATTAACATCACACGCAAGCAAAATTTTGCTGAAGATCATTCAAAAATGGCTGCAGCAGTATATCGACAGGAAACTGCCAGAAATTCAGGCCGGTTTCAGAAGAGGACGTGGAACCAGGGATATCATTGCTGATGTCAGATGGATCCTGGCTGAAGCAGAGAATACCAGGAGGATATTTACTTGTGTTTTATTGACTATGCAAAGGCATTCAACTGTGTGGATCATAACAAACTATGGATAACACTGCGAAGAATGGGAATTCCAGAACACTTAATTGTGCTCGTGAGGAAACTTTACATAGATCAAGAGGCAGTTGTTCGGACAGAACAAGGGAATACTGATTGATTTAAAGTCAGGAAAGGTGTGCATCAGGGTTATATTCTTTCACCATACCTGTTTAACCTGTATGCTGAACAAATAATACGAGAAGCTGGACTATATGAAGAAGAACGGGGCATCAGGATTGGAGGGAGACTCATTAACAACCTGCGTTATGCAGATGACACAACCTTGCTTGCTGAAAGCGAAGAGGACTTGAAGCACTTACTGATGAAGATCAAAGACCACAGCCTTCAGTATGGATTACACCTCAACATAAAGAAAACAAAAATCCTCACAAGTGGACCAATGAGCAGCATCATGATAAACGGAGAAGAGATTGAAGTTGTCAAGGATTTCATTTTACTTGGATCCACAATCAACAGCCATGGAAGCAGCAGTCAAGAAATCAAAAGACACATTGCACTGGGCAAATCTGCTGCAAAGGACCTCTTCAAAGTGTTGAAGAGCAAAGATGTCACCCTGAAGACTAAGGTGCGCCTGACCCAAGCCATGGTATTTTCAATCTCATCATATGCATGTGAAAGCTGGACAATGAATAAGGAAGACCGAAGAAGAGTTGACGCCTTTGAATTGTAGTGTTGGTGAAGAATATTGAATATACCATGGACTGCCAAAAGAATGAACAAATCTGCCTTGGAAGAGGTGCGGCCAGAATGCTCCTTAGAGACAAAGATGGCAAGACTGCGTCTTACATACTTTGGACATGTTGTGAGGAGGGATCAGTCCCTGGAGAAGGACATCATGCTTGGCAGAGTACAGGGTCAGCGGAAAAGACGAAGACCCTCAACAAGGTGGATTGACACAGTGGCTGCAACAATGAGCTCAAGCATAACAACGATTGCAAGGATGGCGCAGGACCAGGCAGTGTTTCGTTCTGTTGTGCATAGGGTCGCTATGAGTCGAAACTGACTTGACGCCACCTAACAACGACAACAAGTTCATAAAGACAGTGCACTGCATCCTACTTTAGTAAGTAGCATCTGGGGTCTTAAAAGCTTGCAAGTAGTCATCTATGATACAACTATCGACCTCATCCCATCTGGAGCAAAGGAGAGTGCAGAAAGCTGAAGACACAAGGGAGAAATTAGTCTAAAGGACTAATGGACCACATGAACCACAGTGTACCTGACCCCAGGACCAGAAGAGCTAGATGGTACTCAGCTACCACTACTGACCACTCTGACCTGGATCACAACATAGGGTCCTGGGCAGAGGGGGAGAAAAAGGTAAAATGAAGATCAAATCCATAAACGAGACCAGACTTACTGGTCTGATAGAGACTGGAGGAACCCCCAAGACTATGGTCCTAAGATACCCTTCTAACATGGAACCGAAGTCCTTCTTGGAGACCACCTTTCAGCAAACAATAGACAAGCCTACAAAATAAGCAATAACACCTAACAGGAATGAAAGCCTTAGAACAGTTATTTATATGAGACCAGAAGGGCAAAATCTGCCCAAAAGCAAAGATAAAAAGGCAAGAAGGGGTAGGAAAACCAGATGAAAGGTAACGGGAAAACCAGGACAGAAATGGGGAGAGTGCTGACACATTGAGGGGACTGTGACCAATGTCTTGGAACATTCTGTGTATAGATTGTTGAACAGAAACTATTTTGCTCTTTAAACCTTCATCTAAAGCACAATAAAACATCAACAACAAAAAAAAGTGAGTTGACGTCTCAACATCCTCACTTCTAAGGAACATTCTGGTCGTATTTCTTCTAAAACTGATTGTTCTTCTGGCAGTCTGTGATATATTCAATATTCTTAGCCAACACTACAATTCAAATGCATCAGTTCTTCTTCAATCTTCCTTTTTCATCATGCAGCTTTCACTGAAAAAACCAAGGCTTGGGTCAAGCACACCTTAGTTATCAAAATGACATTTTGCTTTTTAGAGAGGACTATGTGACACAGTGGCTACAACGATGGGGTCAGACATAGCAACAATTGTGAGAATAGTGCAGGACCAGGCAGTGTTTCTTTCTGTGGTCCATAGGGTCGCTATGAGTCTGAACTGACTCCATGGCACCTAATATCAGTGTATGAGTTAGTATATGTAAAGCTTCTAGAACAATCCCTGGCACATAGTAAGAACTCCATAAATGTTAACTGGTACTGTTATGCCACTACAACTGCCTCTAGTTCTCCACTCATTTGCAGAATAGTGGTGACTGAGGAGGCAAAGACTGATAGCGTTTCACCCAAGTTGATTTCCTCTTCATCCTGGGCGTGCAGCTCATCTACATTTCTCAGCTTCCTTTGCAGTTAGGTGTGGTCATGTGTCTAGCCAAGGGAATCCAAGCAGAAGGGATGCATACCCCTTCCAGGCCTGGCCATAAAATCCTCTCAACACCCTCTATGATGACCTGTCCCACTCTGGGCATGCTGGGTTGGAGACTTGTTGAAGATGCTGGTCCATGAATGACTGCATGGAGCAAGGCTATCTGCAGGCCTTGTCACCCATTCAATTCTGTTACCCAAATAAGAAATACACGTTTATTGTATTTGGACGAGTCTGCATTTGGATAGCAGCCTAGGCAGCCCTTACATATACAACCGACATAACTGAGCTTAATGAAGGAGCAATTTTGTAGTCAGCTGTGGTAGCTATAGTTTTTGTTTGTTGTTTTTGTTAACTGCTGTGGAGTTGGCCCCTGACTCATGGCAACCCCATGTACAATGGAACAAAACATTGCCCAGTCCTGTGCTGTTCCCATGATTGTTTGTGGGTCAGACCATGTGATCTCTAGTTTTCACAGGCTGATTTTTGACAGTAGATCATCTGGCCTTTCTTTCTAGTCCGTCTTAGTCTGGAAGCGCTGCCGTTCAACATCAGAGCAACATGCAAACCACCACAGACAGACGGGTGGTGACTGCATGAGGCGCATTGGCTGGGAATCAAACCCACTTCTCCCACATGGAAGGTGAAAATTATATCAATTTTCCCTTCCTCCTGCTCTTTTCAGTAAAAGGACCTCTCTTTTTTTTGTGGGAGGTCTTCAGTGTGATTTTGGTGGAGCTCAACACCTCTGCCACCAAATGACAGTCCGCAGTTGGCCCAGGCTCCAAGCCCTTGCCCACAGTGATTGGTTCAGGGTAGACACCTGACCCAAGGTAGCCAATCAGTCATTGCTACAACTCTTGCTGAAGGTTTTGGGGAAAATGAGGTCGCCTTTTTAGTGGGGTTGCTGGCTTGAAAAGCTGAAGATTATTTTGTTGTTAGGTGCTGTTGAGTCGGTTCCGACTCATAGCGACTCTACGTATAACAGAAAGAAACATTGCCTGGTCCTGGTCCACCCTCACAATCGTTGCTATGTTTGAGCCCATTGTTGCAGCTGCTGTGTCAATCCATCTCGTTCAGGACTTTCTTCTTTTTCACTGACCCTCTACTTTACCAAGCATGATGTCCTTCTCCAGGGAATAGTCCCTCCTGATACCATATCTAAAATACATGAGACTAAATCTCATCCATCCTCGCTTCCAAAACATATTTGTTCGTTCTTCTGTCAGTCTGTGGTATACACAGTCAATATTCTTTGCCGACACCACAATTCAAAGTCATCAATTCTTCTTTGGTCTTCCTTATTCATTGTCCACCTTTTGCATGCATATGAGGCGATTGAAAATACTATGGCTTGGGTCAGGCACACCTTAGTCCTCAAAGTGACATCTTCCATAAAGATTACAGCCTAGAAAACCTTATGGGGCAGTTCTACTCTCTCCTATAAGGGTTGCTATCAGTTGGAATCAACTTGGCAGTGCACAACAACAACTGTGGCCCTGGTAGTAATTACCATATCGAGAGAGCTTGCCAAAGAAAGAAGGCAACCTAGAGAAAAGTAGAGCCAATATACGGGAGAAAGTTTTCTTATGGGATCTTTGAGCTCCTTCACCCATTAATGTTAGATTCATGTTTCACCATTGCCTTGGTCAGTGAATCTTTTTTTCCTTTAAGCTAATTAGCACCAGGTTTCCCTGCTACGTGGAATTGCAAGTTATCCATCTACCAGGCCTGCCCACTGTCTGCAGTATCTCTGGGACCTCTGACTCAGGCACGCTCCTTCCCCTCCCCCAGCACCTGTCCTGAGTGCCGTCTTGATAATCCTAGCTCATAAAATTCCTGAAATACTCAGTGACAGTCCCAGGCATGACTTCCACTAAGGGAAGGTGATTAGTCACGTGTGGTCTCAACTGATAATGCTCATTGTTTAGAGAGGGAGCCTCGCTATAAATGCTGGAAGAAAACAAGATCCCATTCAGACAAATGCAGTAGAACCACCCCCATCTTTCTATACTAAACTTTTGTTCTATTAAATATTTCCTAAAGTAAGTGGTGAATTTAGGAGGTTTGGAAATTTCTGCAGATTTCCTCCATAATGTGTTTCCTTATAATGGAAGTTGACCAATAATACTTCCATATGTTTTTCATTTAAAGCAACATAGTTGCCATTCCAGAGATTTGCAAAATGGGAAATAACAATATGAACTAATTTTTATAATTAATTAGACAGGCTGGTCTCACAATCTCCATGTCAGCCTTTTGGTTGAGTACAGTGCATTCCCAAATATTTTATAGACTATTCCTGTAAAATATAGAATCCATTCATTTTGTTTCAAATACTATAAAGTATTACCAGGCTTGTATTTTTAAAAGTCTTACTTGTATAAACCAACTCCTTACTTTAAAAAAAAAAAAAAATCAAGACTTTTCAAAAGCTGCTCAACTTTTCACTATCATTTTCTTCCATTCTGGTGAAAACCAGACTGGTCATTTGATGTCCCAACTTTCTTTCCCTATATTCATCTCCAGGATTCCAGTTCATTGTGTCTGTGAATCTCCACTTCAGAAAAACGACTTTTCAAGTCTTGTATTTCTTGAACTTCACCTTCCTTCATTTTCCCTTGCTCTGCACGCTCCGGCCCCTCCAAAATGAAGTGCTGCGTTTCCTGAATCCAGGGAGAGTCTTTACGAATGCGGTTTTCAAAAATCTTGTTTGTACTTCCTGTCTTTGTATGTTGGTAGCAGTTACTAAATTTAGATGCACTGGTCATATGGAGAGCAGCCACTAAGAAGAATGAAGTCAGTTAAATATAAATAAAGTGTATAACTATAAAACATAAAGCAATTTTCTTCCTGAAAAAAAAATTTAGACAAGAGAAATTATACTTCACTGGGAAGAGCCAAACACACACTTTAAACTAGTTCTGATTTTTCAATGAGATTTTATTACATTTTTCGATGTATGTTGTAATTCAATATATAATTGAATTGCATATATAACATGTAATTCAATATTCAATGTGTATTGTACAATGTGTATTGAAATATTTTTTAATTACATTTTTCAATGGAATTTTTCATTACATCCCTTTGCAAACTGTCCTTTTGCATGCTTTGGAAAAAAAATCACTCAACCTGGCCAAGATTGTATTGATAAGCAAGGATGAATGACCCCCTGGAGACCACAGGGTTTGTATTCGAGTTTCCTCCACCTTTCATCCTTTGTCCCCTTCTGGATTCACATGCAGATGAACTCAGACCAGCTCCTCACTAAATACTCTTTTTCACTTGAGTTTGGAAAAGGTAGAAGATGCACTAAATATTTATGAGGCTTTCTGGCCCGAGTTTGTGCTGGGCCCTTGTTGGCTGTTGAGGAATTACGTTAATGAATGCATGCCTGCACACACAGATGCAGGAACCAGGCAGAGGAGGAAGAAATGCACGCGCGTGCGCGCGCGCACACACACACACACACACACACCCCTCTGTCAGCTCTGCCAGAGGCGCTCACCAAACAGTTCCCATGAAAGAGAAGAAAAGGTGGGAGGGGGAGGAGGAGAGATTTAAACTCTGTTGCCAGGAGAGAAATAAATTGTACAGCTCCACACAAAAGAAGAAACAGAGTTTCATCTTTGCTTTCTGGAGTTGCAAATGTAACTTGTTCCAAGTCAGTACAAATTTGAAATAAAACATGGGCACTGAAAAAGGAGCGCTGGCTTCAAGTGCCAGAGCCTGTGTGGCTCTTCCCAGTGATGAAGTAAATTAAGGGCAGTCTCAATATCGGAAACAGTTTAAAATAAAACAAAGAGCCAACCAGCATTTTCTTGTGAGCAGTGCTTTCTACACATCGCTCCAGTACAGGTGTTTTTGGTGTGAATCCATAAAAGGCTTCTTAGGATTTTTACAGAATTGCCCGTAAAGAGTGTCTTTTTTTTTTTTTTTTTCCTTTTGTGTAACCTGCCTTTTCAGTGGCTTTTAGATACTGCTTTTATTAGCTAGCTAAATTTCACTTCCAAATGAATTCATCCTAAATGTGTTTGTGTGAAATCGTATCTAGTTATGGCTTAGCATATAAATCTTCTTCAATTATAGGTCATCTTTATGATATTTTAATAGAATAATATATTAGCACACTGGAACTGACAGGCAGACATATTAATGGCCTTCATATCACACTGCAAGAAACAGACATCTTTCTGACCCTTAGTCACCCCGCTGGCTCCCTCTGCCCCCCATTATCAATGTGAGGGATCCCAGAGCGCCTCCAAGGCCTTGCTCACAAAGTACGACAGTGGCTCCCTAATCATCTGTCATCTTTGAGCATCAGAGTATTCAGTTTAAAAGGTTACTTATCTCTGTTCTTGAAATATTATCCCTCAACTGCTATTTATTTTCATTTGTAGATCTTAACATACAAAAGGAGCCCTGATGGCCCAGTGGTTAAGAGCTTAGGCTGTTAACCAAAAGGTCAGCAGTTTGAATCCACCAGCAGCTCCTTAGAAACCCTGTGGGGCAGTTCTACTCTGTCCTGTAGGGTTGCTATGAGTCAGAATTGACTTAATGACAACGGGTTTGGTTTTGGTTTAATGTACAAAAAGATTATGGTTTTATTTATTATTTTTGAAATTTCTTTCTAGATTCAATAAATATTTAGCTTGGCTTTCTTCATCTATTTTCAAAAAAGCTTGAGAAATCCTACCTTGCACCCACCACTGTCTAAACTGCTACCCCAGCTGAAGGGAGAGAAAGGAGAAAATAAACTTTCAACTTCCTTACCCTGGTGGCGTGGTGGTTAAGTGGTACAGATGCTAACCAAAAGGTCGGCAGTTCGAATCCACCAGGTGCTCCTTGGAAACTCTATGGGGCAGTTCTACGGTGTCCTATAGGGTCTCTATGAGGCGGAATTGACTCGAAGGCAGCACATTTGGTTTTAGTTTTTGGTATAAACAAATGGAGGCTTCCCTCAACACTTCTGTGGCAAATTGAAAATTAGCTCTGATTAATAATATTTGTTTGAAACATTAGGATAAAATACAGAATGTACTCTCCTGTTTTCCACACCCTCTCCCCAAAAAAATAAAGAAAAAATCTGGTTACTTGAGATTCTTAGTTATTTGAAGTTCAGTTAATAGTTTATTGCCCTCTGAGTCTAGTATATTTATGTAACTATTGTTATGATTTAAATTCACATATTCTTACCTTACAACCAGTCTAATATTCATGTCACACAATGCAGGGTGTCTTTAAATCAGTTTCATCAATAAAAAACATGACAAAAAGTTCACACAAAAATTTCTCACAGTCTATCATCTGATACACTGACAGGGTTGTATTAGCTCAGCATTATCGCATAGTCATTTATTACTTACTTGTCTGAAGGAATAGCCACTCAGCTGTATCTAAGTTTGCTTCAAAGAAAATTTTACTGAAAAGGTTCACAAAACTATTACAAATTCCCCCTAAAAAAAATTGCTTGGAAGCTGTTTTTGAAAGGCATTTTGTTGAAAACTCAGGAAATCAGTATAAAAAAAAAAATAGGTATTCAGTTTTTAAATGAAATGTTGTGTGGTTTCAATTAAATAAACTAAATGCACACATAAATTTGGTCATCCACTTCTGTATAGGTAAATCTGCATGCATAAATGGAGCCATTTCCCCCACTGATGGTACACTGCTAAAGCCTAACTTAGGTGGCACCTTCCAAGCTACTAGAGGTACTATTGGAAGTATGGAATTACCCCAGTCACAGCAATGTGAAAAAAAAAAAAAAAAGAAGAACCCCCATTTTCCTCACCAGGCCTGGAGTGAGACTACCTTTCACAGATTGACATGGACAGAAATCCAGAGAGCTGGCCTTTCACGCACACAAAGAAGACTGCAGCCTGTGGGGACAAAGTGAAGGGTCTCCAGGAAAGGTTTCCTTGGACTAAAAATATGTTCCTCATCAGAGCACTACTTCATTTCTTAGAATTTCTGTTAGTTGTAAGCCCTTGAAAAATATGAGTGTTTTCTGTGAGGGTGTCATTAACAGTTGTTAGTCCCCCAGCTGGAATTCAGGTATTGGGTTAACTTCAGCAGGAAAACAAACAGACAACAACTGTGTTTGAAATGCAGAGTACACAAAGGGAGGAAAAGGTCAGGCCGTGGCTACAGGGTGCTATATGGGACCTACGTGAATGTACTTGGACAAGCTTCCCTGGGAAGTCCAGATACAGCTGTGGGGGGCACAGGGCACACAAGGGAGGGCCAGCAGAGCTGAGGGAGCTGAAGACAAACTGTGTACAGCGTAGAACTTCGTCCAGGAGAATGAAAACTATTTTTTTTCTAAAATTAAAATATATGATATGTTTTAATGCTATAATCCACTGTTAAAAGGTGAGAAAGTAGACATTCACTGATGCTGATACTGTAAATTCATAGATGATATCTGCCAGGCGATTTGATAATACATATCAACAGATTTAGGGTTTTAAGTACCTTTGGAAATTTATTTTGTAGAAATGATCCACAATGGGCAAAGGTACAGCAGTGTTATTATTTCTAATGGGGAAAACTTAGAAACTAAGGATTTTTATTTCATTATTGTTACAGTTTTTGATGTTTTCTACAGTAAACAGGAGTTAATTGTGTGATAGAAATCAGCACTAATGTTTGTTAATAGAAAATGTCTGTTCTTGGTCAGCGAGCTTCTTTGGTGTCTCCTGATGGCTGTCCTCCCAGGAACTTCATGGTGAGAACCCCAGTGTCATAAGTGCTTAGTTCTGTGATGTGCGTGGAATGTATGTATCAGTATTGTTCAGAGAGTGCATATCCTGACTTCAAAACAAAACAAAAATGTTCAGTGAAATAGTCATAATTTGAGCAGTATAGACAAAATTGGAACGTTTCAATAAATCCATTATATTTCGCATACAGCTAGATGCACACCAAACCTAGGCAACACTCTCTAAACTTGAAGTCCTCCTCTTTTGATCTAACTCTTCTTTTTTTCTATTACACCTTCATTACCATGGAGTTTCACGCAAATAGAAAAGCATTTCAGGACATCATCTCTCCTCAAAACAGAACAGATCTGGATTTGTATTAAAACAGCAAGGAATAAATGAAAACCTCCATAGAGTCTTAACTTAGAGCTGAAATATTGAAAATGACAGTGTGGCATCCAGTATCCTTTTTCACAAAGGTCTATCTCATGGCCGGGTTTTTGTTGCTCAAACATTTTCAAATATTTGATCCTGGAAGCCTTCACCCAACTCATTTCAAAGTTTAAAAATGCTGCCTCTTTCAGAATGTTTACACACGGTTCTCAAACATGATATGAACTGGCAGGCTAGCCCTCAGCTGTTTTCAGGAAAGCACCGGGAGTGGGTGTGATATTTTTCCAACCTAGAACTGTTATTGCCCTCAACTGAGATACATGTTTCACAGCGGAACCTAAATCCAAATTGAATTTAAAAGCTTACTGGCAAACTGCCAAATTCAAAACTACCCTGACCTGTCTTCCCACTATTCTCTGACAATGATTCCATGTACAGACTAGTCTAAAAATAGCTGGTTTGTAAATGGGCGGCGGGGGGAGGGCTCTCCAAGAAGTATTCACACAACGAAATAATCATTTTATTTTGGCCACACAGACAGCCATTCAATTTCGTGAAAGAAAAAAGAAATTAAACGTTTTCTTTTCAAAGTCCAGTAAGTTGACTTACTCAGTTGCGTGGTTTGTTTGTAATGGTGAGTCTTTATCTACACAGTTGCATCTGAAATCTGAATTCCCATAAGAATGCCCATGGAGTAAAATTTCAAGTTATGATCGTTTTACTTTAATTACTACTGAAGCATTTGGTTTACTGTAGCTGATACTGACAGTCATAAATGCTTTCAGTGGGGAAGCTGCTTAGAGTTCATCTTGGCCAGTGGCTACTGAAGAACACTGGGGTTCAGAATCCCCTTCCCTAACCCTTTTAAAAAAAAAAAAACAACCCTTTAGATCACAGCAATTCCACCTTTGACTGTTCTGCATAGCAGACTTCCTAGAACAGCGACAACAAAATACAAGTTGAAAACCAGTGATCTAGCCTAAACTTTCACTCTTTTCACCCATGTACAGTATTTCACAAAGTCATGAAAACCAGGCAGATCAAATGTGAAGCCTCCCAACCTCAGCTACTTGCCTTGCAAAAGTTCTCTATCTTTGCTGCAACCTCCCTTCTACAATTTTAGTATCCGTCATGGATTTGTCTAGGAAACAGTTTTACTTCATGCCAGCTCTTGGGTTGTCTTGATTTTTAAGGCCAGTTGACATAAGAGAGTAAAATGAAGAATAAGACTTACATAATTCTCAATTTTCAGCATAATTCCTCTATAAAATCATTCATTCTTCCTAAACTATGTGAATGGAATTTGTTTTTATAAAAGTATTCCACCAAAGGCTTCTAAACTGTGAACTAATTACATGATCTAATTTTGGAGCTTTTCCAAAGTTAGTCTCTGAATTAGTTATCTTTTGCTTTTCTTTTATGTGTCATCTTGCTTTTCCACATTCCATTAGGTATCAAAACCAAGAGAGACAAAGTGCAAGCTATTTATATTTTATCAAGGCTCAGGATAATGGGAGCTATTTTATCATAGTTAGAACTGCAAGAGAGTTCAGTGATTCCTGAACCAATGTTTTGGCAGGAAATAAAAGTACAAATAACCATGAGCAGCAATAACTTAAAACACTTTTTAAAAATAATCCTAAGAAGGACAACTATTTCACTGAATTCAATTTTTATTTTAATTGAAATAAATACCTGTGTGTGTGCCTGTCTGGGCTTTGTGTTGCTTGTTATGTTGTTTGTTTTGTGCACAGATGTGCAATGGTTGGAAGGAGCACTGGGTGAAGATGTGGGTTCAAGCCCTGTTCTATCACTTGCTGATAGTTTGCCAGAGAGGAAGTCACTTAACCTCTCTGATACTCAATTTTATCATTTAAATTTAGGGCTAGCAACACTTGCTCAATCTGTCTCAAAGGCTCGCCATAGAAATCAAAGGAGATAGTGTATGTGAAAACTATTAATTAATGTATAGATACGATCCTAACAACATGTACTAGTGAACAACGTAATTATACCAACAACTGAGTGTAAGACTTGGGGCAACTTATTTAACCTTACTGATCCATTATTTTTTCATATATGAAGGGGGATCATAGTAGACTCTTAAGGAGGGAAGTGATATTGCAGTGTAACCCTGTGGGCAGATATATATTATGATCTCTTTAGTTTTAAGTATCATAAACCTAACTTAAAATAGCTTAATCCAAAAAAAATAAGAAATTTATTATAAGTCTCAAGTAACCATGAAAAGGACAAGGAAGCCTGTGAGCCTCAATAACCCCTGGAACAAGAAGCTTGAATGCTAACAAGACTGACTTTTCCGTGTCTTACTGCATCTTGTTTTTATTCTTTCAGAGAAACTTCCTATCCACAGCTGGAGATACAGCCACCAGCAACTCCTGTACCTGACATCTCACAACTTTGCTACAAGAAGAAAAAAACTAAAATTGCCCACCTCCTTCCCCTATGCCTGACACCAGTTGGAAAGTCCAGGAAAAGACTCTCATTGGCTCATCTTGGGTCATATGCCGTTTCTGGGGTCCTGCCACCAAGAGCCCCCACTAGAATGCCAAGGTTGAGAGGGACAGAAGCAGTGTTCTCAAAGACAGAGGCTGTGTCCTCAGAAAAGAGGAAGGTGGCTAAAACAGTAAGTGCTCATCAAAGAACAGAGGATTGACCTTGACCTGAGTGCTGGTCTTCCCTCTGCCCTCTCTGATGAAGTGAAAGTACCTCAGTTCAATCGATTAAGTTCTCTGTCAAATGGGAATAATAAAGCCTACTCCTGCCTGAGATTGCTGATACGAGGAACAAGCTACAGAACGGATTTAAGCGTGCTTTACAGACTTCACAGTACTGTGCCGATAAAAGATAAACTAAGTCATCTGGTTTCTCTGCATTTGATCAGGGCCAATAACTTAAACCATTCCAGTTTATAATCTTATTAAAGTATAGGAGCAAGGATTCTATTTTGTGAGTAAACAGCACTATTTCAGATAATTTTTTCATATTTAAAATTTTATCTTCTCCTGCTAAATCACGCCTGTGATTTACTTGGGACTATCCCTGTGATTTTTTTCAATTAGAAAAGTGTAAGTTACAAAATATTTATAATGTGCACATAGCTGGCTATGTTTTAGAGTATCACCTAAAGAAACAACAGTATGATAACAACACAAATACGAACTCTTTGATCCTGCACTAGGTTAAGCTTTCTACTTGTTTCTTTTAGGTCTGTTTGAAGAGCTTTTCCATTCTTGAACAGTTTTCTTCGTGGTAATACTTCTCTGCTATGGAGCTGTGTCCATTTGGCAACAGCTGTGCCAGTTGTATAGAGTTATTTGTGGCCCTATGATGACAGAACTACATTCCATACTTGAGTTACTTCAGTTTGTTTGTCAGTAAACCCGGAGCCTCTTCCTTGACTGGCGTTGCACCGTCTTCCTGGAACGTATCTCCTTTTAGTTCTCACTGCCGATCCGGGTCTATCATAGCCTCAAAACTGGATGGAAACTTGCTGCTCTAGGACATCTGTTCCATTTCCCTCTCTCTTTAGGCGTGCTTCTTAATTTTGTGGGAACATGTTATCTGCGAATACACACTAGCACTTCCCAGGCATAGCTTTGTACTTCTTCTCAAGTTGCTACATGTGTACGATTTGTCTCTCCAAAGGATTAAAACCTCAGTGGATGCCAAGTTCCTCTGCAGGAGGAGTGGGCAGACACCTTCAATGCTGCCAGCAGAAACGCATTTGGCACATCGTTATAAGAGTAGGGTGCACAGAGGGCAAATTTGCCCCCTTCGTTGCCCTGCCTCATTCCCATATGCATCCCACACTTGACTGGGAATTAGGGACCAAAAACTGGAATAGATTTGCCCTCGCCTTTGTCCCTCGGGACCTGGGGTGTGGGGCTGTAAGCAGATGGAGTGCCTCCCGCCCATGGCTGCAAGGGGAGAGGCTAGAGGATAAATACTGAAAATAATATTCTGGGGTGAGTGCCAAGGTCACGGCCAGCAAGTGAGTCCAGACCATGTCATAAATTACAGTAACTTAAAAAATTGGGAGCTAAGTTACGGAGCCAGAGTGAGTGGTGCTTAGCCCAGAGAAAGCCAAGAATGGTGACAGAGGGCAATAGTGACATGTCGAAGTTCATTTGGGTGCTTCCAGTGTAGGCTTATGGGGTGAGCTTGGGTTACTGGGGGCCTGCATAGAACCAGCCCCTCAGACACAGTAGGTAAAATCTCCTTTACTAAATCGTTCTGTATGTTCCCAGGGATCCCCCAATTTAATTCTGGCTTCTAATTTTACATTCTTCATACATGGGCAGGAAGGCCTACTCCTTCATTACTCTAATCCTAAGGAAATCGTTACAGAGCCAAAGTCAGGTTTAATCATGTTATCTTTATCCAAACAGAAATCAATATCCATTTCTGTGCAGCTCTGTGAGAACATCCATTTCACTGTGTCTTTCCCATCAGTCGAAGACACAAAGGCAGCAATTCAGTTAGCGCCCAATGGTAAAAATGAACTTACTATTGCTTGTGTGCTCCATGTGTGTGTGAGGAGATGGGGACTATTTTGTGACTTCGTCTAACTAACTGTCTTTATCTTTATCTAACTATCCATACGCTTCCTTCTCTTCCCTCTTCTTCCTGTTGAGACATTTTTATACATGCCAAGTGCCACAAGATTCCAAAGGGAATATGCGTACTTTATGATTGTCTAAATCAGAGTCTAATTCCAGGGCTAGGCTTTCTGTTAAAACTTCAATCATAATGTAAAAACTAACCATATGCCTTAAAAAATACAACTTTTCAAAACCCAAGTGTAATTCTCATCCCTTTTATGATGTCATTGATCTATAACTACATACTTGTTTCATATAAACATGACAGAACTATATTGGTACTCAGACACTAGGTTGTTTATTTCTTAAAAAAAAAAAAAAATTCTGACAGATAATCAAATACATACAGCCATCCAGAGTTTGCCCATGTTAGTGATTTCAGCTGTTGGTGATTGAGTTATTCTTCCCATATTATTTGGCTTTGAAATGCTGATGTGTCCCCTTCTCCCACAAGTGAGGGAGAAAATGTCTGTCTCTCCCTCTGCTCTTTTAGACACTTGTACCCTTCTGACCTCTTCCTTCCACTGCTAGAGGAAGGGTAGAAGGAGAGGGAAAACTTCCCATGTCCTTCACTGGCCTGAACTAAATAATTGGATAGAGACCCACCTTAGTGGCAAGAGATGAAAAAGATCCTGGTGGCACATGAATAATCCAGAGTTGACTGCAGTTTTCATCCTCTGAGCTTTCTAATGTGAATATAAAAGAGTTTTAGACTCTGGAGGACAAGAAAAAGTCTTTTTTTTTTTTTTTTGAAAAACCTTTCTTTATTCACAACCTTAATGCCCGTCAAGTAAAGTCTGTCACTTTGTAAAACCTTTTATTTTCTGGTAGGAAAGTTCAAACCTAGCTGAGGATTATATTCCCTTCTTTGTATCAAAGGGTTTGTATGTGTGGTTTCTCTTAACATTACTATTTTTTCTGTCAAAATTTGAGTATTTCTCTAAAAATGATTGAAAGCAAAAGGTTCTTTTCTATTCAGTGACCAGAAAAGAAAGGAGTAACTCTGGCACGTCTCTTTTTTCGTGATACCTAGCACTGTAGATAAAATAAGTGTCAAGGGGAAGAAGTGACTCCTCTTTCAAGCATGTAGTTTTAGGGATAAGTTGTGAAGTGATGAGAAGGTAAATGGAACACCTGTTACAACCAGTAAAATTAATAGAGGCATAAAGGTATCTTGGGCCACCTCGGCTGCGATAGGGGATGATGACGATGATTAGCATGACAATCCCCAGACTGCTTTCACAGGATTAAAATTCTGTATTATTTTGAATGAATACTTCAGCGGCTAGTGGTGAGGACAAAATATTCACTTTATGGATAATCAAAAGTTAATAGAAATTTTCTTTTGAAAGATGGAGCAGCTGCCAAAGAGATTGGGAGGGAAGGAAATGTGTTGAAATGCTATGATCATTTTATTTGATGATTACTCACACCTGTTATCGTCGAGCTGCTTCCAACTCAGAGCGACTCTATAGGACAGAGTAGAGCTGCCCCATAAGGTTTTCAAGGAGCGACTGGTGGATTCGAACTGCCAACTTTTTGGTTAGCAGCCCAACACTTAACACTACACCACCAGGGCTCCATTTGATGATTAGAGATCTAAATTCTAGTCATTGTTTTGCCATTAAATAGCTGTGTAACTTTGAGCAAATCACTCCTTCTTACTGGGTTTCAGTTTCCTTATCTTTATAAGAGGTATCTTCAATTGTATTTTCTCTAATAGCTCTTCAAGCTCCCAAGACTCTATAATTGTATCAACCAAAACCAGTAAGTACGTTGTTGAGATTATATATGAGCAATTGATTATCAAATGTGAATTAAAGAATGGATTCCTATGGCACTTTAAATATGACTTTAGAATTATTTTATCAAATAACCTCTAGGAATATCCTGGGATAGAGCCATAATAACAAACTAATAAATCCTGGACATTAGACAAAATATCCTATTTCGTGAACAAACTAGTAATTAGGGGAACTGACTTATTTTTTATTTTAATAATGATAGAAGTTATTTATTAGCACTTACTACCAGACATTGCATTAAACCTTCACGTCCATTTCTGCAAATAATCTTCACAAGAATCTTGTGAAGTTATTAGTATACCCTTTTTACTGTTAAGGAAACTAAGTCTCAGAGAAAGTAATTAAATCTTGTTTACTTTGGACATGTCATCAAGAGATGCCAATCTCTGAAGGAGGACATCATTCTTGGTAAAATAGAGGGTCAGTAAAAAAGAAGGAGACTCTCAATGAGATGGATTGACCCAGTGACTACGACAGTGGGCTCAAACATAGCAACAATTGTGAGAATGGCACAGGACCGGGCAACTTTTTGCTCTGTTGTACATAAGGTTGCTAGGAGTCAGAGCCTACTTGACGGCACCTAACAACACCAATAACAACTCATATCGCTCAGCTCAGACTCAAATCCATGTCCATCTGACTCTGTGCTTATATTCTGAAACACTGTGCTGTACTGTCCCACTCATTGGGAAATATCCAAAGCCTGTAATAATGACAGCAACAGTTCCTTAAAGGTAGGAGCTGTGTTTTGAAGACTGATCATCTCTGGTGCTTAGAACAGGGACCGCACATGGTTGGTGCTCATTGAAAATCTGTTAAGTGAAAGATAACCACTCATTTATGACATGTTCCTTAACTTCTTGGAATTTACAGTCTCAAAAGAAAAAAAAAAAAACCCAAACCCACTACCTTTGAGTCGATTCCGACTCATAGTGGCCCTATAGGACAGAGTAGAACTGCTCCATAGGGTTTCCAAGGCTGTAAACCTTTACAGAAGCAGACTGCCACATGTTTCTCCTGCGGAGCAGCTGTTGGATTCGAACCGCCAACCTTTCAATTCACAGCTGAGTGCTTTAACCGCTGTGCCACTAGGGCTCTTTTACAGCCTCTGGAGCAGTGCTATTCGACTGAACTTGCTGCAATGACAAAAATGTTCTTTATCTGCATTGTCCGATGGGTAACCACTAGCCACGTGTGATTATGGAGCACTTGAAACTTGGCTAGTGTGACTGACACTACATTTTCATTTTTACTTAATTTTAATTAGTTTAAATTTAAATAGCAGCATGTGCCTGGTAGATACCATATTGGTCAGTGCAGGTCTAGAGTAAAAAATTTGTAAAATGTTTGACATACCACAGGAATTTGGGCTTATCAATGCAAACAGGAGCTTTGGGGGTACAAATTTTGAAAAAGATTAAAACTGATAACAAGTCTAAAGAAAATTAAATATGGCTCAATTAAGAGGGGGACCAGGAACCCTGGTGGCCCAATGGTTAAGCACTCAGCTGCTAACCAAAAGATCGGCAGTTTGAACACACCAGTGGCTATAAGGGAGAAAAGACCTGGTGACCTGCTCCCATAAAGATTACAGCCAAGAAAGCCCTGTGGGAGAAATTCTACTCTTTTACTTGGGGTTGCTATGAGTCAGAATTAAATTGACAGTAACTGACAACAACAACAATGACTGTTCGAGATTAAATATCTTGCCCGAGTACTTACGAACTGGAAGGATAGAGCCATGATTCAATCCTGAATTTGCTTGTCCTATATAACCCAAGAAGCCCTGATGGGGCGGTGGTTAGAGTGACTGCCAACTGAAAGGTCATTGGTTTGAATCCACCAGCAGCTCCTTGGTAATCCTATGGGGCAGTTCCACGCTGAGTGGGAATCAATTCCATGGGGCAGTTTTTTGTTTTTTAGGCATGTAACCCAAACTCATACTTTCTCCACCATCACCCTGTACCATATTATAGAAAAAAGAATCAAGAAGCTGACGCTAAAGAACCCCCGGAACATACATAAACAGGGAGCATCACATGATGGTTTCCAGGACTGGAGTGGTCCCACACATATGACTTCATCATTCTTTAGAAATGGGAATTCGTTATCTTCGGACAAAAGTTCGTCCTATAAGGAAGTCACCACAGCAAAACAAAATTTGCAGTCCAACATCAGTGCCTAGGTTCTACTGTCATAGCGAGCTACCACTTCGTTCATGTCCAGCTTATCTGAGCTGTTGAAGTAAAATAATAGCAACAATAGGTGTGCAGAATGCTCTTAACCACAGTTATGCGTCAGGGTGAGCGGGACTGGATTGTCTGGGGCAGCACGTTGCTACCGTTTCTCTAGAGCAGTACCGATCTTTCTTTTCGACATTTTAGACAATTTTTCCTAATTGCCCCAATGAAATTTTAATACCACGGATTTGTTGTATGTCTGTTTATGTACTGCATGTACATCTCTACTTTATACATAAAAAGAGTATGATTTTTTCTTGCTCCCCAAGAACCAGTCTTCATCCCCCTGCTGGTTGAGCATGCACGCTGCGTTCTAGAATGTACTAACTGTTCATGGCTGTGAAGTGGGTCAAAGAGGAAAGAACATGGGCTCCCATCAGGCAGGCGTTTGTTTAGCCCTGGCTCTGCCTCTTAGGCAAATGACGTAATCTCGTGAAGCCACCATTTTGCCCAACAGTAAAATGGCGGTACAGATATGGCCTCCTCCCTTGGCTGGTGTGAGGATCCTATGAGGTAATGCATATTAAGAGCTTGTGGCTAGCAGGAAGTGTTCTTTACATAACGGCTAGTTTTACTACTTTTGTTAACACATTTCGGTAATGCAGCCAACTTCCAAACCTTTTGTTTTCTGCAGGTTGCCATTTTGAATTCTTTAACTTTGAAAGGGGACTCCACGGTGTCTAGGATGAAAGTTCCTTCAGGGCGAAAGTTCTTAAGAAATTACTGTTCAAAAAGACACAGGGTGTCTTCCTTACCCAGCCCCAGTCAAATCTTCTGAGCACTTATTAAAGCCCTTCAGAGCTGACTAAACTGAAATCACAGGCATTTCCCTAATATAAAATATGCATGGTAACACTATCTTAATTAGACATACATGTCTCCGAAGATATAAATAAATGCTTCCTTTTTGATATGTCTGATTTAATGGCCTAATAATAGGGGAATGTTGCTGAAATATAATTCATGGGGTGAGGGAGAAATTAATAAACTCAAATATTTAAAGCTCAACAGCAATTAACCACCCATTTAAAACAAATTTCCAAATTTTAATTGTTTTTTTAATCCTTAATCCAACCAGGACTAAACCCAGGGTTCATCATTATTCATTTTCTGACCTAACAGGGTACTTTGCCCTTTGCTTGGGAGATGGTTCCCATTCCGTTATGGAGGTGCAGTGGGCCATGAAGCCAGTGTGGCAGAGTGGAAATTCAAAGGTCCCACCTGAGTTACCACAGGCATAATGTTTCCTGTTTTCCCCCTTTATTATTTTTGCTTCTCTCGCTTCCTTGAAAATGTGGGTTTTAATTTGTGTGCTGCATGTTTAACTGCACACCCATGCCCCTGCACAAAAACAGAATAGGTTTATCCTGAGGGCTCCTGGGGGGTAAAGGAAGCCTATTAAGAGCTCTGGGAAGTAGGGAAGAACCTTGAATTATGTACTTCATGCCTACCCATTGCCATCGAGTGAATTCCAGCTCGTGGCAACTCTGTGTGTTACAGAGTAGAAGTACTCCATAGAGTTTTCTTGGCTGTAATCTTTACAGCAGATCGCCAGGCCTTTTTTCCATGGTGCTGCTGGGCGGGTTTGGAACAGCACCCTTTAGGTTAATAGTCAAGTGCAAACCATGCTCATATCTAAGGGGTATGAAAATGAGTCTCCAGGCATGTGTACTTAGAAACCATGCTAGGATGGAACAAGAAGCCCCTCGTGGGGTGGGAAAAGGGATGGGTGGGCTCAGTATCTGCTCTCTTCCCCCATTTGTACTTTGTCTAAAGGAACAAAGGTGAAGAAAGATGGGATGAGAGCAGGAGGGAGGGCTTGTTAGCACAAATGCTTTAGTGGAGACTCTTGACTAAAAGATGAGGAATCTGACTTGGGCGTGCCAGAGGCACACAGGGTAGGAGAGAGTCAAAAAAGCTAAGGATTGTGTCTTTAAAAATAACTTCTTTTGTATTGGCCCAATAGGGGACAATTTAAAAAGAAAGGGAGTGGGGAGTGAAGAGCTACACTTGTGAGATCAAAGCAAGGCCATACTAAGTTTAGCCTTCTGTGAGCACAGAGTTTCAAGAAGACACACCACCTTATTCAAGGTCTGTGCCTCCTGCCAGAAAAGTTGCCAGCATTGTCTGGCTCTTCTTGTAGAACTTTTTCGTGTCTAACAGACCCGTGAACCCTTCCTGGAGAACCATCCTACTGCCAACCAATGGGACCTCTTAGCCATGTGTGTATGTCCTGAGTCTATCCATAGATCTTAGCCAGGGATCTCTCCCAATTAGATTCTGTCTCCAAGAGGGTCAGTGCAAAAGAAGAAGACCCTCAACGAGAAAGACTGACATAGTAGCTGCAACAAAGGGCTCAAGCATAGCAATGATTGTGAAGATGGCGCAGGACCGGGTAGTGTTTCCTTCTGTTGTACATAGGGTCACTATGAGTCAGAACCGACTCAACAGCACCTAACAACAACAACAACTCCAAGAATTTTGAATTGGAATTTAGAGGTGCTGATACTCTGTTGCTTACTTGAACTGAGTTAAGGCAAATTGGGAGGTTGGATTCTGCATCCCACTACTTTGGAGAGTGGCATGTGGGGTCTTAAACGCTAGCAAGCAGCCATCTAAGATGCATCAATTGGTCTCAATCCACCTGGAGCAAAGGAGAAAGAAGACCACCAAGGACACAAGGTGATTATGAGCCCAAGAGACAGAAAGGCCACATAAACCAGAGACTACATCAGCCTGAGACCAGAAGAACTAGATGGTACCCAGCTACAACTGATGACCGCCCTGACAGGGAACACAACAGAGAACCCCTGAGGGAGCAGGAGAGCAATGGGATGCAGACTCCAAATTCTCGGAAAAAGACCAGACTTAATGGTCTGACTGAGACTAGAAGGACCCTGGTGGTCATGTCCCCCAGACCTTCTCTTAGTCCAAGACAGGAACCATCCCCAAAGCCAACTCTTCAGACAGAGATTGGAGTGGACAATGGGATAGAATAAGATGCTGGTGAAGAATGAGCTTCTTGGATCAAGTAGACACTTGAGACTATGTTGGCATCTCCTATCTGGAGGGGAGATGAGAGGCCGGGGGGTCAGAAGCTGGTGGAATGGACGCGAAAAGAGAGAGTAAATGAAGGAGCGGGCTGTCTCAATAGGGGGAGAGCAATTAGGAATATATAGAAAGGTGTATATAAATTTTTGTATGAGAGACTGACTTGATTTGTAAACTATCACTTAAACCACAATCAAAATTAAAAAAAAATTGGGAGGTTGGAACTGATGTTATACAGGTGGCCATTTCTAGTTATTTGGCACAAGTAAAGGTAGCTGGGTTACAGAGAGACAGAGAGAAGTGAAGCAGTGGAGAAAAATTTTGATAAGAGGTCAAGTGACTGCCTTGATTCTGAAGGCTTATCCTGCTCCTGGTGGCTTTTGGCATTGTGGCCACATCACTCCAATCTCTGGCTCTGTCTTTGCGTGGCCTTCTCTCTGTGTCTCTTCTCTTTGTGTCTCTCACAAGGACACTTGTCACTGGACATAGCCACCTAGATACCCCAGGATAATCTTGTCTCAACCTGATTCCATCTTCAAAGACTCTTTGTTCAGGTAAGGTCACATTCACATGTTCTGAAGATTAAGACAGTGACAAATCTTTCAACCCACTGAAGATGGTCAACACCATAGAAGGAATACTCATTGTAGAACATAGAATTCATGCATCTTTCCAGACACACAGCAGTTAGTGTTTGTTAAAATTCCTTTAATTAAACTTTCTTGTGCTTTGTTACAGCCAGTTTGTTTCTAGGGGAGGATTTTGTGCCAGTCAGTTGGACTCTCAGGGGAGATTCTCAGGTTTCTCAGTGGGAGTTTGAGCCAAAAGAATAAGATATTTCAAAGGGTTAGACCAATCATACCATAAGTTTCATTTGTCCCATCTTAAGGCTTGAGGCATGATGCTTCCTCTAAGGAGATACAGGACAGGCAAGGAAGAGGCGGAAACTGAGGCTGCCCACTGGAGCAGGGCTGGTCCGAAATGGCTGGTGAGGCTGGTTGTGGAGGAGTGGTCAGTGGGTAATGCTCAATGACCAATAAAAACTAACCAAACCCATTGCCATTGAGTCTATTCTGACTCATAGTGACCCTATAGGACAGAGTAGGCCCACCCCATAGAGTTGCCTACCTTTTGGTTAGCAGCCAAGGTCTTAATCACTGTACCACCAGGGCTCAATGACCAATAGACACAGCAATTCCAGTTAAAAGATGAGCAACAAGTCAGCTGCCAGGCTCAAAGATAAGTCAGTAGATTTTAATAAGCAGATGGATTGGGGATCCATGGAGAGTATATTACATTTTTCCTATTAGTTAAGCATTTGCTTTGTTTTGATTTTTTGCCAGCAACTTTAAGCGCTACAAGGGTATTTGGCAGGTATTAGGGTAGCTCAGAGAATTAACAGAAGAGCTGAACAACCCAATTCTGGAACCAGCACAGAATCTAAAGCAATGTCGAGGCCTTAGTAGGGATCTTTTTTCTAGCTCTCTACCCTTGGAATGTTGCAGACCCAATAACCTCCAGTTTCTCTTTCCATTCAAGTTTCAAGTTCC
This sequence comes from Loxodonta africana, assembly GCF_030014295.1. NCBI lineage: Eukaryota > Metazoa > Chordata > Mammalia > Proboscidea > Elephantidae > Loxodonta > Loxodonta africana. Next base: position 233,665,488 of record NC_087342.1, on the reverse strand, counting down.
CAAGGGAGAATTTGATAGCCCTGGCCCAGAACAAGTGTCATACTAATCAGCCATGGCATGTCTATAGACATGTGTGTGAGCTGAAGACATCTCCCCAGCTGGGGTCTGTGACAGTAGTATGTAAGAATCAGGTGGACAGGAGGCGGCCAAAGGGTCCAAGTACCTTGGCTACACTAGACTGGGTTTGAGGGATGGGCTTCAGACTACAGGAAACAAACAGAAAGGCTGGGATGGACCACAGGGGCCAACATGGACTCAGCAGAGTCAGAGGTGGTTTAGCACACAGGAGCAGATCTCCACCTTTTTTTGTCCAAAGACCTCTTTACACTCTAAAAATTACCAGAACCTCAAAGAGCTTTAAAAACAAAAGAAAACAAAAACAAAAAAGTCATCATAGAGTCAATTCTGACTCATGCAAACCCCATGTGTGTCAGAGTAGAACTGTGCTCCATAGGGTTTTCAGTGGCTGACTTTTTAGATGTAGATCACCAGGCCTTTTTTGCAAGGGGCCTCTGAGTGGACTCAAACCTCCAACCTTTCATTTAGCAACTAAGCATGCTAACTGTCTGCACTACTAAGGGACTTTTGGGTGGGCTCTGTCTATCAATATTTACTTACTAGAAATTAAAACTAAGAAATGTTTAAAACACAAGAACACTCAAGCCTAGATTCCAGGAGTTGCCAGAGCAATGACATCATCTCATAGCAGGTCGTTTTTGGACCACTCCATGGTATGCTCCTGAGAGAATCAGAGCAAGAAGGGTAAGTAGCATCTTAGTGTTATTACAAAATTAGTTTTGACCTTAAAGACCCTGTGGAAGGGCCTTGGGGACCCCCAGGGCCCCCAGATCACAAGTGGGGAACTGTTGGCACAGTGCTTAGGAACAGGTGCTCTTGCCGAGACCACCTGATTTGGAACTCGGCTCTGCCTCCTGCTGACAGCGTGCCCCTGAGCAGGTGGCTCCACTTCCCCAGCTGGAAATGAGGCTGAGAGTACACCTTCTTCAGGGGGCTGTGGAAGGATTACATGAGAACAGTGCCTAGCATGGAGTACTTCATTAAAACAATGAGCTGCCTTTGCAATGATGAAGCCTAGGCCTGGCTGCTGAGGTCTGGGAGAAGTGGTCCCCTGGAGCAGCCCTGGGGTATCTGATCCTGGGTCTCACTGGTGAGACCCAAGCCTGAGAGCTGGCCCTGGGATCTGGAGTTGGCAGTGGGGCTCTGGCCAGCAAGGGTGGGAAAGGCTGTGTTCTGTCCTCTGGGCCCAGGCTCAGGGTGGCCCAGGACCCCCAGCTAGCCAGTGTGTGAGTGAGGGCCAGCATGCAAAAGCATAGGGGGGCGCCTAGAGGGGGCGCTTGCCGCCGGATGCAGGTTCAAGGGGGTGGTCAGATGAGGAGCTGAATGACATTCCAAGGTGTCACAAACATGAAAGGTGCCTGACTGAGGCAGGTGGCTGGATAGGAGGGAGGAAGGCATTTCTGTTAACCAGTTGCTGCTCTCGACGTCTATTCATCTTGAAATTGGAGGGGGGAGGGGGACGCAACTTAGCGATTGCCCCTGGGTGCTGGTTACCCTCGCTATGCCTCTGCCAGCATGGGCTTCCTTCTGGGGAGCTGGGGGGAGCACCTGCCACCGGAAACGAGGTAGGACTTATGTCTCGGCAAGAACGATTATCGAAACAGTATCGTTTTTATGGTAGACATGACTTGTATTGCTGAGACACATGTGTTTGTATGTATCAATCAATAAAAAAAGAAATTGGGCCAATTTATGAATATTTAATATATAACTAGTCTAAGATTTTAATATTTTATATATGACAAGTCTAAGATTTTTATCAAAAAACATGACAAAAAGTCCACCCATATGCCTCAGACCTCCTGAATCTTTCTCCTGGCTTCAGTTCAGTCAGCGCACACAGAACCTGGCAGGCAGATTTTGGAATTGGTACGTGCTAACATCACCCTGGAAACCCTGGTGGCATAGTGGCTAAGAGCTATGTCCGCTAACGAAAAGGTTGGCTGTTCAACTCCACCAGGCGCTCCTTGGAAACCTTATGGGGCAGTTCTACTCTGTGGTATAGGGTTGCTATGAGTCGGAATCAACTCGACAGCAACAGGTTTTTTGTTTTTGTTTTTAGCATCACCCTGGGGTCTGGTGGTGCAGTGGTTGAAATGTTCAGCTGCTAACCAAAGGGTCAGCAGTTTGAATCCACCATGGGAGAAAAAAACCTAGTGATCTGCCTCCATAAAGATTACAGCTTTGGAAATCCTGTGGGCAGTTCTACTCAGTTGTATAGGGTCGATATAAGTCGAAATGACTCTGAAGCAACAGGTTTGGGTGTTTATGGTTTTTAGACCCTGGGTGGTCAAACGGTTAACAAGTTGGGAAACTAACCAGAAAGGTTGCCGATTCAAACCACCAGCAGTTCTATAGAGAAAAGACCTGGCAATATGCTTCCATAAAGATTGCAGCCTTGGAAACCCTATGGGGCACTGCCACTTTGTCATAGAGGGTCACAATCAGTTGGAATTGACTCGTCGGCAACTGGTTTTGCTTGTTTGGCATCACTATAACTGTAAGTCCAGCTCACCCAAGGTTTTATGAATCCAGCCAGGAGCCGTGACCATCTGTCTGGGTGTAGGGAACATTGTGACCCTCCTCTAGAATGAGCAGGACAAACCAACTAGCCGTTCAGTCAAAAGGGCTAGGGAGGTGATGCTGGGTGAACCCACACACAGAGCACACAAAAGCCATCAATGCAGGCCATGTGTACTCTGCTTAAACACGGCCCTGGTTCGATTATGTCATTCCTGATTGAAGAATAAATGCAGTGAAATTAGGATACAAGGAGAGTATTTTACAAAACCCTCCTGGGGACAACAGGGTTGTGAGTACCAGGAGGCAGTCCCTGAACTGTCAGCCAATCTTCCCGAACTCCTTGGAGGAAAACCACTAGCCAGGCTTACCTCCTCCCATGGTGCAGCTTCCTCCTCCTCCTGGGAGCCCATCCACCCACAGCTTTCTGATGTCCTTCCCTCAGTAAGGCACCGCGCACCTTGGGGCCCCTCTTCTTCCTTATTCCCCAGAGTTAGGAGAAGTTTATTACTGAGACATGGCAGCCCTTCCCACCCAGAGATGCCCACAGAGTGGCCCTCAGTGTCATGTCCCTTCCTCACTAGACTTCTGTCTGCTCCAGAGTCATATTCTGGATCGACCTCGAGGCCCATCCCTCAGTTGTCGCCATGGACTAGCTCACAGCCACTGGCTCCCCACTCATAGTCATGAAAATGTAAAGCCCAAGGAGCTGTGCTACCTACTACCAGCTGCAGTGGAGTCAACTGACTCATGAGGATTCCATGTGTGTCGGGGCAGAACTGTGCTCTGTAGCGTTTTCGATGGCTGAATTTTCAGAAGGAAGTCGCCAGACTTTTTTCTGAGGCACCTCTTGGTGAACTTGAACCTCCAACCTTTGGTTAGCAAGCAAGCAAGCATTTATCTGTTTGCATCACCCAAAGATGCAGGAGCTGTAGCATCTATTTCAACTTCTTAATTCATAGATGTGGATGCAGACCTGGAAGGGTATGAACTTACTCCATATTCACGGAAAGCAAGGGAGCCATTTCAGAGCCCTGTGGCCATGGGCATGGAAGCAAAGGACAAAAGCACTTGGTTTCATGACTCTTTGTTCTCTCTCTTCCTGTGCCTTTGGTTCAACTCTGGAGCCCTTTGGGCAGATAGAAAAACCCATTTCTAGTTTTGTAAAATGCTTTGAGACCCCAGAGAGAAAGAGCCTTACCTAAATAAACAGGTCAATGAATTATTGAAAAGATATTTACTCTCTTGTAAAGCAGCTGTCTTCTCTTGAGTGTCCTCCTAAGTCTCATTCTTGTTAATATGTGCAGAAGTGTTCCGGGAAGCCAAGAGGTTATCTGATTAGGGCTTCAGGAGATTTGTATAACAGTAAGGGACTCTTGGAAGAAGTACAGCCAGAATGCTTCTTAGAAGCGAGAATGGCGTGACTTCGTCTCACTTACTTTGAACATGTTATCAGGAGGGATCAGTCCCTGGAGAAGGACATCATGATTGTAAGTAGAGGGTCAATGAAAGAGACAAAGACCCTCAACAAGATGGATTGACACAGTGGCTGCAACAATGGGCTCAAACATAACAATGACTGAGGATGGCACAGGACCAGGTAGTGTTTCATTCTGTTGTACCTATGGTCACTATGAGTCCGAACCGACTCAACGACATCTAACAACAACAACAAGGCACTCTTGGAGGCCAAGTTGGCTCTTCAGATGCAAAGGATTGAAGTTATGAAAGTGGAAAATCAGACTTACTACTGCTGGATTCCGCTGAGTCTGTGTGATGGCGAATGCTATATGTCAACTTGGCTAGGCCATGTTTCTTAGTGGTTTGGCAGACGTTATGTAATCATCCTTCATTTTGTGATCTGATGTAAGCAGCCAATCAGTCAGAAGGGGAGTTTCCTTGAGGGTGAGGTCTGCCTCCAGTATATAAATAGATATTCTGGCAAAGCTTTTTCTCTTTTGATCCTTCACTCTCGATCTTCAGTTCTTGGGACATGAGAAGCCTTCAGCCTGCTGCCTGACCAGCAGATTTTGGGTTTTCCAGTCCCTGAAACCATGTGAGCCAGAAGAAGCCTTCAGTTTGTCACCTGACCCATGGAATTGGGGCTTGCCAGTCCCCACAATTGCATAAGCCATTTCCTGACAAATGCATGAGCCATTTCCTCGAACTAAATTTCTCTGTATGTATCTATATATGCTTCACTGCTTTTGCTCCTCTAGATAACCCAGACTAAGACAGCCTCACTTGAGCCATTGAAGGTAGACTGTAAAGGCCGGCCAGGACTCTGGTGACTCCCAGCTCCCTCCATTGTGAGGCCACCTGCCAGGAAGGCTGGCCCTACATCCCCGAAGAGGGAGCTGGGTGCCTGGGAGTTCCTCTCGCCTAATTCATGCTGTCATCTGTGCCCAGAGAGGTGAAGTGATTCTCTCTGGGCTACACAGCCAGTTAGTGGCAGAGCCATAGCTGGAACCTTAAAAGACCTTGGGGTCTCACTAGGGTTCTTTTTACTACTGGTCCCTGCCTCTCAGACCCCACTGCTACTGGGCAACAGTTAGAGGCTGGGTTCTCTAGGGAAGCAAAGCCAGTAAAGCATATAAATATATATGCAGAGAGATTTATGTAAAGAAAATGGCTCACATGGTTGTAGAGACTAGAACGTCCCCAGTCCGTGGGTCAGGCAGAAGGTTTCTCCTGATTCACATAGCCACAAGGGTTGGCGAACCCAAGGTCAGATAGCAGGGCTCTTGCTCACAGGCTGCAAAGACCAAGGAATCCCAATATCAGCAGGTAAGCTGCTAGCTCAAGTCCCAAGAACAGTAGGTCAGATAAACAGGAACCAGCTGTAGGTAGGCCACACCCCCAAGAAAGCACCCTTTCAACTGATTGGCTGCTCACAGTAGATCCCATTATGGAGGTGCTCACATTATATCAAATCTCATCATGAAAGTGATCACATCATCATATAACTGCCAAACTATATCATAACTGCTGAACCACTGAGAATCATGGCCCAGACAAGTTGACACACAACCTTAACAATCACAGTTCACCCTTTATCATCTTGGCACCTGTATAAAACCAAAAAACCAAACCCAGTGCCATCGAGTCAATTCCAACTCATAGCGACCCTATAGGACAGAGTAGAACTGCCCCATAGAGTTTCCAAGGAGCACCTGGAGGATTCGAACTGGTGACCCTTTGGTTAGCAGCCATAGCACTTAACCACTACGCCACCAGGGTTTCCTGGCACCTGTATACATCTCCTTAAGCCATATGTAATCTCTAAATAAAGATAAAGTCACACTTGCACCTAATATGATACAACAAATACATATACAGCCGAATATGCACTAGCCCTGTCTACGTCTTATATTTTATAAGCAAAGAAAACAAAAATATTTGATGCACACAGATATAGCAGAAGTACTCATAACAATTACAGTCCTCATTTCTGCAACTGGTCACGCGGTCATAACTGGTATTTAGAACTACCCTCTTCTACCACCTATTCCGTGTTCCCTTTGCCCTCAGCAACTGGTTCTTTGCCTGATGGGGTGACCTAAACCTTCATTTCTGAAAGGTCTGAGAAATCAGTAGTCTTGTCAGAAATGGGTTGTTGTAGCTTTCCATTGACTTTAATCACAGTACATGGTAGTACTAAGAGATGCCCTAAGGGATCTCCTGGATTTCATACGTACTCTTTACCTCTATTATGTAATATCAATCTGATTTCCTCTTGGTAATCAATGTCAATCACACCAACCAATATAGTAATTCCCTTCTTTGCCTGTTTATCCAGAGGCATAAGGAACTGAAAGTGGCCAGGTGACATTCTAAGCTTCCAGTACAATGGAATCAGTGATGTGTCTCCAGGTGGGAGCATTCCTCCCTTTGGAACTAAGACCTCTAGACCTGCAGAGCATAAGGTTCAGGGACAGGAAACAAAAATTTTGCTAGTGGGTCACTAGGGGTAATAGTGAGTGGTGCCACTTTCATTCTATCCTTTGATTCCTGGACCCATTAATCCTGGCTATGGGAGAAACAGCACCATATGTTGGATGCTGGTTTAGAGTATATACAGCCTCCTGGAGAACATTGCCCCAACTCTGCAAGGTAGTACCACCTAACTGGTGCCATAGTTTTGTCTTTACAAGGCCATTCCATCTTTCTATCGGTCAGCTGCTTCGGGATGATGGGGAACATGGTAAGACCAGTGAATTCCATGAGCAAGGGCCCATTGCTGCACTTCATTTGCTGTGAAATGAACCCCTTGATCTGAGGCAATGCTGTGTGGGATACCATGATGGTGGATAAGGCATTCTGTAAGTCCATGAATGATAGTTTTGGCAGAAGCATTGCATACAGAGAAGGCAAATCCGTATCCAGAGTAAGTGTCTATGCCAGTAAGGACAAAACACAGCCCTTTCCATGATGGAAGTGGTCCAACATAATTAACTTGCCACTGGTTGCTGGCTGCTCACTTCAAGGGATGATGCCATATCGAGGACTCAGTGTTGGTCTCTGATGCTGGCAGATTTGGCACTTAGCAGTGGCTGTAGCCAACTTGGCCTTGGTGAGTGGAAGTCCATGTTGCTGAGCCTGCGCATAACCTCTACCCCTGCCACCATGGCCACTTTGTTGATGAGCCCATAGAACAATGATGGGAGTAGCTGAGGAAAGAGGGTGACTGGTTTCCACAGAATTCGTCATCCTATCCACTTGATTGTTAAAATCTGTCTCTGGTGAGGTCACCCTTTGGTGAGCATTCATATGAGACACAAATCACTTCTTTGGCCCATTCAGAGAGGTCTATCCACATACCTTTTCCCTATACCTCCTTGTCTCCAGTTTTGTAACCTTGTTCCTCCCAAGTCCCTGACTATCCGGCCAAACTATTGGCCACAGCCCATACATCAATATACAGTTGCACATCTGGCCATTTCTCCTTCCAAGCAAAGTGAACAACCAGGTGCACTGCTCGAAGTTCTGTCCATTGGGAGGATTTCTCTTCGCCACTGTCCAGGGAGGTCCCAGAAATGGGCTGTAGTGTTGCTGCTGTCTACTTTTGAGTGGTGTCTGTGTATCGCCCAGAACCATGTATAAACCAGGCACGAGTTTTCTCTTCTTTAGTCAACTGATCATAAGGAACTCCCCATAAGGCCGTAGGTACAGACTGGGAGATGGAAAGTAATGTGACAGGAGTAGAGACCACAGATATTTGGACCACTTCCTCATGCAACATACTTGTGCCTTCAGGTCCTGCTCAAGCTTGATCTTGTATATACCACTTCCATTTAATGATGGAGTGCTGCTGCGCAAGTCCAACTTTATGGCTCTGTTGGTCAGTCAATACTCAGTTCACGATGGGCAGCTCAGGCTACATGGTGACTTTGTGGCCCATGGTTAAGTGTTCAGTCTCTACTAAGGCTCAATAACAAGCCAAAAGCTGTTTCTCAAAACGAGAGCAGTTATCTACAGAGGATGGCAGGGCTTTGCTCCAAAATCCCGAGTCTGCACTGTGATCCACCAGTAAGGGCCTACCAAAGATTCCAAACAGCATCTCTATCTGCCACTGACACTTCAAGCACCACTGGATCAGCCAAATTATATGGCCCGACTGATAGAACGGCTTGCACGGAAGCCTAAACCTGTTGCAGAGCCTTCTCTTGCTCTGGGCCTCACTCAAAAACTAGCAGCTTTTTGAGTCACTTGATAAATAGGCTGGAGTAGCACATCCAAATGAGGAATATGTTGTCTCCAAAATCCAAAGAAGTCCACTAGGTGTTGTGCCTCCTTTTTTAGTCATGGGAGGGGCCAGATGCAATAACTTATCCTTCACTTTAGAAGGAGTATCTCGACATGTCCCACACCACTGGACCCCTAGAAATTTCACTGAAATGAAAGGTGCCTGAATTTTTGTCATATTAATGTTTCCTACCCTCTAGCACACAAATATGATTGTAAGGGTGGCGCAGGACCAGGCAGTGTTTTGTTGTTGTGCATAGGGTCACTATGAGTCAGAACCAACTCAATGGCACCTAACAACAACAGCACACAAATATTTTACCAATAAGTCCAGAATCATTGACACTTCTTCCTTACTATGCCCAATCAGCATAACGTCATCAGTGTAATGGACCAGTGTGATGTCTTGTGGAAGGGGAAGATGATCAAGTTCCCTGTAGACTAAATTATGACATAATGCTGGAGAATTGATACAGCTCTCAGGTAGGATGCTGAAGGTGTATTGCTGGCCTTGCCAGCGGAAAGCAAACTCCATCTGGTGGTCCTTTGAAACAGGTATGGAGAAAAAGGCATTAGCCAGATAAATAGCTGCATACCAGGTATCAGGAGGTGTATTAATTTGCTCAAGCAATGAAACCACATCTGGAACAGAGGCTGCAAGTGATGTCACCACCTAATTAAGTTTTCGATAATCCACTGTCATTCTTCAAGATCCATCCATTTTTTAGATGGGCCAAATAGGTGAGCTGAATGGGGATGTGGTGGGAATTGCCACCCCTGCATCCTTCGAGTCCTTGACGGTGGCAGTAAAAATTTTGGCAGTCCCTCCAGGAATGTGGTATTGCTTTTGGTTTACTATTATCCTAGGAAGGGGCAGTTCTAATGGTTTCTACTGGGCTTTTCCTACCATACTAGCCCTTACTCCACATGTCAGGGATCCAATATGGGGGTTCTACCAGTTGCTGAGTATGTCTATTCTAATTACGCATCCTGGAACTGGGTAAATCACTTTAGGACAGGTTTGGGGACATACTGGACCCACTGTGAGACAAATCTGAGCTAAGACTCCATTAATAACCTGACCTCCATATGCCCCCACTCTTACTGGTGGGCCACATTGACATTTTGCATCTCCTGGAATTAGTGTCAGTTCAGAGCCAGTATCCAGCAGTTCCTGAAAAGTCTGGTTATTTCCTTTTCTCCAATGAACAGTCACTCTGATAAAAGGCTGTAGATCCCTTTGGGAAGGCTGGGAGAAAAATTAACAGTATAAGGTTTTGGCACTATATTGGAGTTCTTTCTCAAGGGGACCTGGCCACCCCTTCATTCAAGGGGTTGTGGGTCTATTAACTTGATCAAGTTTGGGAATTGATTAAGATGTCGTGACTCTTTATTCTGGCAATTAGAGTTTGACTGCTGTTCACTTGACCTAGAATTCTTCTGCTTGTGCAGATCAAGTAAATATTTAGTAGATTTCCTATCTATGACTAAGTAGCCAACACCATAAGTCCATACAAGTCAGACTATTCTGATTACTGCTTTGACTCCACTGTCCGTTATGATAACCATGCCTACCTTGACTTTGTCAATTGAGTGCCACCACTTGGCCCCTACCACCACAGGGTCCAATCAGCCCCATCATAGTTAGATGTCTTAATTCAGTTAGGGCAGCTCCTACTGTCAAATCTGACTTCCATAAAATAGTAATCACAGCAGTCTTCAAGGGTGCTGGGGCTCCCTTCACAAATTTGTCCCTCACCATTTTGGTAAAAGGTGTGTCCTCTGGCCACTCCATGTGTGGGCCTGCGAGTCTAACCTGATAAATCCACTCTAGCATGCCAATTTCCCTAACCCTTTGAATAGCTTTTTCTACAGCACACCAAGGCAGGTCTGGTACCTCAACTTGATTTAGTGTAGGCCATTGTGTAATCCATCCTTCAGCGACCCAACTAAATAAACTATTAGATCCATTGCTAACCTCTTGAGCTGAAACATTGAATGAAGGATCTGTGCTTAGTGTTCCTATATCAATAAACTAGACTGATCCATCTTTATGTTCCTTGCACCATTATCCCACACCCTTAATAGGTATTTTCATACATATTCCCCAGGTTTCTGTCTGTACCTATTGGAAAAGTCAAGAAGTTTTGACTGCTGTGATTGCTATTTTATGTAAGTCAGATTGGACGGTAGAAACTGCCCTAACTTAAGACACTTAACTACAATGGGGCTAATTGGACCCTGTGGTGGTAGCAGCCAAGTGGTAACACTCAATTGACAAAGACAAGGTGGACGTGGTTATTGTAATGGACAGTAGAGTCAAAGCAGTAATCAGAATAGTCTGACTCGTATGGACTTATGGTGTTGGCTGCTTAGTCATGGTGTCCCTAGCAGTGAAATACATAGTGTACCTCCTCCTAGGTCCACTTTGTACTTCACCTTTTGGAGTTCATTGAGACTTAAGTCTAGTTATATGTCTAGAAACCAGAATTGGTGGTGGGGATGTGTTTTGAGAATATTCAGCATTGTCTTGTAAGGCACCTGCATCAGATGATACCCCAGACAATGACTCAAGCAAAAGTTCTTTAGAGACAGATGGGTTAATCTCATTAGATGGGGCTGGAGGGTCTAACAGTTTTACTGGGGAGGGTGGGTTAGCCAACAAACATAGAATAATCTCTTCAGGTGGGAGTGCAAAGCCTGGTTCTGTTGGCAGGAATGATTCAATGGAATTTAGGGGTACAGTATCTCCAGCTTCCTGATTATCTGCCCATATGTCCCCATCCCAAGTTTCAGGATCCCATTTCTTCCCAGCCAATTCCCTCACTTTAATGTTAGGCACCACTTGAGGCTGGAAATTGAGTTGGCGTTGTAATTCAGCTGGTCTTGCAACAAAACTCTGTGTTTGGTTTTCATTAATATCAGCTTTGTTACTACAAGAAATAAGGCTTTCTTTCAAGGCACAAGTGGAAACTTTGAGGTCATTTATGCAGCACTTAAACTTTGACTCTGAAGCCCTGAGCTCATCTCTGTCTTTCACCACTTTGTCTAGTGAAAGTAGGACCAACCAACCAGCTTCCTTATACTTCTCACTATGACAAAATTGTAGAAATGTATCAAACATACAACCACTCAGAGCCTTGCCTTTTACCAACACCTGATCTGTTGGTGGTGATATTTTGCATATTTCTATTGCCACCTCATGCCATGGATTACCAGTGCTGCCTTTACTACTGGAAGCAGAGTCATCAACATCTTTAAGACTAACCAGGCTTGAGAACCAATTTAGAAAACTCATCCTCACAATTTTGTTTCTCTAGAACCACTCTCAGAACCAAATGTCTTACATTAGGTGCTCTAGAGAAGCAAAACCAGCAAATCGTATGAATGTATATATAGAGAGATTTATATCAAGGAAATGGCTCACATGGTTGTAGAGACTATAACTTCCCCAGTCCATGGTCAGGCTGGAGGCTTCTTCTGATTCACATAGCCACAGGGTCTGGCAAACCCAAGATCAGCAGGTCAGACAGCAGGGCTCCTGTTCACAGGCTGCAAAGACTGGCAAATCCCAAGATCAACCAGCAAGATGGCAGGTAAGCTGCTAGCTCAAATCCCCAGAACAGGAGGTCAGATGAACAGGAGTCAGCTGCAAAATCCAGAGTGAGCAAAAGCCTGTGAGCCTTGCTAGGAGGCCTACTTATATTCGATGCAGGTCACATCCCCGAGGAAACTCCCTTTCACTGATTGACAACGCACAGTAGATCCCATCATGGAGGTGATCACATTATATCATATCTCATCATGGATGTGATTACGTCATCGCACAATTGCCAAACTACATCGTAACTACCAAATCACTGAGAATCATGGCCCAGTCAAGTTGACACACAACCTTAATGATCACACTGCTGTAAACCTGGGCTAAGGACACCAGATCGTGAGTCAGTCCTTGGGTGGTGTGGCTTGGTCAGCACTGCTGAGTTACCCACCATGCTGCAGCCCCATGTCACAGAGGACTCAGACCCACAGGACTGGTCTTGCCATTTCTGTGCTTAGCGATCTACAGGATTTCGTTGTTTGCACAAATCGTCCATTCCTGATTCTCAAGCTGGGCTATCCACACCTGCTTGTCTTCCTAAAGCATTGATTTGATTGAAACTTTTAGAGGAAAAAAGATCACCCACTATTTTTGTTTTAAACTATGAAGAAGGAAAATTTATGTGGCTTTTGAAGATGAAACAAGGAAATTTGGCTAGTGGGCTGCTACTAGCCCAGGTGGGGGAGTGAGGTCACTAATGTAAAGGCTAATGTAAAGGCTGATTTAATTAAAGAAAATATTTAATTAATAGTTTGACTTACTAGCACAGATACAGGACAAAATCTTAGCCCATCATGGCCGACACAGTCCTTCCTGTTTGAACCTCTACCTGCATGTCCAGGCGTACCTCCCTCCACTCTAAGGGATTCCCCAGACACACTGCACACTTTCACATCCCCACACTCTTGCACATGTAGTTTCGATAACTTGGGGTGTCTCAACCTCAGCACTATTGCCATTTGGGACTCGATGATTCTTTATTGGGAGTGTGTGCTGTCCTATACAGGCCATCAGTGGCTGCCCCCTACCCACTACAGGCCGGTAGCACCCCCAAGTTGTGACAATCAAAAATATCTCCAGATATTGCCAAGTATCCCCTGGGGGACACAGCGATCCCCAGTGGAGAATCAACACTCTAACTGTCATGGGCTTCTTGATGCTTGTCCGTCTGGCAGACTGACGGCTCTTTCATGCCTCAGTTAAAAAAGCATCTCTCTTGGGAAGCCTTCTGATACTGCTCTAATCAGAACTACATGTCTTCCCTCTGCTAATGCCTGAATCTTATAGGTCTGCATCCCTGCTTGGTGGTTACTCTCTGGTTGTGTAATTGTGTAAGTACCTGTCCCTCCCACTAGTCTGTTAACTCTTCAAAGTCAGTTACTATGCCTTCAAATTGATGTTCTTTTTTTTTTTAAAAAATAATATTCTATTGCGTTTATGGTGAAAGTTCACATGGCAACTTAGGTTCCCATTTAACAATTTCTACACAAATTATTCAGTGATATTGGCTACAGTTTTCAAATGTGTCATCATTCTCATTCATTCTCTTCTGGTTGTACCATTTCCGGTACTCTAGTTTCCATTACCTTTTCATCTTTCCTTTAGAGTAATCTTTGAACATTTGGTCTCATATAGATGATTTTTTAAAGGAGCTCATTACTCACTGGTGATGTATATATTTTTTAATATATATTTTATTTATTTTTGTTGTTGAAATTGTACACAGCAGAACATACACCAATTCTGCAATTTCTACATGTATAATTCAGTGATATCAATTACATTCTTCAAGTTGTACAACCATTCTCACCCTCATTTACCAAATTGCTCCTCTCCCGTTGACATTAACTCACTGCCCCCTAAGCTTTCTATCTCACCTTTCAAGTTGCTGTTGCCAATTTGATCCCCAGGGGGGAAGGGGAGTAGTCCTCGGCATTAAGCCCCCTGGCTTTATGCCCCCGGCCCTTCACCTCTGTAGCTGAGAGACTTTCCTTATTTTATCAGCCAGTCTGTTATTTAGCTAAAAGCTGACCTTGAGGGATAATTTCGGTTTAAGTTTTAAATGATAGCTCAGGGTGATAATCTTGGAGAGTTCTCTAGTATCAACGGGCCCAGTAAGTCTTGACTTATTTAATAATTCGAGTTCTTTTCTACTTTTTTCTCCTGGTCTTTGGAATCCATCTATTGTGGGCCTAATCAGAAAAATTGGTAGTGGTAGCTAGGTGCCATCTAGTTCTTCTGGTCTCAAGTGGATGAAGCCATGGTTCGAGTAGACTATTAGTCCCTGTAGACTAGTTTTTCCTCTGAGCCTTGGTTTCCTTCTTTCTCTTTTGTTCCAATGAGTAGAAACCAGCAGTTGTATCTTAGATGGCCAAAAATCCATGTTCTTAAATGCTCAGCACCCAGCACAAAATCTGATACATAGGAGTTGAGAAAATGCTAAATGAAAAACCATCTACCCTATTAAGCTGTTACTGCCTTGTGATGCCCCCACAAAGGAGCATCAATCACCATCCCCTTCTCATCTAAGATCACCCACAAATTCAGCCATTGGCGTAATCTCAGCTCACTCTATAACTTGATGACTGATTGAAAAATAAGTTTATCAAAGAAATAACCAAGATTCTTATTAATAGTCATAGTTACAGTGGTAGTATGAGAACAATGGCAGCAGCTGCTAACATTGAATATTTTCTCCATATTTTGCTAGGTGTTTTCTCTCCTAACAGCTAACCCTTACAACATTTTCATGAGCTATGTCTTATCATTTCCACTTTACAGGCGGGAAGACTGAAGCTCTAGGAGTTTAATTGGTAAGCTCAGCATCCTGGTGGCCGTGGGATTCAAATCCCAGGTGGTTTGACTCCAAACCCCACCTCACCTCCCTGCCTTTGGTTTCCAAAGTTCTTATTCTTGAGCGTGCATCTCAAAAAGGAGTCATTTACAGTCCACATGGCCTCAGTGTGCCAGATGAGTGGGTTACTCCTGCCTTGCTGTACTTTGTGTCACTTGTCATTGCAACTAACATCAGCTTCTATCAAAATACAGAAAAAAATCATTTTGATGTTACATTTGCATATCCAAGGATTGGAGCGTGGTTTGTATAATCAAATTATGTAGAGATGTAAAAAAGGGAGTATAATTTAAATAGCTTACAAAATTACTTTGAAGATGCATATTAAAATCTAAAGAACCCATCACCTCCCAGATCCTTAGAAAAAGTTAAATTCTGGTTGAATATGACAACTTTGTTTTCATCACTGGCACGATTCTCTGGTTCTACTTTGTCAATATCACAGCTCAGACATCACCCTCTCCTCTCTTACTCTTCTAGCCGCACCCATGCTGCGTTACAATAACAGATGGAATTTTACGCTCAACTGGCGTTTCCCCCTCTCCCCATAGTTGATCGAAAGGAGCAACCTGAAAAGACAGGAATGTGCTGAAATTCTGATTTCTTTCAGCAGTTTTATGGATTTTATAACTTATCTTTCATCGACTCTGCAAGGTCTCTGGTCCCAGCATCTGTGTGTTGCATCTGGGGAGAAAGACAAATTCCCTTTTTTATGCCACTGAACCAAATTTGAGAGACAGACAAAGACACAGGTCTCATTTGAAGAGGACAGCAGTATGTCCTCTTCTCCCCTCGCCCTTTCCCAGGGCTCTTGAAGACAGGACCCAGTGGGGTGGGGGAGGGTGGATGGGGCACTGAAGACCACCCTCTGATCAGGCTGAGCAGGTGTTCCACCCAAGAGGGGACTGGGGACTCTTGGTAGTGGGCACAGGCTCTTGGGGGGGCACTATGCTTACATTCAAGAAAGATTGCATATCCCTGACAATTCCTCAAACTTGCAGAATTATTCCTGGTCACCAGAGACATGATTACACATCACTCAGCTTCGTTATAATAGTGGCTCTGCTACTCCCACTTCTTTAAGACCTCAGTGCTTTGATTCAGCCTCTTCAGCTCCATAACTGCTTATAGAATTAGCAGACTCTGTGCATAGTTGACTCTCCTGGTGGAGCATATCCATCATGGTGGATACTCCTGTTCCTGTACAGACTAGGCATGGTAGAGAGGACTGTGAGCACTGCCCAGCTGGGCAGAGACCAGGAGAGAGCTGACCTGCCCAAGCCCAGAAAGCGGCCCTGGAGAGGATGGGCCAGGACAGTGGATGGGATATTTTCACTCAGAGATATAAACTCGTGCTTACCTTGCTTATTAGATAATCTGCCTGTGGTTACTGGACACTGTGAAAACCAGACTTTGCTGTAGAACATGCGTCGGGAGCCCTCTCTGCAGCAGGGAAGAGCACCAAGGCTGGGAGCAGGGCTGGGAAGAGGCAATAGAGGACAGGGCCTCAGCAACCGGAAGTGGAAGGGAAGGGAAACTCAACACACGCAGAATGGAATGGGTGGGGCTTAATGTTTAGGATTAGTGGAGCTCAGAGGGACACTGTATGGCCTGGGCTCCTCTGTCTCTTTCTACTACTGATGGCCCACAGGATGCTGTACTGGGTCCCACAGAAGCCACTGAGGCAGGGGACAGGAACCTGCTCTCAAAGAAAACACACGCTAGCGCAGGTGGCAGGGCAAGCCTTTTCAGAATTCAGAGCAAGGGCGTCCTGCATGGGCCCTGGGAGTCAGGAAGCTCCTCCTGAAGGAGGTGAAGGTTGCAGAGATGAAGGCCATGGGGAAATGGGTGGAAGCACCGTTCCATGGTGGGATGGGCAGGGGCCCATGTTCAGGGCAGATCGTGCCGCCTAGTGTAAGGTTGGAAAGGAGATGCTCCTGGACGGGTGGGGGGCCGGGACCTCCAGAACGGGGCTGAGTGGGGCAGCCTGGATACATGTACCCCCTGAGAAATTGGTCCAGGCCATGCCCTCAAATGTCTAGACCTTCATCTAGTGCACAGATCATGGTTTGTGGAGCTCAGTCACTCAGTGTGTACATGACCTGAGCAAGGAAGCCAGTCTAACTAGAAGCAGTCGATAGTAAGTAGAAGTCCACTGGCCGGCTAATCTGACCACTGCCCCTCTCCTTTAACTGTGCCTCAACACTTGGCTTATTTTCATGTTCCAGAAAGAGGTCTGTAGTCTGTTAGTTTAAAAACTATATATCAGAGCAAGATATTGAGGGGAGATGGATGTGGAGAGAGGGTCTTACTTTCCACTGTTGAGAAGCAGGAAGTCGCATGTAAAGGGTCTGGTTTTGGAGTTTGAGAGAAGAGGGATGTGGCTGACCTTTCCCTTGGGCTCCTGTCCTCCCACCTTGCCCGGCCGGACAGAAGGCATGTAAGAAATGTGGTACATGCCTCTCCAGTGGGTATGTTGCTGCTGCTTCTGCTGTTGTCAGCTGACATCAAGTTGGCCCCAACTCATGGCGACCCCATGCACAGCAGGATTGGACTCCTGTGACCCATAGGGTTTTCACTGGCTGATTTTAGGAAGCAGATGACCAGGCCTTTCTTTCTAGTCTGCCTTAGTCTGAAAGCTCTGCTGAAATCTGTTCAGGATCATAGCAATACCAGGCCTTCACCAACAGACACGTGGTGGC
Source organism: Loxodonta africana (assembly GCF_030014295.1). Classification (NCBI taxonomy): domain Eukaryota; kingdom Metazoa; phylum Chordata; class Mammalia; order Proboscidea; family Elephantidae; genus Loxodonta; species Loxodonta africana. The sequence goes on along the minus strand of NC_087342.1, from coordinate 233,647,988 downwards.
TGTGCTTGAGGTGCACTGGCCAGGAATTGAGCCCAGGTGTTCCACATGGAAGGTGAGACTTCTACCAAGGAACCACTACTGCCCTAGAAAACCCAAAACAGACTCAAAGATTAGTCTTATCTCTGCATCTGTTTTCTGACCACCAAATGCCCCCAGTGTAAAGAAGGAAGAAGAATCCCACATGAAGGGGCCCAGAGAGTCACATCTTTGCCTGATGGAAACGTGGTACAAAGGAATCAAGCCAGATCTTGGACTTGGAAGCTTTGGAGCTATTGAGATGTAAATACAGTCTTTCTTTTATCGTAGGAGATACTATGTATTGTTTTAAAAAGGCCTCTTCAAGCCTGGATTCAAAAGGCTACTTACTTACAGGTGGATCCTTGGTATAGAGACATCATTCCCTGCCGTGCATATTCTTACTTTTAATCCTTCCTGTCATTGACAGGGAAAGGGCATGGGGGCTGACAACCGAGAATGCCTGGTATTGGTTTATTGACTTCTAAGAATTATTGCCCTTTTGCAGGGGAGGGAAAAAAAATCTTTATACCGAGATTCTGCTGGTGCTAATTTGATGGAAGTTAGGCTCCGACTGCTTCCACCTCCCAGGATTGGAATGCAGGCTACTTAGCATAGAAAAAAAAAGTCAAACAATTCCCTGGCAATAGATTGCTTTCCACTTGTAGGTCTACTAAATAAATAGGAAAGTAATTAACAGTGTGTACAATGGATGGTTTTTATGACAGATGGAGCAGGTTGGGATTTCCTTAGAGTGCAAAGGACTGAGAGAATGGAGAAGTCACTGTGTCTCACTGCCTGATGCCATCTTGGTCTGGGGTAGACATGTTATCCCTATTTCTCTTCCTGAAGAGAAACTTCTGGTTTCCCTATTATAGCTTCTCTGTTATCAAAGGGAAAATCTTAAGTGCCTGAAATTCCTTCAAAATAAAGAGTTCTTCTCATTTTTCCATTTAACTATTTCGGTCCTGATATTCCAGGATTGTAGCTCTCTTTTGTTGTTTCTTTCTTTCTTTTTTATTTTTTTGTTGGGGGGGTTAACTATCAGAGACTCATCAAATATCTGGATTTTGCAGTGCTAATTGAATGTCTCTTTGTTGTTACTTCCCACTCCCTTCAGAAAATAAATGACATTATGCCATTTACAACAGCAGGAAGACCTGGAGTTTCATAGGAAGGAAATGTATGCTTGGTTGAGAAAAAGAGAAGCTGTTGAAGGCATTTATTTTTAGCTATCTTTTAAAAAACATATGTGAAAGTACTAAATTCAATTTCACATGTCCAGAATGGCATAACCTAATCTCAGCATATTAATTAACAGTAAAACTAGCATTTTGCCTCATACAAAGAAATAAAATAATTGACTTACCGAGGAAATGGGGTCATATGATTTTACTTTGAGACGGTAGTGAATAGCACTGAGAAAAAGGTTCTGCAAAGCAACTCTGGCAGTGGAACCTGTCTGGGATACTTTAACGAATACCTGACTGAGGGCCAGTTTCTTCCATCTTCAAATGTTACCTGCCCTGACTCAGACTACACTGCACACACCAGGCCAGCCAGGCAGGTGTTCCTGAGAAAGAATGCTAAGTTGAGAGTGAGGAGTGTTCAACAGATCTCAAGAGTGATTTAAGTATCCAGATGTGCCCTGAATTAACACAGACACAGTGAGGCACCACACTTCACCAAGGTGCTTTCTACTTGTGGAAGAAATCCCAGCATTTTTGTTTTTTACATATTTGGGCCTTTGAACTTTGAATATTTTTTCCCTCTCCACATAGCTTCATTCCAGGCAGCAGAGGGTGGGGACCCTAGTCTTTTAAGTGGTGATTATAAAGCCAAGTGTATAAATATGCATGAGGGGTCATTGTTACTGCAAGATGATACTTAAAAGGTTCAAGTGTCTCACTAAGATTTTTCAACTTGTTCGGTGACGGTAAATCAAGATCTTCAATTTTTGGTGGTTGAACTTTGCCTTTGATTGTTCTTTCAGAGTTTTCAAAGAGACGGTTTTGGAGCTCTTGCTGACAAACATTCCTTCCTTCACTCACTCACTCATTCCACAGATAGTTAATGATATTTAACTTAACCATGCCCATGTTTAACACAGTATACCACACTTGAAGCACTGCTGCTGGGTCATGAAATTTCTAGGTTTCAGAACTAGAACAGAGTCATAGAGAAGTTAAATGACTTGACCCACATCACAATGGCCCGAACATACCAACAATCATGAAGATGGAGCAAGACCAGACAACTTTTTGGTCTGTTATACATGAAATTGCCATGAGTCAGAGCTGACTGGACAGCAGCTAACAACTAACAGCCCACGCCAAATGGCATCATATTGTTGAGACTAGAAATCTGATCTGTGCTATAAGTCTCCAACTCAGGAAGGCTTGGAGCCTGTCTTATAGTCATCTAGTGCTCCTATAACAGAAATATCACCAGTGGGTGGCTCTAATAAACAGAAATTTATTTTCTCACAGTTTAGGAGGCTGAAAGTCTGAATTCAGGGTGCCGGCTGTAGGGGAAGATTTTCTTTCTCTGTTGGCTCTGGAGGAAAGTCCTTATCTTCAGAGTTTCTGCTCCTGGATGACCTTCATGTGGCTTGGCATGTGTCTTCCCTGTCTCTACTTCCTAGCTTGTTTGTTTAATCTCTTTTGTGTCTCAAAAGAGATTGACTCAAGATACACCCTATACTAATCCTGCCTCATTAACATAACAGAGACAACCATTCCCAGACGGAATCATAACCACAGGCATAGAGGCTAAGATTTACATATCTTTGGGGACACAATTCAACTCATACGATTCTACCCTTTGCTCCCCCAGCTCCCAAATTCATATCTTGCCTCAAGGAAAACACATTCACTCCATCACATCATCCCAAAAGTCTTAAATCAATTCCAAATCCAAAATCTCATCTCCCAAACCATCTCAACCAAATATGGGTGAAATCTTAGGCATATTTCATCCTGGGACAAAATTCCTCTTCATCTGTGAACCTGTGAAATCTAGACTACAACTTAACCTGTTTCCAAAGTACCATGATGGAACAGGCACAAAGTAGACATTTCCATTACAAATGGAAGAAATTGGACAGAAAGAAGGGATAATGGGCACCAAGCAAGTCCAAAACCCAGCAGAACAATTTACATTAGCTCTCAAGACTTGAAAATAATCCTCTCTTCTCTGAGACCGTCTGGGCAACCACCCCTGCCCTGGACTCTGGGTGTTGGGCATGCTCTCTGGATTCTGGGTGAAGACCCCTTGACCAATGGCTTCAGCTCCACCTTCGAAGACTACTGGGACAGCAACTCTGCTCCCTCAGTTTTGGGCAGCCCCATTCTCCTAGTCCATCTGTGTGGTAACTCCACCCCCTCAGCCCTGGCAAGCCCCTTTCTTCTGCCCCTTAGACATGGCAGCCTTTCTCCCTCAGCTTTGGGCTGTGGCTGCATCCCCTGGCACACCTTACTCCAACTCCAGGTAGAATTTACAGCCCCCAACTCCAGCTAGAATTTACAACATTATTTGGGGCAGGGAGGACACAATTCAATCCATAACAGGGCCCAAGGTATGGAAATGCCCTGTGAACCACAAGACTGAGGGGTTATATTTTGACCCATTTTCACTTCCAGAATTTAGTATTTCAACGTAGAGATTTCACATAGTGTAATAGGAGCCCTCAAGGCTCTAAGACATGACATTCACGTGCAGAATGGACGTCAGTTAAACCCTATTACTGCAGCAAGTTCCCCCTTGCTTAAATTCTCATCTTCAGGATTAATTATCCATGAGGCCCTGCTCTCCATGGAGAGAGGAGAGGAGGTAATGGATGACATAGTGGAGCTGGAAGGAAGGCAGCTCCAGCCAGTAGCCTGGGCTTCTCTCTGTGTGTTGGAATACCATGCAAGTACCCTTGGGGCCTGACAACTTTTTAAGTTTCAAATTAACAAAAAGTAAAAAAAAAGCCTTAGTAAGTGTTTGCTCCTGGGCTCAAATCTCTGACTGACAGGCCAAGCCTTTGGAAAGGGGAAGGGGAGGAGCCCCGGGTGACAGGGTAGTGCTCTTCCTTGTACAAATTCAGAGTGGGGTGGACGTATTTTGGTGTTGCATTTGAAATCTTCCTGGGGAATGCCGTCTAAGGTTGATCTCAAGTGTTCCCATTTGTTGTTACCCAAAGCTAACAAATTTAAAGTCTATTTCTATTCTACTCCATCCATTAGGTGCATCACATGGCCGTGTAGACTAGTGGAGGGAGCATGCATCTGTGAGGCCAATTTGAGTTTGACTATCAGTGTGAACCTGGGCAACAGACCTAACTTCTTCGAGGCTCAGTTTTCTCATATGCAAAATGGGACTAACAGTACTTACCTTGGCTCACAGGATTACCAGGGTTAGAGGAGCCTTCCCCTCTCCAGTGTGTCTGGTTCCTAAAAGGTGCTCAAGGAAAGTCCACTTCTACCCACAGCCTTTCAAAGTTCTTCCTAGGAAAAGGGCTCTTCAGTTTTCTTTTAACTCCCCTTGGTCATTCCAAAGTGCCCAATAATGCATTTCTTTTATTTGCCAATCCTTCCCCACCACACAAAAACCCACTGCCGTCGAGTCGATTCCCCTACATCCCTTTATTGTTTTGTTTTGTTGTTATGTTGTTGTTGTTAGGTGCCCTCAAGTCACTTCTGACTCAATAGTGACCCTACATACAGCAGAGCAAAACACTGCCCAATCCTGCACCATCTTCATGATCATGGTTATGCTTCAGCCCATTGTTGCAGCCGCTATGTCAATCCATCTCATTGAGGGTCTTCCTTTCTTTTGCTGAAGGAAAACTGCACTGGTCCCTCCTGATAACATGTCCAAAGAACATGAGACAAAATCTTGACATCCTTGCTTTTAAGGGGCATTCTGGCTGTACTTTTTCTAAGACACACTTGTTTGTTTTTCTGGCAGTCCAAGGTGTATTCAATACTCTTCACCAATGTTTATTTTAAAATTTATTAAAGCTATCAACTTTTAAAAATAAATTTTCTGTTTTTATTTTGTTCTCTACCCACCCACCCCCGTATTGTGATTTTGAGTTTCACAAGGATGTGACTTTTCTTTTTTAACTCCCACATCAATTCAGTATTTTGTCCACCTTGGAAACTCAGGAGGTTTGCTGGCTGACTAACAGAATTATCAGCTCTTCCCAAATCCAAGCTTTTCCTTGACTTTAAATTACTCACACTGTCTTCCTCCGTCCCCAGGATTGCAGGGTCAGGAGGGAGCTCCCAGGTCCTTGATGTCCTTTCCTTTAGAACCATAGCAGGAGGCAGGTGATAGAGCTGGTGGAGATGTAGTTCTCTGGAGACGCAGGGAGGAGCTATGGGACCACCTTGAGTCTGAGAAGGAAGGATTGTTTCCCACCACAGGGGCTCAGGCATTGCCCCAGGTTGGTTTCGATTGTGCTCTGGACTGTCTCTAAACCTCCTGGGAAATAATTTCCTCTTTGTCTTGTAGCCAGTCCATGCATTTCCTTTTACTTAAAACCTTTGGCTCTGAATCTTGGTTCAGGTGCTGATCTTACATGTTTTGACAAATGACTTGCAAATGTGTGTGTCTATGTCTGTCTGTCTCTCTCTCTCTCTGTATATCATCTGTATATCACCTGTATCTATGTCACCTGGATCTATATCACCTGGCTCTGTATCATTGCCTTAGTCATCTAGTGCTGCTGTAACAGAAATACCACAAGTGGATGGCTTTAACAAAGACAGGTTTATTTTCTCATAGTAAAGTTGGCTAAAAGTCCAAATTCAGGCTGTCAGCTCCAGGGGAAGGCTTTCTGTCTCTGTTGGCTCTGGAGGAAGGTCCTTGTTCTCAATCTTCCCCTGGTGGAGGAGCTTCTGAAACACAGGGACCCCAGGTCCAAGGTCCAAAGGAAGCACTCTGCTCCTGGTGCTGCTTTCTTGGTGGTATGAGGTCCCCAACTCTCTGCTTGCTTCTCTTTCCTTTTATCTCTTGAGAGACAAAAGGTGGTGCAGGCCACACCCCAGGGAAACTCCCTTTACATTGGATCAGGGAGGTGACCTGAGTAAGGTTGGTGTTACAATCCCACCCTAATCCTCTCAATATAAAATTACAATCACAAGATAGAGGATAACCACACAATAGTGGGAATCATGGCCTAATCAGGTTGACACATATTTTGGGGGGGACACAATTCAGTCCATGACAGTCATCTATATATCATCCGGATCTATATCATTTATATCTTTATCATATGCATCTATACCCAATCTCATTTTCGGGTTATTCTTACCACCTCGGACATATATTTATTTATTCACCCTTTCCGAGCTAAACTTTTCCTCACTTGCTCACCCGCTCCATTCTACCATTAGTTTTGAGTAATTCCGTCAACCAACCAATGACCAAGCTCTGCTGAGGGGTCCAACTCCAGGCTAAGCTTGCTCACATTCTGGCTCATGTGCTCATTCTTGGCCTGCCATCTTCCTTTTCATCTCCCTGGGGACTTTCTCGCTACTGGCCTCTGAGGTGCCCACACAGAATATAATCTCCCATGACAGGGTGTCTTTTCATGTGCAAACTAAAATAGCCCTGGCCTTTTGTGCAGCTGTATGCCTTTCCAAACTGATACTGACATCACGTCTGGTCTCACCTTCAGGTCACTTTGGCCTCGTCACACTCACATTAGGAAATACTGTTATAGATCTAAGTTGACTGTTTTGGGCTCCTGTGTTTGTAAGCTTTGAATCTATTCATATTTCTTTTCTCCTCACCATTCTTTGAGCTACCTCCCTGGTGGGGAGTCAGGCGAAGATTCTCCTCTCATGTTTTTTAATCCACTTCCTTTCAGCTAACAAAGATATTAAAGAAACTCTACCCAGGCTTGGAAAAAAATGCTCAGTTACATCCTAGGGAAGTAACAATTTATGTCATCTTGTCTTAAGTAAGTGAATCTCTTTTTTAAAAAATTATAACTGGATTAGATCTTAGGAATTGTCTGGTCCCAACCCTTTATTTTATGGATTGAGAAATGAAGGCCCAGAGAAGCTAAGTGATTTGTCCAAGAACACATAAAAGTCTATCCTGGATCAGGGTTAGAATCCTGGCTCCCTGGCTTCAATTTAGTGTGTAAGTTTTTTTTTTTTTTTTTTTAAAGATTATGTTTATTATTAAATTATATATATCTAAAAGAAAGAACAAAAGCAACTTCTAATGCCAAGTCCAGGCAAACACTTCTCCAGAGTTCTGTGGCATCTGAACACACACGTTCATCCTTGGCATTTTGCCTCTCTGTATGACTCTATTCCGGGAGCTCTGGTGGCACAGTGGTTAAAGTGCTCATCTGCTAACCGATAGGTCGACAGTTTGAACCTACCAGCTGCTCCACTGGAGAAAGATGTGACAGCCTGCTTTCGAAAAAACTTACAGCCTTGGAAACACTACAGGGCAGCTCTCCTCTGTCCTTTAGAGTTGCTATGAGTTGGAATCCACTCAGTGTCAATGGGATTGGGTGTAGCTTTATTCGCTCCCTCAGGAAACCTGCCCACTCACCCTGGTTCAGGTGCCCTGGACCCAACAGAGTCCCCAGTCTCTTCCCAGCATCATGTTGGCTCAGTGGTTAAGAGCTATGGCTGCTAACCAAAAGGTTGGCAGTTCGAATTCACCAGCTGCTCCTTGGAAACCCTATGGGGCAGCTCTACTCTGTCTACAGGGTTGTTATGAGTCAGAATTGACTGGGCAGCAATGTTTTTTTTTTGTTTTTATCATGGTGGCACATTTGCATTGGAGGCCATTGGCAGTTGTTCTTGCCAATGTTGCCTGGCCAACTCTGTCCAAAACCCTTTCTTGATAGAGATTCTATTTTATATTTGGACAACTCTAATTGTTAGAAAGTTTTCCTTCTGATGAAACAAACTCTGCTTCCTCTTACCTTTGCTTGCTGAGGCTTTTTTCCTCTGTCCCATTCAAATGGACTGGACTCACTCTGGTAAGTGGTCTGCTGGGATAAACAAAAGGTGGGATTTTATCCCCAGGAGTCTCCCCTGACTCTGCTCCTCCTGCTCTGTGGTCTTTCCTCGTTCCTTGACCTCCCTTACGTTGCTTCCTAACTTTGATTCACGCTTTTCATTGAAGTTTTATCAGTAAGAATTCAGCTGGACCTGTCTTTTCCCGCTTTTTCTTAGAGATTTCTCTAGACTCTGACTCCTGGTTTTGCCCTCCATCGTTATGGATCTCGATCGTGCTAAAAGTTTGCTGCGCCAAAATTGGGAGCATCTGGGATAGGTGGTTGGTCCACCGTGGTTCAGCCCCTTCAGTCTGAGAATGATTAGCAGACTTGGTCTTGGTTCTGCCCTTTGGAGTTGCCCAGAGTACATCTAATCCCTGTAAGTATTTTAAGAGTGTGATCATATCACACTTACATGTCTCTTCTCCCTCTCCTTATACATGCTTGATAGGGTTGGTATAGACGTTTGCATCTCTAGAGATGTTTTCTGATCCACAACTAGACCAGTGGGAATTTCCTGCCTTTACTGGAATATTCTATCTTTATTGCTGTAATCTCAGAGCCCCCAGATTTTTTTGTAGTGATATGGCCATGTCCTTAGCTTATTTGAGTTGTGGTCGATCAAATACCTCCACCCTTTCCCCCCTGCATATGAATTGCTGGTAAGCCTGGTCTCTGTTATTGTCAACTTATGTCACTTACTTGTTTTTGAACACTTGTGTATCCTGTTAATTCCTCACTTTGACTTGGATTCATTACACTAGCCTAACGATACCTTCTGAATCCCCATTCTTTCATGTGCCTTTATGTTTCCTCCAAGCTTTTGTCATGTGTGCAAATGTCAAAAAGGCACATTTTGTGCTTCAAAACCAACAATGAAAGTGTTCAGTAGGGGTACAGTTTACCAATTTTGAAACTGCTTTACTTACATACTGGGGTCACACGAGTAAGTACATGGATGGTGGATGGTGGCAGCCAGGTTTCTCACTGTTAGAAAGAGATGTTAGATGAACAAGGAGGAAAGGCCACTGGTTTAGAGCCAGAGACATCAGTATGAATTCATGTCTGGCTTAATGTAGCTGCAGATAGGTAGATACAGATACAATTACAGATATGTGAGTATACATGGATTCATATGGATCCGTGTATTTCCTAGTTCTGTCCGTTGAGTGGGCTTAGAAGCAGTACACTCCAGGAGCATGGAGCACATCCAGGGCCCACAATTTTGTTTTCAAATACAATCTCCAATGAATGGAACCAGGCCTCCTTGGGGAAATGACTAAGGTAGGAAAAATAAAAGATGAGCCTGAAGCACCTCGTGTAGCAAGAAGAGAGGATGTCTCTCCTCTTGTAAGGATGAGACCACGTTGAAGAACACAACAGCCAACTGAAAAAGGTACCAATGACCAAAATTGGAATGATTTAAGCAAAAAAGTAAATAATGTAGTACTGGGTGTTGTTAAAGCACAAAATAAATATATATGAGTCCATAGTGACATACATAAGCAACTGAATAAATAAATGGAAGAGAAAGGGAAAATATTCCTCATAGAAGAATTTCAAATAATTTGCATAGAAACTCCCCCGTCTAAGAGGTGGGGCTTAACTCTACCCACTAACCCATGCCAAACTCCAGTCCTTGAGCGTGGCTGGACTTAGCAACTTACTTCCATAGAAGGAAGCTTCCATAGGAGAGAGCTCCTATAGAAGAGAGCAGTGTAAAGTAACTTTACTCTTGTGACAACCACTACCTTGCCTGGGTGATCAAGGTTAGTATCATCAGTGATAAGTCACTTTGGCAGTATGTACCTTTGATGTGATCTGATGAGAATGGCACTTTAACTCTATAGTCTTTTTCCCTAAAACCCATTAACTACGGTCTATTTGTGAGGAAAAAATCATGAAAACCCAAATTGAGGGGCATTCTACAAAATAACTGACTAGTAGTCCTCAAAACTGCCAAGGTCATCAAAAACGAGGAAAGACTGCACCCCTGTCACAGAGCACAGAAGACAAAGGAAATATGACATCTAAATGTACTGTCTTTGCAACTTTTCTGTATATCTAATATCATTCCAAAATTTAAAAATCTATTGAAACACAAAAAGAAAAGAAAGGAAAGCAAATAACTTTTAAACAAGAAGCCTGTGATATTCTAGTAGTGAATCAATCCAGTTGATATCGATCCAATAGCTGGTATTCTTTATTGAATCAGACTCATCACCAATCTACCTTCTTGTTAGAACCTTGTTAAACCATTGCAGTTGAGTTGATTCTGACTCATAGTGACCCTACAGGAGAGAGTAGAACTGTTCCGTAGGTTTTCCAAGGAGTGGCTGGTAGATTCAAACTGCCGACCTTTTGGTTAGCAGCTGAACGCCTAGCCACAGCACCACCATGGCTCCAAAAACTCATTGCTATAGCGTCAATTCGGACTCACAGCAACCCAAAATGAACTTTTTTCCAGTAGTGGAAGCATGGGAGCTGGGTCTTCAGCATGAGTGTCTTCTCCACCACAGTGTAATAATGGATTTCATTCCAGAACCTGATTCTTCCAAGGCTGTTGTACTCCACTGTACTTATTTGAACTATGTCCTGCCATTGCTGTCTTTTTTTGGGGGGTAGGACATTTGAGCTTAGAAATCCACTGGTAGTTAAAGCTAAAGATACTTAAATCCAAGATCCACATTATGTTTTCCTCATGCTGTAATCTTTTTATTGTCTCAGCTATCATATTGTATCATCCTGGTAACACCTCCCACAAAAAAAAAAAAAAAAAGAAAAGAAAAACTCAAACCCATTGCCTTCAAGTCAGTTCCAACTCATGACGACCCATATGTGCAGAGTAGAACTGCTCCATATGGCTTTCAATGGCTGAGACCTCTCAGAAGCAGATCACCAAGCCTCTCTTCCAAGGAGCCTCTGGGTGGGTTTGAACCTCCAACCTTTCAGTTAGTAGCCAGTTGTGTTAACTGTTTGCACCACCCAGGGACTCCTGGTAGTGTAGGCTATTAACTTCAGGGTTATCTGCGACTTGCCTCTCCTTTGTAAGATTCAGTCCATCCCTCTGGCTTGTCAGTGAAATTGCTTCCTGTTATCACTTTCTATCTTCCATTCACACCTCTGGTGAATCCAATCACTGGAACTCCATGGGCAAGTCACCTGTACCCCCTTCCCATCCTGTATTCACAGAACTTCCTTAAGCCACTGGAAGCTAGCGTTGGAAGCCTAAAGGTCTCTAATTACCTTTCAAATAAAACTTACAGCTCCAGCCATCTTCACAGTCCCCACAGAGCATCTGTTCCTATCTAGGATACAGACGAAGTATAACCTAGCTCTTCTATCTGACTCCCATCACTGGGATTCAACACTCTTATCTCTCAGCTTGTTGTTGTTGTTGTTAAGTGCCATTGAGTTCCAACTCATAGCAACGTCATGCACAACAGAACAAAACACTGTCCGGTCCTGTGCCGTCCTTATAATCATTGCTGTTCGAGCCTTTTGTTGCAGCCACTGTGTCAATCCATCTCATTGAGGGTCTTCCTTTTGATTGCTGACCCTTACTTTACTAAGCATGATGTCCTTTGCCAGGGACTGGTCCCTCCTGATAACACGTTCAAAGTATGTGAGACAAAGTTTCTCCATCCTCGCTTCTAAGGGGTATTGTGGAAGTACTTCTTCCAAGACACATTTGTTGGTTTCTTTGGCAGTCCATGGCATATTCAGTATTCTTTGCCAATACCTCAACTCAAAGGTGTCAATTCTTCTTTGGTCTTCCTTAGTCATTGTGTAGCTTCACATGCATATGAGGTGGTTGAAAATACCATGGCTTGGATCTGTAGTACCTTAGTCCTCAAGGTGACATCTTTGCTTTTTTACACTTTCAAGGCCTTTTGCAGAAGATTTGCCAAATGCAATGCATCATTTGATTTCTTGACTGATGCTTCCACAGGCATTGACTGTGGATCCAAGTAAAATGAAATCCTTCACAACTTCAAAATTTTTTCTGTTTATAATGATGCTGTTTATTGGTCCAGTCTGGAGGGTTTTGTTTTCCTTATGTTGAGGTGTAATCCATACTGAAGGCTGTAGTCTTTAACTTTCATCAGTAAATGCTTCAAGTTCTCTTCACTTTCAACAAGGGAGGTTGTGTCATTTGCATATCACAGGTTGTTAAAAAGTCTTCCTCTAGTCCTGATGCCCTGTTCTTCCTCATATAGTCATGGATTATTTGCTCAGCATATAGATTGAATAAGTACGATCAAAGACTACAGCCCTGATGCACACCTTTCCTGACTTTAAACCACGTAGTATCCCCTTGTTCTGTTTGAACGGCTGCCTTTTTCTCTGTGTACAGGTTCTGCACGAGCACAGTTAGGTACTCTGGAATTCCCATTCTTCACAATGTTATCCATAGTTTGTTATGATCCACACAGTTGAATGCCTTTACGTAGTCAATAAAGCACAGGTAAACATCTTTCTGGTATTCACTGCTTTCAGCCAAGATCCGTCTGACATCAGTGATGATACCCCTCATTCCACATCCTCTTCTGAATCCAGGCTGAATTTCTAGCAGTTCTCTGTCAATGTACTGCTGCAACCGTTTTTGAATTATCTTCAGCAAAATTTTACTTGTGTGTGATATTAATATTGTTTGAGAATTTTCCTATTCCATTGGATCACCTTTCTTTGGAATGGGCAGGAATATGGATCTCTTTTAGCCAGTTGGCCAGGTAACTGTCTTTCAAATTTCTTGGTATAGACAAGCAACTGCTTCCTGTATTGCATTCGTTTGTTGAAACATTTTGATTGGTGTTCAACAATTCCTGGGGCCTTGTTTTTCGCCCGTGCCTTCAGTGCAGCTTGGAGTTCTTCCTTCAGCACCATTGGTTCCTGATCATATGCTGCCTCCTGAAATGGGTGACTATGGACCAGTTCTTTTTGGTACAGTGACTGTGTATTCCTTCCATCTTCTTTTGATACTTGCTGCATCATTCAATATTTTGTCCATACCAAAACCAAACCAAACCTGTTGCTGATGAGTTGATTCTGATTCATAGCCACCCTATTAGACAGAGTAGAACTGCCCTGTAAGGTTTCCAAGGAACAGCTGGTGGATTCGAACTGCCAACCTTTTGGTTAGCAGTGGAGCTCTTAACCATCAGGGCTCCATTTTGCCCATTTAATCCTTCAATATTGCAATTCGAGGCTTGAATTTTTGCTTTAGTTCTCTCAACTTGAGAAATCCCAAGTGTTTTCTTCCCATTTGGTTTTCTAACTCCAGGTCTTTGTACATGTCATATACTACTACTTTACTTTGTCTTCTTGAGCTGCTCTTTGAAATTTTTTGTTTAGCTCTTTTACTTCCTCATTTCTTCCTTTTGCTTTAGTTACTCTATGTTCAGGAGCAAGTTTCAGAGTCTCTTCTGTCATCCATTTTGGTCTTTTCTTTCTTTTTAGTCTATTCTTGAGATGGTCTCTAAATTCAGATGGGAGACACTCGAGGTTGCACTTTGGCTCTCTTGGACTTGTTCTCATTTTCTTCAGCTTCAGTTTGAACTTGCATATGAGCAATTGATGGTCTATTCTGTATTTGGCCCCTGGCCTTGTTCTGACTGATGATTTTGAACTTCTCCATTGTCTCTTTCCACAGATGTAGTCAATTTGATTCCTGTGTATCCCATCTGGTGAGATCCACGTGTATAGTCACCGTTCATGTTGAAAAAAGGTATTTGCAGTGAAGAAATCATTGGTCTTGCAAAATTCTCTCATGTAATCTCTGACATCCTTTCTGTCACCAAGGCCATATTTTCCAACTACCAAATCCTTCTTCTTGTTTCCAACTTTCGAATTCCAATCACCAGTAATTACTGATGAATCTTGATTGCATATTTGATCACTTCAGACAGCAGAAGTTGGTAAAAATCTTCAATTTCATCTTTGGCATTAGTGGTTGGTGTGTGAATTTGAATAATAGTCGTATTAACTGGTCTTCCTTGTAGGCATATGGATATTATGCTATCACTGACAGCGTTGTACTTCAGGATAGATTTTGAAATGTTCTTTTTGACAATGAATGCGCTGCCATTCCTCTTCAATTTGTCATTCCCAGTATAGTAGACCATAGGATTGTCTTATTCAAAATGGCCAATACCTGTCCATTTCAAGTCACTAATGCCTAGGATATTGATTTTTATGTTTTCCATTTCACTTTTGACAACTTCTACCTTTCTTGATTCATACTTCATGCATTCCATGTTCTAGCTTACTTCCTGCAAAATGTTCTTCCCGGGGTGACTTTCTTCCTCCGAGATACCAGCCCACCTTCCTTCCACACCTCACCACACTTCTTTAAGAAGTTTTGAATCAAAATCCCTTCAGGACTCCAGGTACTCCAGCTTTCTCACTGACCCTTGATATTTATTTATTTATTTATTTTTAAACAGCAATGGGTTTTTGTTTTTTTTAAAAAAAAGAATATCCATGTTCTCCTGTTTCTGTAATTCTCCTTTTCTGTGCTTTATTTGAATGTAAGCTTTTTGGATTCACGTTCTGTGTCCTTTAACAACATCTTTTACTTCTATGCTTGGCTATTGGAAAGGTACTGTTTGTACAGCTTTTCCCCCCCTATAATTGTAGAATGTCAAAGTATTGTTTGAGTACAGTGGGTGTTAGTTTTATTCAGTTTGTTAAACGTGTAGTCTTCATAGTGGATGGTGGACTAATAAAAAGTTGGTGCTGCTCAACTGGGATTTGACATTTCTTTACACATTTTTTTTTTTTTTTTACACATTAGCAGTTTCTAACACCACCTTGGTGGTAGATCCTGGGCCCTTCTCTAGCAGGACCTCTGTCGTAAGATCATTCTCCTAGACTGGTCCTCCATCTGCTCACTAACAGCCCAAGTGACTTCCTTTTTCAACCTCATCCTGGGTTCTTATTTACCATCCTGAGACTTACCCAGCTCACTGTGAACTCACTGTGCAATAAAGATCCACCTTATGAGGTGTTGTAAAACCCACTGCCGTCAAGGCGACTCTGACTCATAGCGACCCTATAGAGCAAAGAGTTTCCTAGTCTGTGATCTTTATGGGGAGCAGCTGGTGAGTTTGAACCACCAACCTTTTGTTTAGCAGCCAAGTACTTAACCACTGCACCACCAGGGCTCATCATGAGATGCTCTACTGAAGAAGTGTTAAATGTAAATTCCAGGCTGTTCCCTTGATCTGTGAGTCCTAGAACTCCACCAAAAAAGCTTTACTTTTCCTGTGCACAGTTTGTACTTGGCAAAAACACACCACACTTCAAACATCTACTCCTCTGATGCAAGCTTCAAAGAGTGAATGTTATTGTGTTTCCTTTTCTTTCTTGAAGATGGGTCCCAGTCACCAGGAGCATCAGGCTCCACCGATCCTCTGTAAATGTCGATTTCTCTTTAACACACGAAGGCCACTCTCAGGAGCTGGTGCTTTTTCTTATTTCAGTGCTGCCTCTGCAACTCCTCCACTGACATTCTCTATTTCTTCGTGAGCATCCGTATGGAGAGGAAATGGCATTTCTCCACCCTCCGCCTGTGATCAGGGCCCGCCGCACAGAAGGGCAGGAGCGCACAAGGGTGAAGAAAGGCATGAAGCAGCCTCAACCCTCCGGAGGTGCTGGCCGGCGACTCTGGTGTGATGTGTGAAATAGTGTGTGTGTGAGTGTGCATCCGTGTGGTAGAGAGTGTGTGAAAGTGCATGTTTGTATGTGTGAGCATGTGTGAGTGTGTCTGTGTGATATATGTTTGTGTGCGTGAGTGTGTGAGAAATGTGTTTGCACGTGTGCGATGTATGTGTGACTGCATGTGATGTATGTTTGTGTGTTTGGGTGTGTGTATGTGATATATGTGTGTGATGCATGTATGAGTGAGTGTGTGATGTATGTTTTTGTGTGTTTGTGTGATCTATGTATTCGTGTGTGTGATATGTATGTTTCTGTTTTTGAGTGTGTGTGCGATATATGTATTTTGTGTGTGGTGTGCGCGTGTGATGTGTTTGTGTGTGATCCATGTGAGTGTATATATATGCGAGTCTGTGTGAGTATGCGTGTGTGTTTGTGTGTACGATGTACATGTGTATGATGCATGTGTGTGAGACAGTATGCGATGGATATATTTGCATGTTTGAGTGTGTGTGATATTGTATTTGTGTCTGTGATGTGTCTGTGTATATGTGAGTGTGTGTGATGTATATGCGTATTTGAGTATGTGTGATATATGCATTTGTGTGTGATGTGTGTGATATGCACGTGCGTGTAACACATGTGTGTGTGATATGTTTGTGATATATGTATTTGTGTGTCTGTGTGTATAACGCATGTGTTTGCATGTATGCAGAGAGTCCACCACCAGCTCAGGAAGGCACTGCTCCTGCCTGGGCTTCTGGAATCAGAAGAAGGATGGCCTAAGGAGATGGGCTGAGGAAGTGCCCAGTGTCCATCTGGAGGAGTGGGAGGAGAAGGAGGAGGAGGAGGGAGAGGAGGAAAAGGAGGAGGAGGGGGAGGAGGGGAGGAGGAGGAGGAAGGGAGCTATTCCGAGCCTGCAGGCTTCCGCTCCACTCTGGCCGCAACAGGGGAACCACTACCTGATGAAACGCCGGGGCTGCCCCGTCAGGAATGTGCGACCACATCCACGTTGTGTCCTCACAGGATCCAGCTCCTGGGCCACCATGTGCCCCTCCTTAACCTTGCTAGACCCCGACCTTTCCCACGTGAAAGAGTGACGGTACCCACTGTACCACGAGGACAGCCCGTGTGGATGAGTGAGCGATGCTGATGTGAGGGACTGTGTTGATGACTGCACTTCCTTCTTACTGAGAGTTATCCTCACAGGGCAGCACAAAACCTGTGACCTGCTTATGGGGTGTCTGCACAATGCATATCACTGCAGATACAACCTGTTTCTAGTTTTCTTTGAGACTGAAGAAATGAGGGGAGAGAGAAAAAGACAGTGTCTTGGTGGCTCATTAGCTTCCCACTCATGGACAGCTGACCTTTGGTGCACCGTGGTAGTATATTGCTTTGATTGGCCTCAGGATGTCTGATTTATTGGCTTTGAATTGATCTATTCATTTAAGAAAAGTTGTTTATCACTGTTACTAGTTCAGGAAAAGCACTCAATTTATCCAGTCTGGCAAAGGTCACCAGTAATAGATGTTTTGCTGATTCTGTTGGGTGACTAATTTCCATGGCATAACCACAGGAAACCTACAACATTGTCACAGTTCTAGTTTCTCGGCATGTAACCGATGGACCCACCCTGCAGTGGGATCCCGTTGGCCTGGGCTCCTTGTTGTCTGGGGACAAGGATTCACCTCGGCTCTTCCCCTTCAAAAGGACTTTGCTGAGGTACGAAACGATGGGGCAGGCTGTGGGGCTGATGTCAGCAGTGGTGCCAGGCGGCTGGGACAGCTTTCATGCCTTCCAGTGAGTCAGTCCCTCGGGTCTGAGTAGGGCTCCCCCTAACCACTGGGATGGAGGGATGCTTGGGAAAAAGCGGCCAGGCGGGCAGCACCAAGGGTAGGATCACTTCCTCTGGAAGTCTGCAGCCAAGCTGGCCAAAAGACATGCTGTGGGGCCTGCTTAGGCGCCGGCAAGTGCTCCCCGGACCTTCATACCAAAACACAGGCCACACATACCACACTCAGAAGCAAGTGGACACGTACACATGCCCGACACACCAGCAACCAACTGTGTCCTCGCTCCAACCCAGACCCTACTCCTCACCCATGGTGTGAAGGCTGAGGGTCATGAGGGGCTTGCAGAACTGTTTCTGAGTGCTTAGCACCAGTCTCGCTCAGGGGTTTGTCCCCAGCTCCTGCCAGGACTGGCCCAGCCCAGAGCCCCATGAACACTCAACCTGCACTTTGGGGAAATGAAAGTCTCGTCCTGCAAATCAAAAAAAGGAAACGAATCC
Organism: Loxodonta africana; assembly: GCF_030014295.1. Lineage (NCBI taxonomy): Eukaryota > Metazoa > Chordata > Mammalia > Proboscidea > Elephantidae > Loxodonta > Loxodonta africana. Next base: position 233,630,004 of record NC_087342.1, on the reverse strand, counting down.
AGCTAGCTGTGTTCTCTCTCTTCCTCCAGGGCGTGCCAGCCCCCCGTGGGTACCGTCTAGACCCTTGTGTCTGGGATGCCTGGGGAGACCTTCCCTCCCTGTGTCTGGCTGGTGTGCCCTGCATGTCAGGTGCATGCGCAAGAGCCACCCAGAGAAACAGTCTGCCTGTCCCATACTCCCCCCGCGTTGAGCAGCACCGGCTGAAAGAGAGCTCAGAATTCTCTTTGTAGTAACTTTTTGAGGGCACATCTATTTTTTGGAGACAATTCCTCAAAAGTGACATCTCCACTCCTAAAATGCTGACCTACATTAATTCCATTTCAATCTCCTAAGTGCCTTAAAGGATATCATGTACTGACATCTAGTATTTTCTTTTTTCTCAGTTTCAGTCTTCTACATATATAAAAAAAGGTCACTTCTCTTAGTTAACGATGGCAGCTATTTAAGGCGTTTGTAATTGTAATCAGAAACCTCAGCCTTGTCACTTTCTACCAAAGATCTGCTCCAGTACATTTTCATTCCCACTGGTCTGACAGAAACCTAAAGAAAAAAAAAAAAAAGTTGTTCTAAGCCTGTATTTAAGCTCCATAACATTTTTTTTTTAAGCTCTGAAACATTTTTTTCCCTTGGTAATTGTGTAGAGAGTTGCTAACATTTCACACCCTCGAATTCTCTGAATTTCTATGCAAATGACATAGCAGAGGCCAGGCGCTTTCTCACCCTCAGACAGACATGCAGCTGTGGAATTACTGTCAAGCTTGTGCTGCTGGACTCCAGGAAGACCTTGGTGAATTTCTGCCCTCTGATCTTCTGGCTTTTGTCTCGTCTCCAATTCCACTGTGGAGAGGGTGTCCTTAGCTCCTTTCTAACCCCCTTTCCTCCCCAGAGCCCTTGGAGTCCTCAGGAAGAAAGCTACAGACTGAATTCTGTTATTGGGAATGCTTAGGAGGGGTAACGCACAGCCACCAGCCGTCTGTCAGTGGGGGCTTGTGTGTTGCTGTGATGCTGAACAGATTTCAGGGGAGCTTCCAGACTAAGACTAGGAAGAAAGGCCAGGCGATCTACTTCCAGTGAAATGAAAACCCTATGGAGCACAATGGTCCAGTCTACAACTGATCATGGAGGCGGCGTTTCCTTCTGTTGTGTGTGGGGTCATCATGCGTCGGGGTCAACTCGAGGGCAGCCAATAACAACAAGAAGGGTCAGGAATTCCAGTTCACCTGATTTTTCTTAGATTTTTTTTTTTACTCAGGTTTGGCAACATTTTTGGTATGTGGATATACCTCATTTTCAAAGGTTCATGTAGAAAGCAAAGAGGTGAATTGAAATGTGTTTAATTACGAAAAGATTCTTCATTTTCCAAGGCTTTGCTAGTGCGTGCAGCGAATTTAATAGTAAACAATGAATTCTAGTGCACTTATGATCTCGTTTGTAAAAATTCTTCAAATTCTTTTAATTTAGACATTTCTAGGCGTGGTGAAGTGTGAGATTCCAGGCTCACTGTGGGTTTGATTCTGATGGCCTCGGAGGTCCAGGGACCACTGACCCAAACATGAGAAGAGGCCGCTGTACATTCCCTTGGGGAGTGAGCGGCGGCTGCATCTCCAGTGTCCTTGCAGGCACGCCCGCCCTCCAGCTCCCTTGAGCTTCATCCTGGGACACCAAGCTCAGTCACAGACTGACGTGGGGATGGGAGCAGGGGAAGAGATTTAATGCTGGTACTTCCCAAGTGATGCGCCTTTTCTGTAAACACATTAGTGAGCTTCCCTTGGTGGACGCAGAGCTGGGAACAAGACTGTGCAGGTAGCCAGGTCCCCCGGGCTGCCAGCAGAAACCAGGAAGGAGACTCCCCAGAAGGCCATGGCTGACAGCCGCCTTCCTCCACTAGAAGAGGTCCTGTTATCTGTCCCTGGACTGGAAGGGGGACACACATGTATTCCTGAAGGAGCTGTTGTCTTCTAGAAGGCACCGAGAAGCCAGCTGGGTACAAGGAAGGATGGAGGGGTTCATGGGGTAAAAGTCAGGCCCACGAGGGCTCACTCTCTGGTCGGCCCTTATTTGTTGTGTGGTCCTGGCAAAGACAATGGGTGCATGCTTCTGAATCTCTGCTGCCGACCTGCAAAATGCGGAGAAGAACCTCTGCCTTCCGGGCCCTCGGGGGCTTCCACAACATGTGTGAGGTGCACCTGGAGAAGCTCCATCCATGGTGACAGTTACTGAGACTCCATGGGTCTAGGAAAGACCCCTTAATCACAGCATCTTCCCCATTGGCCTGTGTCAAAGAATGGCTCTCCCACCACCACTCAACATTAGATGGTGTCATCTGAAGGCTCCTGTTAAAGTACACACCATTCTGGGACATGGATGGGGTGGGGGTGGGAGGCTGGGAAAAGAAACATTATTCTACTGAAAGGAGCCCTGGTGGCGCAATGGGTAAACGCTCAGCTGCTAATCGAAAGATTCCGACTCCTAGCGACCCTACAGGACAGAGTAGAACTGCCCCCATAGAGTTTCCAAGGAGCAGCTGGTGGATTTGAACTGCCAACCTCTTGGTTAGCAGCCGTAGTGCTTAACCACTGCACCACCAGGACTCCAGCTGTTGCCATCAAGTCCGTTCCGACTCATAGGGACAGGTAAACTCAGGAGATGTGGGAATGCTACATTTGGCTATGGATTTAGGAGAAGCAAAGAGCTCAGTGTGCAGAGGAAGAAAAGGGTAAAACAAGCTTGCAGAGAGGAACAGAAACGAGGAAAATTGGGGAAGACAGAGTTTAATGCCTGATGGCTTCAGATTGCTGACTTCTTACAGTAAACTTCCTTTAACGATGAAGCTGACTTGAGTAGGTTTCCAGGATTCACAAAGAAGAGGACCCTGACGAGACAGTGAACTTGTGGTCCAAGGCAGGAGACAAACTGTGTGCACACCCCTGACGTGGGCTATGAAGGGCCATGGGAGAGGTTCAGCGAAGGGCTGGGAGTCCTGTTCACAGGAGGGGAAGGCTGTTCCTGGCTGGTGAATTGGTGGAGGAGCAAGGCCTTGAAGACATCAGGTTTGCATGCATGGAGGTGGGAGAGGGCATTCCAAAGGAAACAATGAAAGCAAACACTGGGAGCTGGAACACAATGGGGGCTGTGTGTGAAACTGCAAACGGCTTCATTGGTCCAGTCTGGTGGGATGGCCCCAAGTAGAACAATACATTGTAATCGAATCAAAGCAAAGCAAGCCGTGGGCTGCAACTGCACCACTGAATTCTTGATTAGAGACCCAGCGAGTGAAAAATGTAGAATTGAAGGTATTCTCCTGTGTCAGCACTTTCACTTGGATGGAGTTCTCCTTTGCAAAACCTTTGGCGGTTTTTAACGCTTTTTACATTTTTTCTACCCCTTTGACCTTTCTTTACATCGAATTTCCATCAGGACCGTGTAACATCTCTCATCTCAGCATCACGTTCACTCCAGTTCTTGAAAGAAACCTTGGAAGTGTCTTTGCCAAGCCCTTTCCCAGAACATTCTATGGAGAATCCTCAACTGTTTAACAGTGTCTCTTTAATTAGATTTGCCCAGAAATAAAATGAAAACCCTGGATGTCTATGGCAGGGAGACTCATTACGCCTGTGGCAGAACATTCTGCCTGTACTTTGCAACTTCACCCCTTCCCAGCTACAACTCCTCCAAAAGGACAGACTTTTCACAGCTTTGTCTCAGACCAGCCCACCAGCATTTCCAATACCTGCAGGATAATGCATGGTGGGCAGGTTTCAGTGCAGTTTCTAGACTGAGAAAGACTAGAAAGAAAGGCCTGGAGACCTACTTCTGAAAAATAGTCATTGAAAACCTTATGGATCACAACAGAACATTGTTCAATAGAGTTCTAGAAGATGAGCCCCTAGGTTGAAATGCACTCAAAACACACAATGGCTACAACAATAGACTCAAGCACACCAATGATCATGAAGATGGGGCAGGGCCAGGCAACATTTTGTTGTGTTGTCCATGGGGTCACCGTGAGTTGGAACCGACACGAAGGCAACTAACTAGCCCCTTATCCCCTGCTGTATGGTAACAATAGAAGAAAAAATGGACAATATGATATGCTGACTTATCGGAGGATGGGAGCCTTCAACAGATTTCTCTACGTCCACAAAAGACGGAACTCCAGGGGGGCCTCAGGCTTGGCAGTGGATGGGCTGCCTGAAAGGCGTCTTCTCGTAGCTCCACAGCACCTGACGGTTACACAGAGGCTGCCCTTACTCTCCCCAAATCCTTCCACTGAGCACTAAATATTAAGAGTTGATCTGTGTATTAGTTTCCTGTTGCTGCTGCAACAAATGACCACAAATGTAGTGCGACGAATTTGTCCTCTTATTTGTCCTCTTATGGCCCTGGGGGCCAGAAATCTGAAATGGATCTGCAGGGTAAAATCAGTGTGTCGGCAGGACTGTGCTCCTTCCAAGGCTCCAGGAGAGAGACCGTTCCACTGATGTTTCCAGCTTCTAGAGACCACCTGCATTCCTGGGTTCGTGGCCCCCCCGCCCTCTTCAGGACCTATCACCCAACCTCTGATTCCATTATCCCATCTCCTTCTCCTGACTCTGACCTTCCTGCCTGCCTCTTCTAAGGGCCCCTGAGATTACATGGGGCCCACCTGGATAATTCAGGGTCCTCTTCCCAACTCAAGATCCTTAACCTTATCATATTAGCAAAGTCCCTTTTGCCATGTGAAATCACATAGTCACAGATTTCTGGGGATTAGCATGTGGACTTTTTTTTTTTGTGAGGGGGAACGTTATTCTGTCTACCAAATGAAGGTGTTCTTTTTTGGACAAATAAGCTTTGAAAATGCTGGGTTAAATAAAGTTAAATGGGTTTCTTTATTGCAGGACTTTTCCAAGTTTTTAAGAGTTGGAGTCCACAGGAAGGCAACTAACAACCACAGATGTGTATTATGGCATCTGAGGGCTTGCCAATCTCATTTGACCAAAGATCTCTCCCTACTCCCACCCCCTGTTTTTAAACATAAAACCTATTGACATCTCAGGACAAAGTGGGAATCCAGTTTCAGGTAACACACTTCAGCCAAATGGTGGAAAGTGAGGTCATGGGGAGCATGGAGGAGTGGTTCATGCCAGACCAGGGTTTGAGGGTGCTGCTTAAACAGATCAGAGTCGAGAATTGTGGCTTTTACATTTAACACATGCTCCGCAGGCCACCACGTGTTGTGTGAATAATTGAAGTCTGGGGTGGAGGAATTCCTCATTTAGGGTCTGAAATTTCATCTCTGAAATTTCTGACTAGGATTTAATTGACCTCAAGTCCACCCTCATAGGCACATAGAGAATTCAGTCATTTATTTACTCTTTCGTTAGCTTAATAAGTGACTATGTTGTTGCCACTGTCATGTTGGCTCCGACTCATGGAACAGAAGAAACGTTGCCCGATCCTGTGCCACCTCTACCATCATGCATGTCCACTGTCATGGTCACTGTGTATTTTGAGTTTCTTCCAAGCTAGGGACTCATCTTCCAGCACTACATTAGACCATGTTCTGTAGTGATCCATAGTGTTTTCGCTGACTGATTACTGAAGTAGGTGACCAGGCCTTTCTTCCTAGTCTATCTTAGTTGGGAAGCTCCACTGAAACCTACTCGCCATGGGTGTCCCTGCTGTTATTTGAGATATCGGTGGCATAGCTTCCAGCATGACAGCAACATGCAGATACCATGGTATACAAACTGACAGACGAGTGGTAGAAATGAGTAAAAGGCATCATTATATTGGGAGTTGTAAATTTACATTTTTCCTGCCCAAATTCAGCATCTCTAGTTTCCTTGCTCAGCCCTTTGCTGCTATCATCAACAGCTCTCAACTAGAATCACAGACAGCTGTCTCCCCAAAATACCCCGAGAAATGTCCTCTCTGTATATACTCTCATGGAGGTGGAACACAGTGGGAAGCAGGCTGCAGGGCGGAGCCTGGGAACCGTGCTGAGTCCCAGGTCAGCCTGGGGATTCTAGGCCTTAGGCCTGGGTCAGGGGTGGGGCGGGCAGCGTTTATATTCATGGTTGGGTTAATTTATGGGATTTATCCAAGTTAACGGCAGTGCTGGGAGGCAACGCCGCACTTCTGGCAAGTGGAGTGGGTGCTTTTAGCCACTCCATTAAGCTTCTCTCCGGAGTCTGGGCCTTCCCCACCGCAAGTGTGCATTTTCAGTGCCAAGAAACGCATTTCTCCAAACTGTCCTATTGTCACCCTCCTCCCTACCCCTGCCCCTGCCCCCGCCCCTTCGAAGCTGTTTGCAAACAGAGCCCTGGATAGGGGGGCAAACAGGCTGGGGCTGCTTGCTGGACCCTGTCAGGTACTTGTCAACCCTATTTATAGCTCAGGTAAGGATTCAGATTCGGGAGTGTTCCATTAAAAAAAAGACCACATTAACGAGCCCTGGGAGAAAATCTCTCACAAAGCTTTTGAGCTCATAACCACTTGGCTGTTAACGTTCGTAAAATAAAAATACACCGAGTGCCAGTGTGCACGTGCCCAGGCCTTGCCCATGGGCAGCCTCCCAGTGCAGTGGAACTGAGCTGGGCAGGTGCTGTCCCACACCTCTGAGGACCCCCAGGGCCCTTCCTCTCCTTGGGCCCCTGAACACACCAGTTGCTGTTGTGCCTGTTAAGTCACCTCCGTGAAGGCAGTTGGGAAGGTAACAAGAGTTGGCTTCCCTGGAGAAGCCGAAGCACTGTGGTTACCGTCCAAATCCACAGGGAAACTGGCCGCTAGCCGGGTGACAGCTGAAGGCAGGGGGCGGAGGGAGGCCCCTGTGTGGGGAGGAGGGCCAGCTGGTACAGGAGCTCAAACCAGAAGAAATGAATGTTTGAAAAGTTTCCTGTTGCCCAGTGTTGATTGGGACGTAAGCCTCTCAGAGTATTTCTGAAGTTGAAGGGAGCTGTTTGCTTACACTTGGTTCAAAAAGGAGCGTTAGGGTGGAAAACACTCCTAAGGTTTTGCTCTTTATTCTTGCCCTTCCAGCTTTCAGTCCATCTGCCTGGTGACATCAGCCCTTATTTTTAGAGCCGCTTTGATGTGATGTGCTTAACATGGGGTGGAGGCCAAAGGATTTGAGCCTTGCAGCCAGTGATCACTTGGCTGGTTCGTGGCTGTGTCTTCCTTCCTCAGTGATGGGAGGCTTGGCCGTGGGTGTTCAGGGACTCTTGGCGAGCTGGGAGGATGGGTGGGCAGGGCTGGGGTGACTCATGGTGCCAGTGAGTCTCCAGCAGACTCTCCTGCCCAGTCCCCCTGGTCCTCCATGGGTGACCTCTGCCCCCCTCGCACTTCCACTCTCTCAGGTTCCCCAAGAAGGCCAAGGGCCCTAGCTCACCTCTCCCCTTCTCTTTTCCCAGCCAACATAGGGGCTTTTCTCCACGGGGGAGAAACGACTCTCACCTGAGGCTGCACTCTGCATACACAGTCATTGGCAGAGCTTCAAGGTGGTTTGATTCTCCATTATGCTGAAGCAGAAGTGGCACTGGGTGGATACTCTCAGCAACTCCACGTGTGTCAGAGTAGAACTGTGCTCCACACCGTTTTCAGTGGCTGAGTTTTTGGAAGTAGATCGTCAGGTCGTTCTTGCAAGGTGCCTCTGAGTGGATTTGAACTTCCAAAGCAACCAAGCTGTTAACCATTTGCAACGTTCGAATCAGAATCTATGCATAATTTTAGAAGAGATGGCTAATTCCAAAATATCCCAAGTACTACATCCTCCAACTATAAATACTTTTCAAATACTATATCTGTGACCTGTTCTCTCTCAACTTCCCTCTAACCTCCATCCTTTCACGCCAAGAACTAGAACTAGCAGGATTTATTTTAACCCTGGGAAGGGGACAAACGTCAAAGGACAGTGCAACTCAGGCCACTCTTGCTCCAAACTCAGGGCCTCATCATACTGGGCTCAGCAAACCTTCTCCATACTCCCTGAAATAGCATGGCCTTAGGGCTCTCAATGTGGGCTGTCCCTTTTCTCAGGAGTCCCTGAGTGGCGCAAATGGTTGATGTGCGCAGCTACTAACTGAAAGGTTGGCTGTTTGAATCTACCCAGAGGCACCTTGGAAGAAAGGTTTGCATCTGCTTCCGAAAGGTCACAGCCTTTGAAAACCCTATGGAACAGTTCTACTCTGAAACACATGGGGTCTCCATGAGTCGGAATTGACTCCATGGCAATGAATTTGTTTTTTTGTTTTTTTTTTTTTCTTCTCATTTCCTGCCTCTCTTACTAGAAGCTGGGGAGGAAGACACACATCTCTCAGTCAGATTGACAAACTGTGGTCCAGGCCATTCAGCTCTGCATGTGAGGGACATTTTGTCCTAAAGGCCAGACAAGGAGCAGCAAGCAGATTTCATTTCTTGCGTGGACTCCTTGTGACTGCAGATGCTGCCTGGACAGCTGGTTTGGAAGATTTCAAGGACTCCTCCAGGCTCTTGGAATCAGCCAATTCTGATTGATTGCTCATGTCTGCCAGGGGTGTGGGACAGGAGCCAAGGACACGGACATCTTGGACCTGTCCCCCTGGCCTGGTTCCTTCCCCTCCATCTGTGCTGGAGCTCCTCTATTACATGCTGGGAACCTGGGGGTCCTGTCTGTATCTTGGTGGCCCTTCCTATATCTTCAGCAGTAACCTGCTGACCTTCACCAGCCTTGTGCTTACCAGGTCTGAGGAACACCATCTGGGGCTGCTTCACTTTCACGTCTGTTCCCCTGTCTGTTTACTCCCCACTGCCTGCTGGGTGCTGGAGGAAGACCAGGAGACGCAGCGGGCCGCAGACCCTGAGGACAGGTGGTTTCTAAGAGGACAGCAAACTAAGCAAACACCTCCCTGAGGCGGTTCATGGCCCCCAAGTGCTTCGTCCGCCCTCTCCCCAGTCCTTCTTCACTGCTGTATAGTGCTCCATCCATGTTCACTCCGTTGCTTTAAGACATGTAGTTGCACCTCCGTGTAATCTGCTCTCAGTTCTTCACACCCTCCTGCTGGTGCAGGTGTGGAATGGGGTTGGGGAGAAGGGAATCAAGGTTGGGAGAGGAAGGTGTCCCAGTGAAGCTGAGGGTGAATCAAGGTCGGAGAAGGAAGGGGTCCCAGTGAAGCTGAGGGTGGGAATCCAGAAAGGGATGGTGGGGAAGGCTGCCCAGGGCAAACTTCACCTGTTTCACAGTTAATTCTTAATACTGGCTCATCACTACAATAAATACCAGAGATTACCACATCATGTACTGGATATACTGGGAATCTCAGCATCCACAGAATAAAATACAGGCCAAGAAGAAAAGAACACCCATATGAGGTCCGCACTTCAGGCCAGTCATGTAAGACAGGCTGTGGAGCCTTGCTGATACTTGGAGTACACCACGTATGCACCATGGAGAAATACAGAGACCTGCAGTGAAAATGGCCAGTGTGGGTGGCCGGGGATGCTTGGGCAGCAATGAAACAGAGGACAGGAGTGTAGGAGGCCTGTCAGCAGCAGTGGCAAGAGCTCAGAATGAGCAGGAGAGTCTAAAAACAAAGGCAGGCCCAGCTCCTGGCCCAAGAAGTTAAACCCTGTCTTTGTGTCTAATTTGCTCTGCTTATAATTCAGAAATGATTAGGTTTAGGACCCACCCCCATGCTGGCATGGCCTCATTAGCAAAACAAAAGAAAACCCTCTATTTCCAAGCAGGGTCATATTTATAGGTAGAGAAGTCAGAATTTCAACACATATTTTGGGGGGACACAATTCAATCCATCTAGTAAATGATAGAGGAAACCTGGTGGCACAGTGGCTAAGCACTTGGCTACTAACCAAAAGGTCAGCAGCTCAAACAGACCAGCCACTCCTCAGGAGAAAGATGGGGCAGTCTGCTTCTGTAAAGATTATAGCCTTGGAAAACCTATGCAGCAGGTCTACTCTGTCCTGTAGGGTTGCAATGAGTTGGAGTTGACTCGATGGCAGTGGGTTTTGGTTTCAGTAAATGATATTACTCATGTTATTTTGTAAAATGAACATGGGCAGTCAGATTGAGTTACGAAAAATCCCTCTAAAGTAAAACTCTCCATATAAGAAAAAGATCTACTCATCTGAGGTGACAATTTACTCCAAGTGATGCCAAGGGTGTCAAAATCTCTTTACAAAACAAGAAAGTAGATTGTTCAGTGGGGCTTATGAAAATACCTTTATCAAATAGAATCAACAAATATTTACAGAGTGGTAATTGCAGAGTGGTAAAAAAAAAAAAAAACCCTCACAACTGGACCAATAAGCAACGTCATGATAAATGGAAAAAAGATTGAAGTCATCAAGGATTTCATTTTACTTGGATCCACAATCAACATTCATGGAAGTAGCAGTCAAGAAATCAAATGACACATTGCATTGAGCAAATGCGCTGCAAAGGACCTCTTTAAGATGTGACTTTGAGGACTAAGGTGCGCCTGACCCAAGCCATGGTATTTTCAATTGCATCATATGCATGTGAAAGCTGGACAATAAATAAGGAAGACCAAATAAGAATTGATGCCTTTGAATTATGGTGTTGGTGAGGAATGCTGAATATACCATGGACTGCCAGAAGAATGAACAAATATATCTTGGAAGGAGTACAGCCAGAATGCTCTTTAGAAGCCAGGATGGTGAGACTTTGTCTCAAATACTGTGGACGTGTTATCAGGAAAAATCAGTCCCCAGAGAAGGACATCATGTTTGGCAAAGTAAAGGGTCAGCAAAGAGAGGAAGAACCTCAGTGAGATGGATTGTTGACACAGTGGCTGCAACAACAGACTCAAGCATAGCAACGATTATGAGGAATAGTGTAAGACTGGGCAGTGTTTCGTTCTGTTGTACCTAGGGTCTCTACGAGTTGGAACTGACTCAATGGCACCTAACAACAACTGCAGTTATGATTACAGAGAAACAATCTAAAACAATATGGACATATCTGATTATATAGAATTAAAAATCACAATGTCATAAAACCCAAGGACACTAAATACACTAAACAGAAAGAAGCCAGTACAAGCAATACTGGAACGTTTTTGCGATGAGATTGCCAGGAGGTGAAGAGCCCCTGGAGTCAGTCTGGCATTTTCTAACTTCGTGATCTTGGCCCAAGTGTGTAAATGATGGAGCCCCTATTTCTTCAACTATAAAATGGGAATAATAATAAAAATAATGAAATTATTTAGCATGGAACTTGGCAAATACTGATGACAATGAATGATGGATGATAATAAATATATATTACAAATAAATATACTTGCAACAAGTGATGGAGATTCACTATAAAAATAATATAAAAGACTCTTACAAATTTACTAAAAAAAAAAAAAAAAAATCCCTGAAAGACTAGTGGCCAAAAAAGTTCACAGTTTGCACAAGAGGAAATAAAAGTAGTCAATGAATGTTAGAAAAAGAATAAACCTCTTTACTCACTGGGACTGAAGTACGATTATAAAATTACTTTTAAAATTAGTCATGATGGAGAAAAATAATAAAAGAAAATGCAGTTAACTAGGACTGTCCAGTAGTTCCTAGTGCAAATTTGTTTATTTTGCGAGAGAATTTGGTAACTAATCAGGAGTCATAATAGTCTACATTTTCACCCCATAATTTTGACTGAGACGCTGGCTCCAGGCTCTGAAAACAGTCGCTGCTTCCCCGTGGTTGTTCGTTCTCAGTCTTTGTCACTCAGGTCAACTCTTTAGATCTGTGTTTGATGGTCAGGGTTCGTAGATCGTCATGTATGTGATCGATTCACTTGTTTTTCCGAGTCTTTGTTGCGAGAGGGATCCGAGGTAGCTTCTACCTAGTCAGCCATCTTGGCCCCGCCCCCTCTGAGATCTTCTTTTGAAGAAGCCTTCTTGACCCCATAATTTTGGTCTTGAGAATGAAATAATTGAAATTAGAAGAAAGCTACACTTAAAACGAAGCATGGAGGTAGAATTTAGAAGAGTGAAAAACCAATCCAATAATACAAAAATATCCAACGATATTCTTTGTCGTAGAATAGCAAATCTATAACATATTAATTACATGGTGACTAAAAATGATAGCGTGTACGTGAAGTAATGCTAAGTAGAATACCATAAGGAGCCCTGGGGGTGCAATGGTTAAGTGCTCGGCTGCTAAGTAAAAGGTTGACAGTTTGAACCCACCAGTGGCTCTGAGGGAGAAAAGACCTGGTGATCTATCTGCTCCCGTTAAGATTACAGCCTAGGAAACTCTATGGGGCAGTTCTACTCTGTCACACAGTGTCACTATGAGTCAGAATTGACTCGACGGTATACAACAGTGACAGAATAAAACATTGGAATAATTAATTGCAAATACTTTTAAAATAACACATATATGGATAAGGATGAGATGAAGCTATAGAGAAATGTAATTCATTTTACGTAGGTAAAAGGTTTTAGGTATAGTTTTCTGTGTATTGTTAATAAGTTTTACGCAGACAGCTACACCCAAATCCTCTTGCTTGTATATAATACTCCCTGGCACCTAACAACAACAACATCTGTGCACTATTTTATTGATAATTATATTGAAATACATATAAACAATCATATTTCTCCATATTTACTGATTCATTTTGTGTTGACCTATACTAGGGTTACAGAAGTCCCATTCAGGCATCGAGTTAAGACATAAGCTAGCCAAGTCCTCTTTGGGGCATTTCCTGACTCAATTTAGTAATACCAGCTGAGCATGTATATTTGTCTCTCCAAGGGAAACTTTATCCCCTCAAGATTCACGCTGGACACCCTGATACTTTCTTTAGCGTTATTATAAGAACTCCATTTTTTAAACCGCTAAATCATTCTCTATGACACTTATTCCTCAGAATAGCTTCAAAGGTCACTGGATTTTTCATCCAGAAAAGGAAAAGTTAATTCGGAAGGTACCGGATAACTAAAAAAGATTGTACTTGATGCAACCAGCCAAATAAAAACGTCCAGCCATTCACCTGGCTGTGGTTTTTTGAGGAGGCCTCTGAGTTTATAAATGGCATGAACACTTTCCAGAGCCCAGATCAGCCAGTGTGTGCAATGTGAAGAGAGGCTATTTCTGTCGGAGGGCTCCGGTTACATGTCCCAGCCTGGAAGCTTTGTTCTCAGATTCATGCTGTCATCAGAAGGCCTCAATACAAACTCAGCCCCGTCTGCCAGTGGGCTTAGCTGTGACCACAGCTGCAACTCGGCTGTCATGTGAAGCACTCGGCTCTTCTGGGTCTGGAATGCCTGTTGGCCACGCCTTCTGCCTGCCTTTCCTTCTTCTGGAATCTTGTCCATCCTTAAAGTCAACTCAGGGTTTTCTCCACCTTCCTAGACCACTTACCTTCATGTGACCTTCAATAGCAGTGTAGTCTGGCCCTTTTTGTTTACTTTTGCACTTATCATGATAGTCTTTATACCGCTGCTGTTAGTTTCCACTGAGTTAGCTCCAACTCATGGCCACGTTAGGTGTAACAGAATGAAACGTTGCCTGGTCTTGTGCCATCTTCACAATCGTCAATATGCCCGAGTCTATTGTTGTGGCCGCTGTGTATTTTGAGTTCCTTCCAACCTGGGAGAGGGGCTCATCTTCCAGCACTATATCAGACTGTATTCTGTTGTGATCTATAGGGTTTTCATTGGATAGTTTTTGGAAGTACATTGCCAGGCCTTTCTTCCTAGTCCACCTTAGTCTGAAAGCTCAGCTGAAACCTGTCCACCATGGGTGACCCCGCTGGCAATTGAAATACTGGTAATAGGGCATTTAGCACCACAGCAACACACAAGTATGGCACACTGACAGACGGGCGGTGGCTTTATATATGGTTAGCTTCTATAAAAGAGACGGGTGCCTGTATGTCCCCTTCTAACTAATGGCACGCTTCTCGGGGGAAAGGGGCTCTTTGTCCAGTTCATAGGGCTGACATAGTGCCTGGCCCATAGACCACCAGAGGATCTTAAAGTGGTCCATGGAGAGACTTTGGGTGGTCTATGACTTCTCCCAAGTTGTAGGCCAAGTTTGTGTGCTTGTCCAGGGCAGACACTGTTGCTGGCTACCCCTCTCCTTTGTTCCCTAACAAGCCCCAGGGATTTGAGCCAATCCTGGAGGTCTCTTTCCCTCACCAGTGATTGGTTTTCTGGTTTGGCATGCTACTTACCAGATCAATGGGATCTGAAGGTAAGTCAGGAAACCTCTAGGGAAGGTGGTTCCCATTACTGAGCGGGAGGCATGAGAAGAAATGCTCCTTTTCCTCATTGGACATCACTGGACACATGAGATAGCTGGAACAGATGCAGCCCTTTTCGAATCAAACTTAGCCGATGAGACTAAGAGGGCAGAAGGGAAGAGTGCAGAGCACCTGGGTCCTTAGAGCTGTGGCTAGGCCATTGCACTAGCCAACCCCAACTGGTTGACTCTAAGCTTCTTGTTATGTGATATAATAAATGTCCTTATTTCTTAAGACATTCTTTTAATTGAATTTTCTCTATTTTTATAGCTTATACACTAAACATGAGTTTAGCAGTCCAGGGTTTTTATTAGATGATCAAATGAATCTGAGACCCTTCCCAAAGATTAAGAATGTTTACAGTAGGTGTTCAGTAAATACTGATTGCTTATTTGACTGAGGCACAGAGAAACCCTGGAAATTCCTCTCAGCAAGCCAGGCCTGGTGGGAACTTGCCAGACCTGCTGAGCTGGAATTTGTTGTCAGCACACTGAAGCCCACTGCTTCGAGCTGCCTGCCATAAGAGAACAACAGAAGCCAGAATGTCGGAGCGAACAGGCATCCTGAGGTGTTGCACCAGAAGTGATGCCAAAGAGAGGGCCCAGCTGGCTGTGTGGATACCGTTTCACTGGGGGGAGACGTCCATAGAGTTGGCATCATCCAGAGACACAGGGCAAATTGGCTTTACCTCACCTGCCAGCTCTAATGGACGGGTGGTGTTGAGACAGACTCTGAAGCCGTGCCTGAATTTGCCAGGGAACCATGCCTTGCTTTGTGGAGTCTGCCATGGACCCAAAAGAAGGGAGACAATGGGTCACGTCAGTTGCTCGTCCCCCCTGTCCAGGGTCTGGGTCTGGCCTTTCCAGATTCAGAGGCTCAGGGAGCCCCTCCAGAGCGGAGAGAGTCAGAGATTGGTTCACTTGCCTTTAGAAAAGGGCCTTTGGTATGCTTCTCTGCTCCAAACAAACCTTCTGGATCTTTGGCAACCAGTCTTCTGGGGGAATGTGCACATAACAGGTTTGTTTGTACGTCTCCCCCTTGTAAATCAATGAACAGGAGAGTGTACATGTAACAGGTGTGTTTGTACACCTCCTCCCTCGTAAATCAATGAACAGGAGAGTGTTCATGTAACAGGTGTGTTTGTATGCCTCTCCCTTGTAAATCAAGGAACAGGTGAGTGTGCACATAACAGGTGTATTTGCACACCTCTCCTTTATAAATCAATGAACAGGAGAGTGTATGCATAACAGGTGTGTTTGTACGCCTCCCCCTAGTAAATCAAGGAACAAGAGCATGTGCACACACAGGTGTGTTCGTAAGCCTCCTTCCTCGTAAATCCGTGAACACGAGAATGCACATAGCAGGTGTATTCATATGCAGCCTCTTCTCATAAATTAACAAATGGCACCAGGCCTACCAGTCAGTCTCCTGTGAGTTCAGCAAATATATTTCCCTCTATTGTTACAGTGGAAACCCTGGTGGTGTAGTGGTTAAGAGCTATGGCTGCTAACCAAAAGGTCAGCAGTTCGAATCCAACAGCCACTCCTTGGAAACTGAATGGGGCAGTTCTACTCTGTCCTATACGGTCCCTATGAATCAGAATTGATTCAATGGCAGTGCGTTTGTTTTTTTTGGTTTATCGTTACAGTACTTAGGAGCCCTGATGGCTCGGTGGTTAAGCATTTGGCTGCTAACCAAAAGGTCAGCGGTTTGAACCCACCAGCCGTTCCATGGCAGAAAGATGTGGCAGTCTGCTTCCATAAAGATTACAGCCTTGGATACCCTATGGGGCAGTTCTACTCTGTCCTACAGGGTCACTATGAGTCAGAATCAACTCGAAGGCAATGGGCATTTTGTTTATCATTATGGTGGCCTCTCCCACGGAGAGTGGCAGTAAACTGCACAAGGCCCCTTTCTTTCAGGCCCTGAG
Source organism: Loxodonta africana (assembly GCF_030014295.1). NCBI lineage: Eukaryota > Metazoa > Chordata > Mammalia > Proboscidea > Elephantidae > Loxodonta > Loxodonta africana. The sequence continues at coordinate 233,613,835 of NC_087342.1, read as the reverse complement.
AAGAAGTGTGCCCCCTTTTGTTGAGGCACTTTTCTCCTGAGTGCTACAACACAGCCTGAGTTGGGCCCAGCGTGCTGACTCAGTGCCAGGAGACCTGGGTTCAAATCCCAGCATGTATTCATTTGTTGTGTGGTAAGTGCTCAGGGCCTCAGTGTCCCCTCTTCACAAGGGAGGGCTTGGCTTCCACTCAGCTTCAAGGGTCTGAGGCCACTTGCTGCAGCCCTGGGTGCTGTGGAGGAACAGAGAGACGATGATGAGATGAGGAAAGGGTGAAGAGCCTCGTGTGTGAGGTGAGTGTGTGAGGTGATGTGAGCTGGAGAGGCTGGCCTGGCAGGAGAGGGAGAGGCCAGCAGGCTGGACAGGCTGTGCTGGCCACTGAGGGAGAGGGGTGAGGACAGGGTCTGAAGGAGAGGGGCGGGGGCACTCCCCAGAGGAAGTGACTGAGGAGGACCCAGGACAGGGCCTGAGGGAGACGGGGGGGCACTCCGCAGAGGAGGAGGCCTGAGGAAAGCCCAGGACAGGGCCTGAGGGAGACGGGGGACACTCCGCAGAGGAGGAGGCCTGAGGAGAGCCCAGGACAAGGCCTGAGGGAGAAGTGGGGCACTCTCCAGAGGACGAGGCTGAGGAGAACCCAGGACAGGGCCTAAGGGTGGGGGCACTCCCCATAGGAGGGGCCTGAGGAGAGCCCAGGACAAAGCCTGAGGGAGACGGGGGCACTCCCCAGAGGGGGGGCCCGAGGAGGGCCCAGAACAGGACATGGCTGCCTGGGTCCAGCGGAAGGACAGCCACTCTCACCTGGTGAGAATACATATTTCACTCTGAGATGATGGATGTAGGGAAGGTTCAGTAGGAAAATGACATTTTCAGGAGATTTACCTGGCTACAGTAGACCAGAGGGAGAGGAAGAGGTCTGGTGGCAGAGGACCTCAGTGTGAGCCTCTGTCTAGGGGTGCTTGGGGCCCACAGAGGGAAGGCCGCTCCACAGTCGCTCGGAAACACACAGGGCTGGGAGGAACCCTCCTCTCCCTCCCTCACTTCCACTTCTGCCTTCTTCCCTCCCCTCCCTTCCTCTCCCATCCCCTCCCTCCCCTCCCTTCCCTTTCTTTCCCCTCCCCCATTTTCTCCCCTCTGCTGCCTCCCTTTCTTCCCATTTTCCTCCCTTCCCCTCCCCTCCCCTTCCCTTCCTTTTCCTTTCCTTCCCTCTTCCTCTCCCTTCTCCCTTCTCTTCCTATTCCCCCCCTTCCTTTCCCCTCTCTCCCCCTTTTTCCCCTCCTTTTCCTTCCCTCCCACCTCCTCCCCCTTCCTTCCCCCTCCCCCCTTCACTGTAGCAGCAGCACCTTCCTGGGGAGGACTGGAGGGACCTGGAGGCCCACAGAGCAGGGACATGTGTGGGGTTGGGTCACACTCTGCGCTGTGAGAGGTTGGTGTCACTTCCTCTCCCTGGTCCCCTCTGAGAGTGTTTCCTGACTGAGGACCTGGGTAGGGGGGAGTTGCCTGTGATCTCAGGGGGTGAAGCAGATGGGGCTTCTGGCTCCTAGGAGTGGCTGAGGACATGACCTTCCTCTGCCTCTCTTTTGGGAAAGGAAGTCTTTGGAGGTTAGCAGCAACTGAGTAAATCCCAGTGCTCTGATAAGCAGGGCCTCTGGAGAAGGCCTGCTTCCTCTGATTGTCTGGGGGTGCTGTGCTGGTGTGTGGGACATGATAACCCGGCCTCCATGCGGGCGGAAGCGGGCCTGGCCTGAGCATGGAGCAGCAGGCCTGTGCTTTGTTAGTGTGGATGTGGGACATTCTTCTGGTGAGCTGTCTTGATCTGGCTGCCCAGGCAGCTCAAGTTCCTGGGCCCAGGCTGCAGGCCACATAATGGGACCATGAGGCATCTAATTAGATCATAACCTTGGAGTTCTGGGAAGGGACAGGCCTTGGAGGGCTGGGACCATGCTAGCTTCTGGGGTCTGCTCCCTGCACCTTGAGTGCCATCGCCTGGAAAAGTGTCAGTTACCCCTGCTGAGTGCGTGACCAGAAAGGAGGAGGAGGCCGCCTGGCTATGTGGAGCCTTCTTATGAGTGAAAACTTCCTCTGTGCGGCTCCAGGGAGCCACAGTGACTCAGACCTCAGACGGGACTGACCTGACTCACCAGATCAACGGTGGAGAACCAAGGAGGCTGGCTTCAGCTTAATATAAGGGAGACTGTCCTCGTAATTAAAGCTGTTCACAGCGTGGAGCTAGCTGCCCGGAGCTGGAAAGCTGCTTGATGTGGGGAGAGCTGACACTGAGGTTTTCAGGGGACCCCTGGCCCTATTTTTCTATTTTAAACTTTAATTTCAAGTGTGTTTTATTAGTATGGATGTGGTACTACGTACGCACTGTAGAGAGAAAATAAAACCTGTTGCCATTGAGTCGATTCCGACTCATAGCGACCCTATAGGACAGAGTAGAACTGCCTAATAGGGTTTCCAAGGAGCGGCAGGTGGATTCAAACTGCCGACCTTTAGCTTAGCAGCCAAGCTCTTAACCACTGAGCCACCAGGGCTCCAATTAGAAAATAGAGGCATGCAAAAAAGAAACAAATGACAACTTCCCTTTTCTACCACTCAGAGCCCGCCACTGTGAATATCTTAAAGCATGTCTTTCCTGAAAAAAAGTTGTATCTATGAAAATGTTTTGTAATCTGCTTTATTCAGTGATCTCTGTTTCCCTTTCTCTTTCAGCAAATTCCATCTCATCTGATACCTCGTCTACGTTCACATTGTGTGTTCTTTGCAGCACGTTCCTTCAAAGCCACATGGAACCCATGGCCATGCCTTTTAGCTGGTTGCTGTGGCCCTACATGTCTTTAATCTAGCTCTGTCCCTTTTTATGACATGAACTTATTGAACAGGCTGGGCCAGTTATGCTGCACAATATTCTGCCTTCCGGATTGGTCTGGTGGCTTTTCTGTGATATCGTTTTGCTTGCTCCTCTATGCCCTGGATTTGCCTGTAAATTGGATTCAGATTAAACATTTTTGGATAGAAGGCATTGGATGCACTTCTGATGGTATCCTGTCAGAAGATGCAGAAAATCTGGTTGACACCTGTCAGGCCGTTGCCAGGTATGTGGATGGTATAAGGTGGATCCTGCCTTGGGGGGAAGTGCAGCTGGGTGACCTCCAATGTCCCTTTCAACAACAAGGTTTTTGCAACTGGAAAGTTTCTGATACTTGAGATAGAAACCTGGGCACTTACCCTCTCTGGTGGTGGTTGCATTGGGAGAAGAAGCAATGCAAGGTCTGCTATGCCTTCTTGCTGACCCATCCTTAATGCTGCCCTCGGGCAGTTATGCCAACCCCAAGACACCTTGTCTGTGTTGTCAGGTGCCTTTGAGTCTGTTCCAAAACGCTGCCCAGTCCTGTGCCATCCTCACAATTGTTGTTATGTTTGAGCCTGTTGTTGCAGCCATTGTGTCAACCCATCTCATGGAGGGTCTTCCTCTTTTTCACTCACCCTCTACCTTATCGAACATGATGTCCTTCTCCAGGGACTGATCCCTCCTGACAACATGTCCAAAGTACATTAGATGAAGTCTCATCTCATCCTTGCTTCCGAGGAGCACTTTGGCTGTACCTCCTCGAAGGTAGGCTTGTTTATTCCTCTGACAATCCATTGCATATTCAATATGCTTCACCAACACCGTAATTCAAAAGCATCAATTCTTCTTAGATCTTCCTTATTCATTGTTCAGTTTTTGCATGCATTATGAGGTGATTGAAAATACCATGGCTTGGGTCAGGTGCATCTTAGTCCTCAAGGTGACATCTTTGGTTTTGAACACTTTGAAGAGGTCTTTTGCAGCACATTTGCCCAATGCCATAAGTCCTTTGATTTCCTGACTGCTGCTTCCATGGGCGTTGATTATGGATTCAAGTAAAAAGAAATCCTTGAGAACTTCAATCTTTTTTCCGTTTATCATGATGTTGCTTATTGGTCCAGTTGTGAGGATTTCTGTTTTCTTTATGTTGCGGTGTAATCCACACTGAAGGCTGTAGTCTTTGATCTTCATCAGTAAGTGCTTCGCATTCTCTTCGGTTTCAGCAAGCAAGGTTATGTCACCTGCATATCGCAGGTTAATGAGTCTTCCACCAATCCTGATGCTTCATTCTTCTTCATATATTCCAGCTTCTCAGATTATTTGCTCAATAGAGATTGAATAAGTATGGTGAAAGGATAAACCCCTGACACATACCTTTCTTGATTTTAAAACACACAGTATCCCCTTGTTCTGTTTGAACTACTGCCTCTTGGTCTATGTACAGGTTCTGCATGGGTACAATTAAGTGTTTTGGAATTTCCATTCTTCCCAATGTTATCCATAATTTGTTATGATCCACACAGTCAAATGCCTTTGCATAATCAATAAAACACAGGTAAACATCCTTCTGGTATTCTCTGCTTTCAGCCAAGGTACGTCCTCTTCTGCATCTGGCTTGAATTTTTGGCAGTTCCCTGTTGACATATTGCTGCAGCTGCTTTTGAATGATCTTCAGCAAAATTTTACTTGTGTGTGATATTAGTGATACTGTTCAATAATTTCTGCGTTCTGTTGGATTACCTTTCTTTGGAATGGGCACAAATATGGATCTCTTCCATTCAGTTGCCAGGTAGCTGACTTCCAAGTTTCTTGACACAGGTAAGTGAGCACCTCCAGTGCTGCATCTGTTTGTTGAAACTTATCAGTTGGTATTCCGTCAATTCCTGGAGACTTGTTTTTCATCATTCCCTTCAATGCAGCCTGGACTTCTTCCTTTAGTACCGTCAGTTTTTGATCATATCCAACCTCCTGAAATAGTTGAATGTCAACCAGTTCTTTTTGGTACAGTGACTCTGTGTACCTTTCATCTTCTATTGATGCTTCCTAAGTCATTCAATATTTTTACTGTAGAATCCTTCAATATTGCAACTCGAGGCTTGAATTTTTTCTTCAGTTATTTCAGCTTGAGAAATGCTGAGCATGTTCTTCCCTTTTGGTTTTCTAACTCCAGGTCTTTGCACATGTCATTATAATACTTGACTTTGTCTTCTTGCACCATCCTTTGAAATCTTCTGTTCAGCTCTTTTGTTTTGTCATTTCTTCTTTTGCTTCAGCTACTCTGTTTTCAAGAGCAAGTTTCAGAGTCACTTCTGACATCTCTTTTGGGCTTTTGTTTCTCTCCTGTCTTTTTAATGACCTTTGGCTTTCTTCATGCATGATGTCCTTGATATCATCCACAACTCACCTGGTCTTCCGTCATTAGTGTCAATGTGTCAAATCTCTTCTTGAGATGGTCTCTAAATTCAGTGGGGGTATAGTCAAGGTAGTATTTTGGCTCTAGTGGACTTACTCTAATTTTCTTCAGCTTCAACTTGAACTTGCATATGAGCAACTGATGTTCCGTTTCGCAGTCAGCCCCTGGCCTTATTATGACCGAGGATATTGAGCTCCATCATCTCTCTCCACAGATGTAGTTGATTTGATTCCTGGGTATTCCATCTCGTGAGGTCCACGTGTATAGTCACCATTTATATCGTTGAAAAAACGTATCTACGATGAAGAAGTCATTGGTCTTGCAAAATTCTATCAGGCAATCTCCAGCATCATTTCTACCACCAAGGCCATATTTTCCAACTTCTGATCCTTCTTCTTTTCTTCCAACTTTCAAATTCCAATCACCAGTAATTATCAATGTATCTCGACTGCATGTTTTATCTATTTCATACTGCAGAAGTTGCTAAAAATCCTCAATTTCTTCATCCTTGGCCTTTGGCCTTAGTGGCTGGTGCCAAAATTTGAATAATAGTCGTATTAACTGTTCTTCCTTGTTGGTGTATGGATATTGTCCTATCACTGACAGCATTGTACTTCAGGATAGATCTTGAAATGTTCTTTCGAACGATGAATATGAAACCATTCCTCTTCAATTTATCATTCCTGGCATAGTAGGCCATACGATTGTCCGATTCAAAATGGCCAGTACCAGTGCATTTCAGCTCACTAATGCCTAGAATATTGATCTTTGTGCGGTCCATTTCATTTTTGATGCCTTCTAATTTTCCTAGAGTCATACTTGGTACATTCCATGTTCCAATTATTAATGGATGTTTGCAGCTGTTTATTCTCATTTTGAGTCGTGCCACCTCAGCAAATGAAGGTCCTGAAAACTTCACTCCATGCATGTCATTAAGGTTGACTCTACTCTCAGGAGGCAGCTTTTCCCCAGTTGTATTTTAAGTGCCTTACAACCTGAGGCGCTCATCTTCTGGCACTATACCAGACAGTGTTCTGCTGCAATCCATAAGGTTTTCAATGGCCAATTTTTTCATAAGTAGACTGCCAGGTCTTTCTTCCCAGTCTGTCTGAGTCTGGAAGCTCCACTGAAACCTGTCCACCATGGGTGACCCTCCTGGTATTTGAAATACCGGTGGCATAGCTTCCAGAGTCACACCAACACACAAGCCACTACAGTACAGCAAACTGAGAGAGATGTGCGGGGCCAAGACACCTGGTCCTCAGAAATTCTGTATCCAGTGGTTATGCTAAACCCAAGACACTCAGTCCTCAGAAATTCTGCCCTTGGTTTCCCAGGCACTTTGAGTAATGGGATGTGCTTTCATCCATCGAGAGTTTACCCATAGACTGCAAGGAGACTTGGTTAATTGTATACTTACCTGTCTCCCTTTCTAGACCAAGTTTCCAGGAAGGACCATAACTCTTTTTCTCCAATGTTATATAGATTTTTTTTTCTTTGGAGGAACAGTTTATAATGAAAAACACTAATCTTGTTTGTTTGCTGATTTTTGACAAATAGATACATTTGTGTAATCTATACCACTACTATATAGAAATTCCCATCCCCCGTAAAGTTCTTCCCAGTTGATCCATGCCAATCCAGAAGTAACCACTGTTTGTTTGTTTGTTTTCCCCTGTAGATTAATTTTGCCTGTTCTAGAACTTCACATAAGTGGAATCAACAGTATATTCTCTTTTACTCTGTCTATTTTGGGGTTTCATCCATGGTGGTGGAGGCATCAGTAGTCCATTGCCTTTTCTTCCTGGTGGTATTCCACTTCATGAACCTACTACCCTTTGTTTATCCATTCCCCTATTGATGGACACTTGGTTGTTTCCAGTTCTTTATGAATAAAACTCCATGATCCTTCTTCTACAAGTCATTTTGTATACAAATGTTTTCATTTTTGGGGGGTAAATATCCAGGAGTGGAATTAGCTGGTCATAATTAAAGTGGTTGTAGCATTTTACTAATAATGTAGGAGAGTTCTGGTATTATCAGTCTTCTTTTTATTTTTATCCATTCTGGTGAGTGTGCAGTGGTATTTCATTTGGTTTCATTTGCATTGTCCTGATGATTTATGATAATAAGCACTTTTTTGTGTGCTTATTAGCCATTTGTATATTTTCTTTTGTGGCCATAACTAGTTTTAAATGAATTTTTTACCTCTCTTCCTTAATTAGTGCTCTAACTGGTGTTGTGTATTTATATAAAGTGAAATAAATATAAATCGTTATATATTCAAATAGGCATTGAAAGCAGGAATTGAATTTCTTGCTCACTCCTTAGAGAAGACTTTCCATGAAATGCAAACAGATAGGAAGTAATCTCTTTGAGAAGAAGCAACATCATGTCTTTTCACCACGTTACTCCTCAGTCCCACTTCCGGGGATCTGATAAGTCTTGTCATTCAGCAGGTATAGGAGACTAGTAAGGCAGGTGCTGCTGGCCGGCATTGCTGGTATACCAGATGTCTGTGGTGTTCTCTAAGTGGGTTCTGACACATTTGGGGACGGGCAGAGTTGGTGGTGTGGAAGAGAAGAGAAACGACCCTATTCCCCTAAGGAGCTCACCTCATGGGGTTTAGTGGGGAACGCAGTGGATGTCTAGAGATAGCCGCTGAGAGCAAGGGTGGAGAAGCACAACCTCTGGGGTCAGGCCCCTGCCCTCTGGAGAACCATGACCCTGAAGACCTTTCTCTAAGTTTCAGATGGAGAGAATCATATGGTTGTTACCTTAGGAGAGGCTCCTTTGAGCCAGTTTGGCTGGCTTACCAGAGAACGACTAAGACCAATAGCTTACCAGAGGGGAGTCCATGACCCTGGCCAAGGATAGCATGGCCACGTACATGCCCTGCTTGCCCAGCTGGTGACTGAGGTTCAATCTCATTCTCATTTGATGACATCTCACTCTGGCCTCTCTCTAGATCCTCCCACCAGCTCCCACTAATGTGCCCCTGCCCACATGCACAAGGACTCATTTCATTGTTGCAGGATTTCACTCTAGGACTTCATTTCTGTGGCCCTATAAGAAAGCCAGGAATTTTGCTGGAAAACCTTAGAATATGCCTGCAAACCAAAGCAATTGCCCTTGAGTCGATTCCAACTCATAGTGACCCTATAGGACAGAGTAGAACTGCCCCATAGGGTTTCCAAGGAGCGGCTGGTGGTTTCGAACTGATGACCTTTTGGTTAGCAGCCATGGCTCTTAACCACTGTGGCGTCACGGCTTCAGAATATGCCCTAAAACGGCATCAGGGCTTCATAATATGCCCTAGAGAAGGGAAAAGAAAAGAGGAAGAGAAAGAACAAGCTAGAACGGGAATCAGGGCAGGGAGACAGAAACCCACTGGGATGACTGTAGAGTGAAGTGCCAGCACCAGCTTCAGAGCAGATGCTCCTGGAGGGGCTGGTGAGAAAACGAGAGATGGAAGGGCTCCTCCCTCTTGAGATTTCACTCTACCTCTGAGTGCAGGCTTAAGATGTGCCTGGCAAGAAGTAAATGACCAACGAATAAACAGAGATTATGAAACGATGAATTTATAATCCAAAGAGACCTCTTGCAAAAGATTCTTGTCCTGTATGATGTAGGTTAACGTTTTAAAAATACCCTGCCCCTCCCGAGTTTACCCTCATTTGTGACAGCATCAGGCTGCTCTCCTTATTTCCTAAATTTTAGAATAAAGGCCAGTCATCCCGCCTTACCCACATGTGAAACTCTCCCGTAAAAGCAGCCTTTCCAATTTTCTTAGATGTATCAGAAAGAATAATCTGGAGAATATAGAAGAGGACAACAATGGGGCCCTCTGTGGGACAGGCCTGAGACATCACCAGGGAGGGCGGTGCAGCCCCTCAGGTATGCCCACATGGGGCCAAAAAGGAACTGGAAAGAGGAGGAGAAGAAAGGCCGGGCAGAAGAAAGTGCAGCCCAAGTGGGGACAAAAACAGCCTCTTGCGTGGCTGCCATGGCGAGTCCGCCTTCCAGCAGAGACAACTGTGAGAAAGTGTTTGAGGGCCGCCCCTTTCATCCTCGCTGAAAGCCTAATTGGCAGTGGTGCCCCAGGAGCAGGGGCGGGTGCCGAGCTGGCACATGACACCCCCTCGCTGGCCACTCTCTGGGATAACTCTCCCAGGCCCCGGCAGACAACCTTGGGCCGAAGCCCACTTCCTCCCTGAGAAAACTGTGCCCAGGAGGGAGAGAGGAGGAGGATTTCAGCTCTAGGAGGAAGGCCCCCTTCCCCGTGGAGTCACTTGTTTGGCTTATTTAGTCCCCTCGAAAAGTCCGTGGTCCCCATGTGGGGGATCGTGGGAGAAGTGGCACACTACTGTCAGAATCACAGAACCTAACATGCTGAAGGAGCTTCAGAGATCAAGACCTCGTCCAGTCTCTCCTTTTACAGCAGAGTAAAGGAGGCCTGCAGAATGAGTCAGGAGCACACCTGGGAGGGAAAGGCCATGGTGGGCTGGGAGCGGAGGGCAGGCCTGAGCCAGTAGGGGGTGCTAACCTGCTCTGAACGTCATGGGGGCCATCCTGGTTGGGTGGGCTCCTGGGGATGAGGCGGAAGCCAGGAAAGCAGGCACCAGCAAGGAAGGCAACAGGCTGGGAGCAGAGCTGTGGGTCACCGACACCATCTTTCATCACCTGAGTGCTGGGCCTTAGGGTAAATCTCTCTTTACCATTCACCAGCATCTTGAAGTGTGTTGTATGGGCTCTACAACATTGACACACTCTCTGCAGGCCAACTTCCGCCCTGGCTGGGGGGTGGGGTCCCCTTCTGATAGTCTGACCGAGGGTCCTTGGCCCTGCTTGGAACTTGCAGGGGGCAGGGATGTCTCCACCTCCCAGGCGGGTAGTCAGCTGTGAGTCAGGTATCAGAGGGGCCTTCTGTGTCGCAGATCCCGTTTGCTCCTGGGCCTACACAACCTGGCTGCTCCATGATTCCCCTTCTAAGGAGCTGAGGCTGCGTGTGTGGTGAAGGAATGGGGGCTCCACTGTTTACCAGCTGTGTGGCCTTGGACAACTTGATTAACGTCTCTGAATGCAGTCCGTCATGTATAAAATGGGAACAATGCCTACATTACAGGGTTGTTGTGAACACCAGCAGTGATCATTACACATGCGTGGTGCTCAGTGACACTCAGCCCTAGTGTTGTCCCCACCAGGCTGCACATCCTCGTCTCTGCCTGGTTCTCTATGTCACTTCTTTCCTGGCTCTTCTCTAGCCCCTTCTACCCCCCTCACTGGGGCAGAGGTGCAACAAGCAGCACAGGGGCTCAAACTCAGAAAAAAAGAAAGTAAGAGAAGAACATGGAAGACCCAGAGTCCCAGCTGTACCAAACCCTGTAACGGTGGAGTGAGGATTTCGGCTGGTCGATAAAGAACCTGACCACAGATGACGTCAATCACCCTTGCCTCCTTCCCCCTACCTGATGGTACCAAGCCAGGTGGGAGGACTCAACCCCTGAACCACTCATCTCTGCAGAGCGGAAGGAAACGGCGGGCTTGGCCTTGGTGATCTTCCCGCCCTGAATCCCATGGGAGGAAACAAATCTCTCACCACGCTTCTCTCAGCCAAGGACAAATTGCTTTCTAAACACACTTGAATAAAGCAAGGAGGATTAATAGCATAGCTTTGAAGGGAAAATTAAAACTTTCATAAAGAAGCTAAAAATAAACAAATCTCATATGTGACTGAGTCGCAGCTACCTCTCACCCCGGTTTATGCACGTGGTTCTTGGGAGATGGAAGTGTTGTTTGTCCAACCACTGCCTATTGATCAGGTGTTAAAAACCAAGTGTGACTGATAGCTCTCGGGAAGAAGAATGTAATATAAGAATGTGCGAGACAGAGAAGGTGGCTGGACGCAACATGGTGGCAATAAAGATCTGGAAATATTTGTGAATAAAAAGGCGGCCACACATCTTTGAGGGGTAAACTTGGCTAAGCTGACATTTTCACTAGCGAAATGCTGAGAAAACAGACTTTAAAGTAATAGAGTCTATGCTCACTGCAGCTAAAAATAAACGCTTCCTGGCATTTTGTAGTAACGCCCAAAATCACTTCACAGGTGAATAATATGGAAAAATAAAAAAGTTTAGTTTCATTCCTTGGTCTTTTCCACCACAAACAAATGGGCTTCATCATCTGTGGTGTCAGCTCTGGTCAGTGACGTAACGTATGCATAAGGTCAAGAATCATGTCATGTAACACAAGCAGAAGACATGTTGGAATGCTGTTTCATGAAGACCTCGGTGGCCACACATCCTAAGATTAGAGTGCTGGAGAGAGTTTGAGATTTAAGAGTGGGGTGTATAGATTTATGTTCATGAATTTATTTGTATTTACATTTATATGTTCTGGATGAATTCTGGAAACCCTGGTGGCATAGTGGTAAAGTGCTACAGCTGCCAACCAAAGGGTCGGCAGTTTGAATCCGCCAGGCGCTCCTTGGAAACTCAACGGGGCAATGCTACAGGGTCGCTATGAGTCAGAATTGCCTCGACGACACTGGGTTTGGTTTTTGGTTTGGATGAACTTTGTCTGAGCTTGCTAGTGCTACTGTAACAAGTGGGCAGCTTTAAAGAACAGAAATTTATTTTCTCACAGTTGTTGTTCTTGTTAGGTTCCAACTCATAGTGACACTGTGCACAACAGAATGAAACACTGCCTAGTTCTAAGCCATCCTCACAATCATTGTTATGCTCGAGCCCATTGTTGGAGTCACTGAATCAATCTCATTGAGAGTCTGCGCCTTTTTTTGCTCACTCTTTACCAAGCATGATGTCCTTCTCCAGGGACTGGCCCCTCCTGATAACATGTCCAAGGTATGTGAGACGTAGTCTTGCCATCCTTGCTTCTAAGTAGCATTATGGTTGTATTTCCTCCAAGGCAGATTTGTTCATTCTTTTGGCAGTCCATGGTATATTCAATATTCTTCAGAGTTAGGAGGCTCAAAGTCTGAATTCAGGGTGCTGGCGCTAGGGGAAGGCTCTCTTTCTCTTGGCTCTGGGGACGGGTCCTTGTCTCTTCCAGCTTCTGTAGCCCCAGCGTTCCTTGGTTCCTTGCTGATCTTCATGTGGCACCTGTCTTCCTCAGTTTGCGATTCCCTGTCTCTATGCCTATTCCCCAGTACCCCAGTGCCTATGATGCTCCTTATAACTAAGAAGTGATTTGGTTTAGGACACACCCTGCACTGATATGATCCCATTATCATAACAAGGAAAACCCTATCCTCAGAAAGGATTACATCACAGATATAGGGGTTAGGATTTCAACACGTATTTTGAGGGGAACACAATTCAATGCACAGTATCTTCTACTGAAGTATTACGTCTCAGGCACAGTATTAAGTGGTTTCCAAAAATACCACATTTAATCCTCTCAATATTTTCTGAAATATTTTTCCTCCATTTTTCACATGAGGAAACTGAGGCTCAGGACATTTTACTGGATGAGCAATATCAACTAGATAGTAAGCGGTAGAGCTACAGTTTCAGCCTTGGCCTGAATCCACACCAAATGGCCTTACTCACTACACTTCATTCCCTCTCTGGACTTAATTTTATCATTTAGATTGGAATTATATATCTTTCTTTTCAAGCCCTTCTAGAACATCGCACATCCACACGTTACCCCCTTTTAAAAAATATACCCCACTGAGGTATCACCAATCCCCTGAGATCCTTGCCTACTTGTTTTACAGCTCCGCTGTGGGCAAATGTTAGGATTCAGATTTTAACTCATTTTGGAAAAAAAAAAAAAATGCAATATTTGCTCTTTCATGAGAATGATGCTTATCGTTCCTCATGTTTGTACAGTCCTGTACATTTTCATGATGTCAGCCGATCCCCACAAGAACCCGTGAGGCGTGAAGGGGACCCTCGCGAGAAGCCTTGGGGTGGCTTCCCTTGCTTGTAGGGAGGCCCTTAATGGCTTTGTAGATTCTCGTAGACATTTTCCAGAGAAAAGCTTTATTCAGTCAGGACTCTTAAACCTCTTTTGTGAAACGTTGTGGAATTTGTCAGATATGTGGCCTTTGCTGAGCAAGTGACGTTAGTAGATATTTAAGCAAGCCCAAAAGACTCAATCTATTTGGGCCCAATAAAGCATTTTAAATCAATTTGGTTGTTTGGGTCACATTTGTGGGGCTCATTTTTTTTTTTTTGATTGAAGGGAAAAATCACTCTACGAGAACTCCCCCCCGGCAAACAAAGATCCACCACAGAATCTTAGATTTTGGGCAAAGATTGTCACAGTTCAGGAATGTTTTGCTGTTGGGCTCTCTCTAAGCTGAAAACATTCTTTTAATGTGGAGAATTCCTACGAGAACTGTAAAAATCCTACTTGAATGACACATTACCGCCTCTTGAATGGAGCCTACAGAAGGGTTATTAAAAATTTACCTTTTTGTCAATGAAGTTCTTTATGGGACATTTTTCTTGCTGCATTTTAATATAATGTTCACGGCCCCAGATGTATGAGGGAGGAGACAAAAGGCCATTTAAAGCGCTGGTTCTAGAATGCCCCTATTATGAGTTTAATTGAATCAAGTGACACATGGGCTTGGCTGTAAGTGGACATAGTTGTAGCTGTAGGTCGCTTTCACTAACCCACAGAGATTTAAACCCAGGGCAGTGGAGAAAATGTTAATCTCGATGTCTTCCTTCACTAAGTAAAAGTGTCTGGTAAGCAAAATTATTATAAAACAGTCGATTTAGAATGGCTGATCCCATTTCTTTGAATTTTGAGTTCCCTTTCTGTATTAATATAAATGATTCTTTTTTTTTTTTTTTTAGTTTCAAGTATAAAGATGACAATTCCATTGAATATTTGGAAATACTATATTGAACCATCAGACTTCTAAGCCTTTTTTTTCCCCCCTCTAATAATACTGGAAACAAGGATGATAGGTCTTTACCATTGGCTTTTTCCTGGTTGATTTATGGCATAATTTTTCTAAGGTACACCTATTATTCATTCTCTAGACTGAGGACTATTTAGTTATCTTCCTGATGAGGGAAGTCGAAGCTTTCCTGTTATTCTTAAGCAAGTTATTCTTAAAGGCTCCATTAAATCAACTTTCCTGAGGGTCCTACCACTAATGGGAAAGAACAAGAATGGCCAGGGAAATGGTAAACTGGGACCAGTGAAGACTGCTGCTCTCCGGTCACCGGCTTTGGGCTGAGCCAGGCCTCTGAAAGGGCTGTGGATAATGTTTTGGTGCAGAAACCTGGGTTTGGAGCAGTGGTTCTCAAACTTTAAGGTGCATCAGAGACAACTGGAGGGCTTGTTAACACACAGATGGCTGGCCCCACCTGAGTTTCTGACTGACGGGTCAGGGCTGGGGCCCGAAAAGGTACATTCCTCACATGTTCCCGGTGAGGCTGATGCTGCTGGTCCAGGGGCCATGCTTGGAGAAGACTGCTCTCGGGTATGCTGGTTGTAACTGGTTGTCATGGTTAAGCACTCAGCTATTAACTGAGTTATTAACTGAAAGGTTGGTGGTTCAAAACACCCAGCGGCTCCACAGGAGACCTGGCAATCTGCTCCCATGAAGATTACAGCCTAGAAAACCCTATGGAGCAGTTCTACTCTGTCACATGGAGTCCTATGAGTTGGCATTGACTCACCAGCACTCAACAACAATGACAACAACAGGCTGGCACCGGGGTTGTGACACCATGGCCACTTTGGCTTAGCCTCCTTGAAAATGTGGATTTGCGTGAATATTTGCGGCCATGTGTACTCAGAGTGCTCCACAGGAACAGACACAAGATGGAGTCTTGTTTGGAAATGGCCTGAGGAAGTGGCATTTAGAAAAGACCAGAATGAAGTCAGGAGAGTGGGGGGGGGGGGTGGTTGGGGGAAGGGTACTGGGCTCTGAGGTGATAATACGCTTGGCCTCCTGTGTAACAAGGACGAGGCCAGTACAGCTGGAACACAGAGGGGCTGGGATACTGAGAAAGCGGGGCAGTGGTGTCCCTTCCACAGTGGCCTTTCCCTCTTGGAAGACTGGAGGCTGGCCACTTTGGTCAGGGTAAAGATGTGCTGAGGCTGGCGCACAGAGAGTAACCAGTGGGTTCAACTCACTTCAGATACGTTATCCTAAAAGAAAGGAGGTCACCTGGGCTTGGGAAAGCCCTTCTTTTAGAAGCTGAAAGAGAGTGCTGTGCTGGTGAGCTTCCAGTAGGTCCCCTGCGAACCCTCCAGGAGGAGAGGACTGGAGCACAGTTCCTGTCTTAGTTACCTCCCTGGGCTCTGCCCTACCAATGCCCTGAAGAGCACAGCTGAGAGTCCTCCAGGCTGTGAGTATTCAGCAGGCGTGAATTGCCATGGTTGTGAATGGGAACTTGGTTGAAGTCATTTTCAGTTTGCTGGACTCAAAGGCTCACTAGAACTGGAAGCGTCACATTTGGACAAACATTGGTTGAGCGGTCCACCTCTAGAAAAGGGAAGCTTTCAGGGAGCAGCTTATTTAAAAAGCATTCAAGGCTTTCTGACTCCATTATAGCTAGAAAAACGTTCATGGGGCGTTTTCCTGGGTATATTAATTCTTCACAATGATATCTGTTTTGAGCCTCCTACCTTCTGCTTGCAAAGAGCCAGTGCTAAACACCTCGAAATGACTAAAAGATGTACGAGATGCAGTGGGCATTGAAATAGATTAAAAAATTACATTCTTTTAGTGTCTCTAATTACAGTACTGAGATGCCCCGTGGCCTACACCAAAACTTTTCCAAAGGTCTCAGATAAGCAAACCCAGAAGGATTTAGGGGGTTCTTTAGTTTTTTTTTTTTTTTTTTTTTTAAGTTTAGTTGGTTACTCGTGAGTCGGAATCGACTCGATGGCAGTGGGTTTGGTTTTTTTTTGGTTTTTAGTTGGCTAAGGGATCTTCAGTTTCGAAAAGGAAATTCTCCAGACAAGCAACCTTGTCATTGACTTTTTGCCCTTGGCAGTATGTCCCCCCTGGTGTTTCTCAGATATAGTTGGGTCGTAAAAATTATGTGCTTTTCGTCCTGGTGGTGGGAAGGGGAAGTTACTAACACAGAGGTGGGTGCCCCATGGAGGTGACTTCTAGAGGTGAGTAGGCTAGTGAAAGCCCTAGGATCCCTGGCCGTGAGGGGCCAGAGATGGCCCACCTGGCCCAGGTGGCCATCATAGATGTGATTAGAGCTGGGTCCTCCCCATGGACTGCACGTGCATCCGGTACCTTCTGTGCTCCTGGTGTAGGGCTGGCTGCTTCCACATGGAGATTCCCTGGTGGGTCCGCTCACAGGCCCTGCTGAGCCCTTCACTTAAGAGCATTTCTCAAATGATGCTGATAACAAACCCGCAGGGCAGATGTCAGTGAACCTGCTTCTGGATGAGGAACTTGAGTTTCAGAGTTTCCATAACTTGCCCAAGGTCACAAGGCAGCTACTAAGTGGTGGACACAGACTTCACACCCAGTTCTGCTGGTCCCACAGCCTGTGCTAGAACCACACACCTACTGCCCCTTGGGTCCTCCCAGCTGCCCAGGAAGCAAAGGCTATGTCACAGTGAGGGACTGAGGTGCAGTGACCTGCCTAGGCCTATAGTGCTTGACAGTGATGGCCTTGTGTTCCCACCCTCTGACTCTTACACACGGGACCTCACCCATGGCTGCCCTTAACTGATGAGACACTTGATGAGGTCTCTGAGCAAATGCAACACAGTTATAAACAAGCAAACAAATGCCCTTGCCTAGCACTCTACGCTCATATTTCCCACCTGTCCTAGTCTTCTAGTGCTGCTATAACAGAAATACCACGAGTGAGTGGCTTTAAGAAACAGAAATTTATTTTCTCATAGTTTAGGAGGCTAGAAGTCCAAATTCAGAGCGCTGGCTCTAGGGGAAGGCTTTCTTTGCCAGCCCTGGAGGAAAGTCTTTGCCCCTTTAGCTTCTGCTCCTTGGAGATCTCCATGTGTCTTGGCATCTATCTTACCCCATCTCTCCTCTGCTGGCTTATTTACTCTCTTTTATATCTCAGAAAACATTGACTGAAGATACACTCAACACTAATCCTGCCTCATTAACTTAACAAAGACAGACCATTCCCAAATGGGCATAGAGCCTAAAATTTACAACACATATTTTGGAGGACACAATTCAAACCATAGCATTCCACCCTTTGGCCCCTTCCAATTGATCTCCTTGCCACTTGCAAAACACATTTACCCCATCCAACTAAACCCCCAAAGTCTTAAATCAAGTCCCAAATCTCATCCTCTGAATCATCTAAATCAAATATGGGTGAAACTTCAGGCACGTTTCATTCTGGGGCAAAATTCCTCTTCCTCTGTGAACCCATGAAATCCAGACTATAAGTCATCTGTTTCTAAAGTACAATGGTGAACCAGGCACAAGGTAGACATTTCCATAACAAATGGGAGAAATTGAGGGGAAGGAGGGATAATGGGCACCAAGCAAGTCTAAAATCCAGTGGAAGAATTTACATTAGGTCTCAAACCTTGAAAATAATTCTCTTTTCTCTGAGACCATCTGAACAATGGGCCCGCCCTCCAGACTCTGAGTGTTGACCACGTTCTCTGGATTCTGGGTGAAGACCTTGGCCCTGGGCTTCCACTCCACATTCCAGGCCCACTGGGATGGCAACTCTGCTCCCTTAGCTTTGGGCAGCCCCATCCTTCTAGTCTATCTGAGTGGTGACCCTGTCCCCTTGGCCCCAGCAAGCCCCATTCTTCTGCCCCTTGGGCATGGCAGCCTCGCTCCCTCAGCTTTGAGTGGCAGTGCCATCCCTCTGGCACACCTTAACTGCAGCCCCACACTCTGGAATCGAGTTGGTGAAGATATGACTCTTTGAAATCTAGGAGGCTGCGGCCCCACCCTTTGAAATCCAGATCATGGCCACACCATTTGAAGCCAAGAAGGCCCTGCTTCCTGTGCTCTTTCCAACAGTTCTGCTGATCTTCATGATGCTCCAGGGGTGGTCCTTTACTTTTCTTTTCTGTAGCTCCTTTGGCCTTTTTCCTGCCTGTAGAATTCCAAGAGGCAGACAGCATTCTTTCCTTTCGTTCTTTCTCTGTCCCCTTTGGTCTAAGCTGATGGGTTTTCTGCTGTGGTAGCTGGTTAGATCCATCAGTCACAGGCTTAATCCCTTTAACAAGAGATTGTGTAGCCACAGCCTTGGTGAATATTTTAGGAGGTGTGTCTTTAGTATGTACAACAGAATTTTCCAAATCTTTAAGTTGTTTTCATTTTGCTTAGTTCATTTTTAAGTCCATTTCTTTTCTCAGGCATTTTACTATAAGTGACAAGGAGAAACCACATGGCCCCTTTAAAATCTTGCTTAGAAATCTCATCAGCCAGATATCCAAGTTTGTCACTTAAACGTTCTACCCTCCACCTAATTTTGAATGTAATTCAGACAAGTTTTTTGCCACTGCATAAAAAGCACCACCCGTCCTCCATATCCAATCACACGTTCATCATTTTCCTTTAAAGCTGCACCAGAAGCACATTTAGGGTCCATATTTCCAGCAACATTCTGTCGTCGGCACCAAACATATCCCATAAGACAATAGAGACTTTCTCTATAGCTCTCCTCACTTCCTTCTGAACCAGAATTGCCTTTGATGTCCAAAATTCTACCAAAAGTCTCTTCAAGGCAATCTAGACTTTTACTATTAGATATATTAAAACTCTTCCAGCCTCGACCCATTACCCAATTCCCAAACCGCTTGATATTTTAGGTATCTGTTAGAGCAGCACCCTACTCTTCTGGTACCAAGTTCTATCTTATTTAGTGTTGCTATTACAGAAAATGGAAACCCTGGTGGTGTAGCGATTAAGTGCTACAGCTGCTAACCAAAGGGTCGGCAGTTCGAATCCGCCGGGCACTCTTTGGAAACTCTATGGGGCAGTTCTCCTCCATCCTATAGGGTCGCTATGAGTCGGAATCGACTCGAAGGCACTGGGTTTGGGTTTTATTACAGAAATACCATAAGTGGAGGCTTTAACAAACAGAAATTTATTTTCTCACAGTTTAGGAGGCTAGAAGTCTGAATTCAGGGCGCCAGCTCCAGGGCAAGGCTTTCTCTCTCTGTCAGCTCTGGAAGAAAGTCTTTGTTTCTTTAGCCTTTGCTTCCCAGTTCCTTGGAGATCTCCATGTGTCTTGGCATCTCTCTTACCCTATCTCTTCTCTGCTGGCTTGTTTAATTTTTTTTTTTTTTTCTCAAAAGAGATTGACTGAAGATACACCCTACACTAATCCTGTTTATTAAAATAACAAAGAAGACCCATTCTTAAATGAGATTATAACCATAGGCATAGAGGTTAGGATTCAAAACACATATTTTGGGGGGACACAATTCAACCCATAACACTTCCTTTCAATCCTTCTTTTCTTTAGATACCTTTGGAAAGTCACTGTGAAACGGTAGCAGGTAGGAGAAGCTGCTGTCTCACTGCGAGATCCAAAACCTACCGCACGCCCCTCTCCCTTTAGTTAACAAGGAGGCGTTTGGGGGAGTGGAAGCCAAGCTTCCCGTAGACTGACTATCGGGAAGTCAGGGCATTCCATCTACACCAGAAAAACAAAGTCTGTTTCTTTTTATCTTCAGAGAACATGGTGCTATTAACATGGTTACTTTGAGATTCTGCAAAATTATCTCCTCATTACAAATAACCCTTCATTGCTTGGTACAAAACACTCTATTGTCTGAGGATTTTTCAAATATATATTGCTTTTCCAGGGTGGAAGCTAGTCATAATTCATTTAGGTATCTGTCTATGCATCTATGTATCTATCTCTATACCTGGAGACCTGGTGACGTACTGGTTAAGAGCTACAGCTGTTAACCAAAAGGCTGGCAGTTCGAATCCACCAGCCTCTCTTGGAAACGTTACGGGCCAGTTCTACTCTGTCTTATAGTGTTGCTATTAGTCAGAATCTACTCAACAGGAAGAGGATGTATACCTCTAATCCTTACAACATTCCTTCAGCTAGGAATTACCTCTACTTCACAGCTGAGGCTCAGGGAGGTTACATAACCTGCCCAAGGCAGCGTGGTAAACAGTGACCCAGGTGGGAAATGAACCCAGATGTTTTCACTCCACACCAAAGTCCAGGCTGTGTGCTGAGTGGCTGGATCTTCTCCTTCCTCCCACCGAGCCGGGTTCAAGTGCATGGCGGAGGGTGGGAGGCTGGGCTGTGTCTCTGCATGCCTAACAGAGCTGCCTAACAGCCATTCCAGCACTGACTTTCAAAGGCACTAATGGGCCCCAGTCATTCTAACTAAAAATACCATGGACTCTGGTGTCCCTTTCCATGACACCCCACCAATGCAAAGGCAACAGCTCATGGGCAAACTGGACATCACTGTTTGGAGAAAACCCTGCTTCAGTTTATCGATGTTGATTAATGTCTGTTCAAAGAATTATCCACTAATGGCCAATTTGTATTGCCTCATCATGCATGTCTCAGTGTATCCTAAAAAATACTTCCACACACTAGGTTGTAGCTACCTGGGTGCTGGATTTCCTATGCTGAACCGTAATAAAGGGAGATGAATAATGAGATAGCTTTCCAGGTCGGTATTTGCCTCTGGAAATGGTGCCTTAAGTCTTTAGCAACAGTAATCCGGAGGACCACACTTGTGCCTTGCCTGGAAGAGCACGTTTGATTTCTTCGCTTTTATGCACAAATTGCACCTTGCTACAGAAACAAGACGCTTTAAGCTCTGCGTTTCTGGGCAGCCACAGTATTTCTTCCGTGTGGACTCAGTGTTCCATGTTTAGGATGCCTTCTGGGCTAAGTTTCAATGCACGAAGTGCAACGCCTGGTATGCCTGAGAAGGCCTCGTCCAGGGCTGACTGCCTTCTGGCCTTCAGCTCTGTGGGTGCCTTCTCATTCTCTCTGCTGAATGCAACAGTGCATGACTCTTGTCTTTTTTTTTTTTTTTTTTTTTGGCTCAATAATATTCTCTGAGTGGAGCTATAAAAACCTACCAAACTAGTGGGAGTAGGCAATGCAGGGGAAGAATTACCAAGAAACAAATAATGGGTTTGTTTCAAGGGGCAATCATTAAGATGCATATAAGGCATTTTCAGAAATTATTAAAAGGCCTAAACAAACCACTGGTAACATTTTGTCAACAGCACTCCATCCTATGTCATCACACAAAGGGACAATTTTGGGTCGTGTTTGCAAAGTTACGTTTTATACGTAAGTAACCCTGCTCCTGTCGAACCTCGCGGGACCTCACCCACCCACCCAAATACAAACGGGAAAGCACCTATGACCCCAGGCCTCAAGTGGGCCAGAAACATTGATCACACTTCTAGATGAGCTTTATGTTGGGCTGCAAAAATGTCCTCGTGTAATTGGAATATAGATTCCACAGCTTTATTGAATGTCAAAGCGTATTATTCCGCACAGCTGAGCGGGGCACCACTGAACTGGTATTTCTTTTCCCTGACAAACACCTATTAAGCAGTCAGCGTAAACTCTTCCCTCACAACCCCTGACATCACCCCCAGGGCAGGCAGACACAGAACTGCGTATGAAAATTATAGTTTTATTGTCCATACAAGTGAAGGTTTAACTCGGGCTCCTGCTTCTGTCCGAGCTGTATAAAGAAGCAATTCTTCTCATAGAACAAATAAGCACAGTACACTATTGTAATCCAAGAAACAGGCACTGTTTATGTATCGGAAGGCCTTGCTCTCACTAGGGCTGACAGTCCAATGGGCCAGAAGCCACATCTTAGCAGCTGTAGAAAAGAAAGCTGTGGAAGTCACAAATGATGAGGGGCCCAAAGCAGCAGACACCGATGACCGGGCCGCCGGTGGAAGCCTTCCTCTGAGGCCAGCTTTCTCCCGGCTAGTTCAGCAAGCAGGACTCATAGGTGGGGACCATGTACTTAATGTTGATGAAGGCATCCTCTCCCCCGTAGCGCTCAAAGGCCTCCAGCGTCTCCTGGATCAGGTCTCCGATGTTCTCCCTCTTCTGCTGGCTGTAGTCGATGCCATCTCCGGAGTTCACTGGTTCAGGCAAACACACAAAGAGGCCAGTTACTCCTCTGCCATTCTCCCCAAAGCCCTACACATCAGCCTAGGCATCTTCTCTGAACGCTTGGTAGGAGACACAAACATTTAACAGTTTTAGGTGATAATGTATAACAATATACAAAAAATACACAAAAACCCAAAGTAACAAAATACAAATATGCAAAAACACAAAGTCCCAGATTGAAGTTGATGAAAACTGACCTAAAATAAAGAAGTACCAGAGTAAAGGAAAGTGAGCGAATCATGGTTATGACACAGATTACCGGTAAGAGATTCTCGTTCTCTCCTCCGTTTAACTAAGAGTGCTCTTCAGGCTTGGTGTCTTCAAAGTCACAGTATGGCACATTCAGAAGAAACGGCCTCTGGTAAGGTCAGGCTGTGGGTCCTACGTGATTTAAAATGGATATTCCTGACTTAGCTCACACCTGTGCCTGTTGCTTTCGTAGCTGTGATGGACTCATTCTCCTGTAAGGATCAGGGGTTCAAGTGTCCAGTTGTCTGGAATTATTTACACCCCCTCTGGGTGCAGGTGGGACCAGAGGGAGGAAATGGCATTTCCTTCTAGGGCTGCTCCTGACTGATAACTGAGCGTGTGGCTATCAGTGATCACTTAGGCTTCCTGGGAGGTTGTGCCACTAGTGGTTTGGGGCTCTCTGGTGTCTAAGTCCGGAAAGGCAGGTCAGCCCGTGGGCAACCTGGGAACTTACGCCACACACAGCCTGGAAGGGACCACTGCCACTCAGACCACATGCAGGATGGAGCCCCTCGGGGTAGCTTTTGAAGGCCCGGGGAGCCTATGTCTGAGATTCACTATTATATACAATGGTGTGGATGGAATTGTGTCCCCCCAGATATGTGCTTAAATCCTAACCCCTATATCTGTGGGTTTTATATCTGTGGATGTGATGTAATGCAATGTAATGTAATCACTTTCCTTTTTTTTTTTTTTTGTAATCACTTTCTATAATGCGATCTAGTGTTCTGCAATCAATCAGTTGAGGTCCTACCAGTGTGGAGTGGATCCTACACCTAACCACACCTGAGTTACAGAAAGAGCACAGTAGACACCCAGACATGCAGGTAGACACAGAGGGAAGACAATGGCCATTTGATGATGGAAGCAGATGCATCTACAAGCTCAGGAATGCCAACAATTGCCAGCTACTAGATTTTGAAATAGACAAAGAAAGGCCACCCACTAAAGCCACACACTGAATTTAGACTTCTAGCCTCCCAACTGTTAGGAAATAAATTTCTGTTCTTTAAAGCCACTTACTTGGGGTATTTCTGATAGGCAGTGCTAGGAAGCTAAGACACACAGTAAACTCAATCTCAAACCACCTGGGTAAGGAAGATCTGACTGCACCCAGCTTGAGAGATGTCTAGAGCAATTACCCAAGTGTGTGGGAGTCTGAGAAAAACAGGAGGCTCAATGCTTCAATCCAGAGTATAAAATTTTCACAATTTTTTCTCTAATTATAGTCATTATGTGTTTTCATGTTGCATTTCACTCACTGACTTCCAAGGGCTTCCGCAACATTCGCTCCTCAGGCAAGCAAGTCATTATTATGCCTCTGTGAGGGGCTAAACGTCACCACCATCTTACAGCTTTGAGGACAGTGTTGCATACAATGGGGCTGAGAAAGGTGCGCAATGAGGACCGGAGCTCAGGTCAGGGGATGCCACAGGGTAGTTACCTTTAGAACCACTCGACAATGTGTGTTATACCTGAAACCGTGTTCATTTCAGCCACAATTCAAATATAGCCCCCCAATGTTTTCCATGTTTGAATATGGAAATAGCAGGAGATGGGATATTTAAACATTTTCCCCCTAGTCATTCTGGGCATCTTTAGAAAACTTAGTGGTGGTTCAGACCAGCTGTAGATGCAATAATTACAATTTCACACAACATAACGTAAGAAGGTCTTTCGCTTGCTTTTTCCAGAATCTTATTAAAGAAATATCACTTTCTTCTACAATATAGAGAAAGTAAATTGCTATTCTGATTAGTTTCCGTTGAAGGCAGGCAGAAACAGTACTAATTTTCAGAAAGAGAGAATGAAAGAGAAAGAGACAATTTGAGTCATACAACAGTAGTGCGTATCAACGTTTCACAACAAACCAACTTAAACTGGCTCTCAAAACCGTTCAATTAGGTGAACTTCCTCATTGTGGAAAGCTTTCTGTATCACACAGAGAACTGGGTTTAAGTTCACATAAAGTTTGATTTACACGGTAGTCGGTCATCCAGAATGTCCAAATACGCTAGCTCTACACAACAGGAAAGCCATAAAATGTTTGAACAACAGGGCTCTTGCCCCATTGTTTTTGAGAAAAATGACAAAGTTTTTTTTTAAACAACAATATACAAAAATGCACATTTAAGGTAAGCGGAATCTTTTTTTAAAGGCTTCAGTGTGGCCTGAGTGGAGCAGACTCTTTTTTTAAAGGCTTCAGTGTGGCCTGAGTGGAGCTGGTGCTGTCAGGAGTTGCTGCATACAGAAGACAACACGGGGCACTGCTCCATCCTAAAGGAGAAAGGTCTCTGAGTCGATTTAAGAGAAAAGCAGGAGGAAGCTCGGGTGCATGGACTGCTGATGTTTGTTACAGAGGCAAAGAAAAGATGTTAAGAAAGTCGACAAGTGGGGCAGGAACAAAAGCAACAAAGAGTCAGAAAATGGGGCAGGAGGGAGAAGACTGTGGGGCAAGAGAGACAGAGTTGGGGGACGCACCAATTAGGAACCTCATCAACTTCCTGGAGGGGAAGAGTGTCCAGTGAGTGTTTTGGGCTGACCTTGTGTGCCACCCCCCAGATTACAGCCCTGGTAAAGCCCTCATGGTCCTGAAAGAGGCAGGCTGGAGAGAACGTGGCATCACCTGTTTGCATAGCACAGCTGAGCCCCTGGAGCAGACCCCTCAGAGCTACTGGAAGAACAAATGGTAACAAGGATGCCTCATTGGGATGGCCTTGACCCCATTCCTTATGGACAAAGATATGTATAGTAATCACTAGTAAATGGCGCCTTTTGTTGGCATATTAGCCAAAAGGTCAAGTACGGAGTAGATCACGGGACAGCCATAGTTCCCTGAAGGAGGCAGAGGGGGTTCGGAAAGTCTGCCCACAACGGAAAGCTTAACGCCCTGTTTTTCCCACTGCCTTCTAGGCAACAACGACAAGCAGCAATTTATTTCAATAGTAACCTATTCTTATTTTTCAGAAATATTTAACTGTAGGAGTAAGTAGACTATGTAGCTTTTTTGTTTCTTGACAGTGGAGAACTCAAATGATAAGAGAACAGAAGTTGCTTATTCAGAAAGTGAGTTGGAGTTGGAATATTTTGTGGTTGCAGAATGTGTATCATTGGGATAAAAAAAGGAACAAGAAAGGAGCACGTCCCTTATTTTGCATGCTGTCATGATGACAACGCATGGGTTAGTGCCCAACTCTGTAGAAAGGCAGGTGAGTAATGTGGGCTCTTTCAAAGCCACTAGATCGTTGGCTTCTTCGAGAATCTGAAATCAAGTGATTACTCCAAGCTCACTGTTTTTAATACATACGACACTGTTAGCAGATGTGACTGTGAGCACAGGGTGCTTTAAATAAAAACCAAGATAGTTATTTACAATTGTCAATTCTGATTAGGAAGATGACATTTCTATTTTGGAAGCTGGGGATCTATTTTATGTCCAGCTTCCAGGAAGACACGCTGATGACAGAAAAGGTAGGATAACAAAGGTTTGAACCAGATTTTGTATTCTAAAGGGATAAAACGCAGACAGAATAAAGAGGGGACTTTGTCCCTCTTCCTGGAGACGCCCACACGTAGGAGGCATGCAACTACTGTGTAAAAGTTGTTCCTGGTTAAGACTTAGTTTAAGTGTCTTTATCACTCCACACGTTGAATTTTCTTTGATGACGTAAGTAGCGTGTTTAAGTGTGGTGACCTCATGTGTGTCAGAGTTGAAGTCTGCTCCGTGGGGTTTTCCACGGCATGACTGCTCGGAAGTAGATCAGCAGGCTTTTCTTCCAAGGTGCCTCTGGTGGACTCGAACCAGCAAACTTTTGGTTAGCAGCTGAGCGTTTCACTCTCGACTCGATGGCAACTGGTGTCTTTTTTTTCATTCTGAAAATGCATACCTGAGCTGTCCTGAGACAGATGTGTATATACTCCGCTTCTTGTTCTCTCAGAGCACCCTCCTGGCGCATCAATTCAGCTTGTGACTGTGAAGTGACTATCGTAACACTTGTCACCAAGGGCCACTGCAAACGGAAGTCACAGAAGACACACTTACATTTCACACAGATATCTGCCATTCAATGACAAGGACCAATAGCATGTCATGGAGGGTCGTGATGAAATATTCTCTTAGCATCGTCATTTCCTTTTCTTTGGTTACTGCTATTACAGGAACAGCTATGGAAGCAGCAGTCAAGAAATCAAATGACTCATTGTGTTGGGAAAGCCTACTGCAAAAGATCTCTTTAAAGTGTTGGAAAGCAAAGATGTCACCTTGAGGACTAAGGTGCACCTGATCCAAGCTATGGCGTTTTCAATTGCCTCACATGCATGCGAAAGCTGGACAATAAATAAGGAAGACTAAATTGATGCCTTTGAATTATGCTGTTGGCGAAGAATATTGAATGTACCATGGACTGCCAAAAGAATGAACAAGTCTGTCTTGGAAGAAGTACAACCAGAACCCTCTGTAGAAGCGAGGATGGTGAGACATTGTCTCGAATACTTTGGACACGTTATCTGGAGGAACCAGTTCCTAGAGAAGGACATCGTGTTTGGTAAAGTAGAGGGTCAGCAAAAGAGAGGAAGAGACTCAACAAGATGGATTGACACCGTGGTTGCAATGATGGGCTCAAACATAGCAAGGATTATAAGGATGGTGCAGGACAACCAGTCTTTCCTTCTGCTTCACATAAGGCTGCTATGAGTTGGAACCAATTTGGTAGCACCTAACAACAATAACAACAATTACAAGAAAGGGAAAAACAAAGTCAAGGGAGGCAAAGCCAGAAAGAAAGGATGATTTTGGTGGCCAGCACAGGCCTTCTCAAGTCAGTGCTGGGGTTTGCTTTATAGCACCACTCTGCGTACTGGTCCTGGCGTTGTGGTATCAATGGCAGCTATTATTACGTGAAGTTCTCTCTGCAGACTGAGTGCTCTGCTAGGCACTGAAGTGTGACACCACAAAAGAAGAAAGGCCCTTGCCTTTGAGGGAGCTTACCATCTAGATAAGGAGCCCTGGTTGTGCAACAGTTAAGTGCTCTGCTGCTAACTGAAAGGTCGGCAATTCAAACTCACCCAGCAGCTCCATGAAATAAAAACCTGGTGATCTGCTCCTGTAAAAATTAGAGCCAAGAAAACCCTATGGAGTAGTTCTACTCTATCACAGTGTTGCTATGAGTCGAAGCTGACTCAGGACCTAACAACACAATAACAACAACAAAAAATCATCTAATTGGTACAAACCAGCAATGGGTTCAGCTGCTAACTGGAAGGCTGGAAATTCGAGACCACCCAGAGGCGACTCAGAAGAAATGCCTGGAGATTTACTTCTGAAAAATTAGCCATTGAAAACCCCCTACGGAGCACAGTTTTACTCTGCACACGTGACATCAGAGTCAACTCGATGGCAACTGGTTATCCTCTAGTTAAGGGAGCTTAACTAGCCCCTTCCCTGTAGAACACAATGCTCACCTATGCCCTCTGCGCCCCAGGTGTCCCTTAGAGGTGCAAGGAGCTTTAAAAGAACGTGTGGATGGCTGCAAGGAGGCTGAAGGAGAATTTAATTCAAATTTGGGTTTTTCTGTCTCTAATTTCTTTTGGGGGGGGGAGATACTCTTAAATATTAAATATTTAGATATCTCATATGAACAACAATACACAAAGGAGTTATTTGGAAATAGAAGCATTATTTAAAGCATCAGAAATAGAAAAACAAATAAATGCTTACTTCAAATTGCTTACTTAATGTATTCAAGTGTTATTCATTTGATACCAAACAAATGAAATAATTTACCTATATATTCTGGCAATGACTATGAAAATACATAGACGTGATGTCAGGAACAGAAGCCCTTTGGTTAATCTGGAAAATCTCCTAACGGAAGGAGCAGCGTCACGTTATAAAAGGGAACGCAGACCCCTTAGGTCTATGGGACGCAAGCCATCTGTGCCCAACGCCTCACTCATTCCTGAAATTGCGGGAGTTTGGTGCTTCTAGAAGTTCCCACTCTTAAAGGAAATGCTAGCTTGGGAAACTCAATTAGAAACCACCTGATGGAACTGGGAAATGATAGGGGCTGACTCCAACAGCGCCCAGGCTGTCACTACCCCTCTTTCTTCACAGCAAAGACTAACTCTGGGAACTCCACTTTTATGATATAACTCACCATGCGCCATCACGAAAATGGTTCAGGTTACTTCTTAGGTACACAGTGGCACTTTAAATAACTGTGGAAATTAGCAAACGTCTCATATAAACAGGTTGACGATTAACCTGCCAAACAGCATTTACCCAGCCTTTGGCAGCACCGGACATTGAGTCAGGCTGACCTGTTGCCTCAGTACCTGAGGCTAAATTACAGCCCTAAAACCAAGGCTTTGATGTGAATGGCTGCCAGTGATGCAAAATGGTCCAGCCACACCCTACGCTGGTTTCCCGCTGTCTCTCTGGCCATTTTGGGGGTGGGGGTGTTGCCAAATATAGCTCGTTTGCGTACATGGTACTTGCATGTGAATCCAGGCCAGGTCTAGCCTGAAGCTTTTCTCAGTATTAGAGTGTTAAGCCATATGAAGAAAATTCTAGAGAACGAGTTTGCCATACAGGCTCCCAAGGTGAAAGGTCTGGCATGCGAATTGTAAACAAAAGTGTTGGCCCCTTGGTGCCCGCCCACCAGGGCAGGGGAATCTCACTGAAGCAACATTGAGTGGGATCAAAACGAAATACCAAGACTATCAACCTCGCTTCTTTCTAGATAGGAAAGGCATTTTTTTTTTTTTTTTGGTTTCTCAAATGCCAAATTGAAAATTTTCTTTCAAGAGCTGTAAAACTAAACTGGAGCCATCTTACCTGTCAAGACCTGAACCTACAGATGGCATCAGTCACAGCTGCATTCCTTCTTGGCTGGGTTTCAGTGATGTCACGCACAGGGGCGAGAGAAAGCCAGCCCTGGGGACCTGGGCTTAGGTCTCGGCAGGTACGCACAGGTGGAAGCTACTGCAAACATTATCATTATAAAATGTTTCTGGGTGACACTATACCATCATAGAGTTTTCTGCTGGGTGACTGTGAACTAATTCCCCTTTTGGGTTTAGTGGCTTTGGGAATTAGAATTGCGATGACCAAAACAGTAATTCCGCATTTGTACTTACTGGGATTTAAACAGGCATGTCAGTTGTAGTGAAACAAAAGCAAAATTTTTCAAAAGAGATAGTTAAAAAGTTAATTATTGTCGTTAAATAAGATGTCATTTAAAATACACTTACAATATTTATGAACTTAGAAATGGTTAATTTTGAGGGTTTCTTTTGTTTTTTCCTTTTCAATCTGAATTAAGAAAGGGGGTAATAAGGCATCCAGGTGTATTTTAACTAGGGATTTAGGCGCCTGGATCAAACTGTCAACTTCTATTTGCCAGAAATATCCGTTCATGTGGGATTAGCTTGGACTCCATTTACCTCACAGAAAGAACTTCACCAGTTTTGAAATAAAATATTTTCTCCCATAAATTTTAGACAGTTACAAGGGAGACAACTAGGAACTCCAGTCTGATCCTTCTGGAGGTGAAGGGATGAGGAGAAAGGGGAGAGGGAATAAAACCAGGACAAAATTCATTGTTCTCATGGGAAAAGCATTTTGGGGAGATTATCAGATGAACTGCTTACAGACTTACAGATCTCTTGCCTTTCTTGTTTCAGCTTTGCTCTATGACTTCAGGGGACTGATTTTTTCTTAACCATAACATGTGTCACCCCATTCAGAATTCTGGGTGTTTCTGTGTTCGGTCCATGTTGAGCCACTGCTCGTTGGTTGGCTTCACATTCTTGTGGAAATGGAAGGTTTCAACATACTCTCAGGTATGACCTCACAATGGATATTTCCAAAGTCGTGGTTCATGGGGTGTGTGAATCAAAGTTGTAATGGCTTTGCAACCAAAAACTTATAATAACCATAGCATCTGGCATGCTGGAGATGCCCAAGGGCTTAAATACTTCAAATCTTCTCAGATCCTGTTGACATTAATGAAATTCACAAGATTTCCTTCCCCTGAAGATAAAAGCTTTGAAGCAAGCCCCCGATTCCCAGCTGGATGTCTCTCTCTCTCGTCCTCTCTTTTTGACACTGGAGCTGGCTGACTAAAGCACGAGGCTACTAAGCCATCACATTTCCCGAAGCTCGAGGAAAGGTTTTCATCTCCTGAATGGAGGCACTGATCACTTGTGAAGCTGAAGATATCTTGGGTCTTCAACCAATTGTAGATTAAATATTTAAATTTCTGTTCAGATGGCCAATGAAGATTTCTGAACAATTGCAATTTATTTCAACTGAAAAGCAGACTTATTTTTCTGAGAACTGAAAAATTACAATATTTGGAATATACTGGTGCAGTAGAAAGAGCTCTGGATTTCAAGGCAGATAAGTTGGGATTTAGTTTTTCAATAACTTTGTAGACAGGTTATTCAGTGGTGTCACTAGTGGGGTACAGAGGGTGTGGGCTGCACCAGGTGACACTGTCAGAGGGGGTGACACCAGAATGACCATCTATAAAAATGTCCCTGTAGTTTGCTATAACAACAAAACATTTTTTGTAAGCCTTTGAATTGTGGTGTTGGCGAAGAATATTGAATATACCATGGACTGAGAAAAGAATGAACAAATCTGTCTTGGAAGAAGTGCGGCCAGAATGTTCCTTAGAGTCAAGGATGGCGAGACTGCGTCTTACATACTTTGGGCATGTTGTCAGGAGGGATCAGTCCCTGGAGAAGGACATCATGCTTGGCAGAGTACAGGGTCAGCGGAAAAGAGGAAGACCCTCAACGAGGTGGATTGACACAGTGGCTGCAACAATGAGCTCAAGCATAACAACGATTGTAAGGATGGCGCAGGACCGGGCAGTGTTTCGTTCTGTTGTGCATAGGGTCGCTATGAGTCAGAACAGACTCGAGGACACCTAACAACAACAACATCTTAAATGTATCAGTATACCCACAATGCTAAAACTCTGTGCTAATTTTAATTTTTGAACCTTCTAATGTGTTCCACTCAGAGCTGTCATTATTACCCAATTACAGGGACGCTTTGAATCCCATGATTTCATTTGCATGTATTACAAGGAGGCGCTGTTTTTTACGTTGCCACCGGTGTTTTTACAGTTGCTGATTTTGTCTAATTTTCTGGTGTTTTAGCACAATATTGTGGTAATTAGTATTTGTGAACCTATATCAATAGCTTTTTGAGGATGAAATAGTAATTAGAGGAAAAGGAGGAATGATATATGGGAATTATGATTTGAGTAACATTAGTACAATAAACGTTACTAAAGATTCTGTATGGTCTGGTATGGGACGAGGTCCATGGGGGGGCGGGGTGACACCACGAGTTGCTGCACTGGGTGACACCAACCCTAGCGACACCATTGAGGTTACTTAATTTCTGAGTCTCAGCTTCCTCCTGCGTACAACAATTTTGAAGAATTATACAGTTGCTTTGGGATCATACAGTTAGTCTGTAATATTATAAAATATAATGTTAGGATGGATAGGAACCCAGAGGTTGTCCAAAGTTCAGACACTTTGTTGTACATAAATCTCATAAAATCACCTTCAACTTCAAGTTCTAAGAAAACCCAAAATGACCAAATGTTTATGTAATTAATTCTAGTCAAGAAAGAACACTGTCAAAAAACTCAAATTATTTGTTGACACAATTCCAAAAGTTATTTCATTCTGCCATTTCAATAAACCTATATAGATTCTGATTTCTTAGAAGTCTATGGATTGATTTATTTTACATACTCAAATTGACAAGGATTTGGTCAAGATTATCAAAAAGGCAAGTTAGGACCACCTCAGGTTAATGGCTATTCTGATCTGGGAGTTATACTGAGAAAAATAGGTGCGTTCACCAATTTATCACTATTCAGGTAGTTACAACAATAGATTCAATGACCACTGAATTCAGCTGGATTTAATTCTGTGAAGTGAAAGCCTCTCTCTTTTCTTCTTGGCTGGCGTGACCCAACGAGTAGACAACGTCAATCAAGGAAGAGAGAGTTCAGTCCAGCTCCACCTCGAATCTAGTCCCTGCCGCCTTCTCGAGGTGGGGTAATCATAATAATAATAACAATAGCAATGGCATACTGTGATTTACACTGATTGGCTAATTCAGAATTAAGAACAGCCCTGTGAGGTAGATATTATTATTAGCTCCTCTTCACGAAGGAGGAAGGTGAGAAAACTGGCTGGCGTGGTACAAGCAGTAAGTGATACTGGGACACTGACAAAGAGAAACTGTGGTAGGTTATCTGCTGACATGATGGGAAGACCCAGGAGGAGAGGCCTAAGAATGGGCCACAGGTGTATATGTCAACAGAGGAAGTGTGTGAGGTAGCACAACTTAGGTCTCTCTCCCCATGGAAGGACTTTAACCCTGGAGAGAAGGAATATATATCATCAGGAGAGAGGATCTTAGAGAATAAATGTGTGAGCAGACAGCTACTTGCGGCAGCCAATCAATTAGTGGTTCATACGGTAGTAAACTGTTCATCTTAGCTTCATTTTTATGTACTATGGTGCTATCTTTACTGCATTATATGTTCTTGAAATAATAACATCATTCACAGAGATATATGCAGAAAGACAAAAATCAAGTTTAACTGATTTCCAAGGCTTTTTTGCAAGGCCATATACATGACGAAGTTGGGGTAATTTCAGCAGTGATTTCAGACTTCCTCTTCCCTGTTGTTGTAAGCATTCCCTATGATTTATGTCTCAATCTGGTGGGGACCGTTATAACCAGAATACCAAAAGCCAAACCCGTTGCCATCAATTCTGACTCATAGTGACCCTATAGGACAGAGTAGAACTGCCCCATAGGGTTTTCAAGGAGCGGCTGGTAGATTTGAACTGCCAACATTTTGATTAGTAGCCAAGCTCTTAACCACTGTGTCGCCAGGGCTCGGGGACCATTATATAGTCTTACAAATGGGGAGATGCTAGGGCTCTTGGGTACAAGCCAGAAGAGCAGTCTGAGAGTCAGTGTCTGGGATGCCATTTCTCCCTAGTGGGAGGACCGAGGCCTTGGGGAAACAGACAACTGGAGAACGGGACTCGGCTGAGAAAGTATAAAGTGGGAATCTTGCAGGCATCTGAATGGCCGTTCTAAATCCTTAAAAAAAAAGCCACCTTTAAGACACAGATGTTGGGATGATGGGGAACTTTGACTCAAATTCCAGGTTGACGCCCTCTATGAAGACCAAGAGGATGTCCTTCAGGAAAGTGCGCTTATGATTCTCCGACAGTACTCAATGTAATTTAATGTTGTATGGGGACCCTCAGATGGCCCCCACAGGTAAGTGCTGAATGCCCCGTCTTCATCAAGTACCTATTAGTGGCGAGGCCCCATGCTTGGGCTGGAAGGTTAGTCCTCATTGAGTCCTCCTCCACTTTATTCAGTTTGGATTGCTCAGTGCTTGGTGGGTCTGTTAATAGACCCTAGTTCCACCCTGGAGCACAGCTAATAGTCCATTTGGTCTTTCTGTTTTCTAACTTTCTGCTTCCTAAATTACCCCGAAAACTTCCAGATTAATTTCCCTAATAATTCCTCTCCTGATTAATGTAACCAATCTCTGTACGTTGTATGATGGATCAAATTCAAATTCTGGATCATTCTGTAATCTAAATTCCTTGTGAAGCCACCCTTACCTGCTCCTTTCCAAGGCTTCCTGTTCTGCTCAGACTGGGCTTCCTACTCACCCCAACGTGTGAAATTTTCATTCAGACCTGTAAAATTCCCCTCTCCCCCACGGTAAGTCCCAGAAGGTACATCTTGGATTCACTTTCTCTGTGATGTTGACTTACAATCATGTCTCCTTCTTTTGAGTCTCTAGGGCAATAATAGTCTTTACTCCTTCAAGCCCCACACTTGACTGCATGTCAGGCTAGAACCCTTAACAAATGTTTGTGTTTACATAGCTTTCCTAGATTTTACCGCCTCTTGGAGGATAGGGTCATGCTACTTATTTTACAGACGGTTCATTGGCAGCAAATAAAAAAAACAAACACTTGTAAAATGAATGAATTAATGAGTGAATGACTACTCTGTGGGTTTATTGTATCCAGGCACTGTTATAAGCAAACTCAGTTCTAAATAAATTGTATGTTAAATGTAATATGAACAGTTTGTCCATGTGAGTTCTCATCTATGAAAATAGCAGACTGACACATCTTTCTCCCGTGGAGCGGCTGGTGTGCTCTAACCACCGACCTTTTGGTTAGCAGCCGGGCTCTTAACCACTGTGCCACCAAGGCTCCTTCATGGAAATAGTATTTATGTGAATTTGGAAAGATGCAACCAAATAAGTTTAAGCACGGGAAAAGTTTCTATAGTTTGATAGATGCTTCTCTCAGTCAAAGTCTTCCTTGGTTCAAGTGGGATTTATCTGGATTAGCCTTGAATTTGAGAAAACAAAACAAAACTTTCTTTTTCCAAAGTGAAAATTCAGATTATCCCATTCATTTTATTACCAGCCTTTGCTTCAAGATGTAGGAAATACTGGGGTTTTATAATGCATTCGTTTAATATTGTCTATATTTTGATTAATATGATTTCTTACATAGCTACACGGTAATTTTCAACCAGCTCAAGAAATAGCAAAACAAGTGATTTTGATTGGAAAGGAAATATTGATTGCTGCTTTCAGAAATGATGCGAACCTATCAGGAAATAATTTTCACTATTTCTATACTGACTGGAAAACTTTTGCAGGGACAACGACTGTTATCATGGTCTCCGTTTCCAGGATGTTATATACAGTCCATTTAGTGATATTATGTACAGTCCATTTTTAGCTCTGATTTTTCTCTTTTTGTAACTGAGGTACAAAAAGGAAACAAACAAAAAAACACCCTCAGATTTCTTACAAATGGTATCAGCGAACACAGGAAACCATGGGGAAATGCATTTGTTCAATCACCTTCTTTAGGACTTTGATCTACCAGATGAACCCCAGCCTGTCTGTGCCCACACTGGTGACCACCCCCCCACAGAGCGTGATTAAGAAATTTTACAGGATTAGCTTGTACAACAGGCCACAGAGCCGCAGAGTAAAAAACCTTGATGCACTCATCGTTCTATTGCAAAAGAAAATAAACACCAGTTAAACCCAGTTGCCACGGAGTTGACTCTGATTCGTGGCGACCCCGTGTGTGACGGAGCAGAACTGGGCACCACAGGGTTTTCAATGGCTGATTATTTTGAAGTAGATCACCGGGCCTTTCTTCTGAGGTGCCTCTGGGTGGACTGAAACCATCAACCTTTCAGTTAGTAGCCAAGCACTTAACCATTTGCGCCACCCAGGGACTCCTAAATGAATAAATCATCTCACTAAGTGTGCTTAAAGTGAGAAAACGGGTTATACCATTTCCGTAGATCAGATGTTTCCCCGATTATTTGGGACAAATCTCAGCCTGCCTAAACTACCTAGTCTTTGAAAGTTCTCAAATGAACTAATGAGTGCAAAATTTGTGTAGATTTCTACACCATTAGCTGGGAAATTTACAGAGTGGGAACTTTTCTCATCATATGAGCTAATTAATGTAAAAATCATATATTTAATGAGCAAATCAAAGCGGTGTGCTAACTGCTGTAAAAGTGACAGAGTTAAAACCTTCCAACCTTTTACAACTGTCTCAGTTTAAAATAACCTCACAGGACTTTGGAAAGCTCTGACTATCCACTTCACCAGCTTCTGTGCTGGAGAAAGACCCTCTTCCCCAAAGCATGTTAGTGGAGTACATCAAGAGAAAATGCTGGAGCTGGCCCCATGACATTTCACAGATGGTCAGGGTTTTGCTAAAGTCCAGTCAAAGTTGGGGCCACACAGTGGAAAAAAAAAAAAGAGAGAGAGAGCGAGGCACCTAAACTGAGGAAGCAAAATGAAAATGTGGCCATTTAATTTGCCGTAACAGCAAAATTGGGTTTACACAGAATTGAAACTAAAGCTTGTTGGAAATGCTGATGGGTGAAATATGCTGACTTTTGATACTTTCGAATAAAGACTGTTTATTTGCCTGAGTTACATTTTTATCTCTTGAATTCCTCAGTTTCGTGCCCCCAGTTGCTTTTCTCTGAATCAGGACTTTAGGAGTAGCAAGTGCAGAGAAAAGGCAGCCTGGAAAGGGCTCCCAAGGGGTTGAGACCCTGTGGACAAGGACATGCGTGCAGGCTTCTCATTGCACACAAATGGATTTGAATCCCAGCTCATCGGGACCCTCGCTAATTGAATGGGACCCTCAGTCGCTGACTGAAACAGGCCTAATAATACCTACTTAAGGGGAGGTGCAAGAAGGCAGTGGTGGCTTGGTGGTAGAATTCTCACCTTCCATGAGGGAGACCAAGGTTCAATTCCCGGCCATCTGTCAGTGGAAGCTTGTGTATTGCTATGGTGCTAAACAGGCTTCAGTGGAGCTTCCAGAGTAAGGCACACTGGGAAGAAAGGCTGGCCATCTACTGCCAGAAATCTCCCAATAAAAACCCTGTGAGAATATACATTTTATTTTTATAAAATATGGAAGCAGCTGATAAACTTTGGCAATTATTATTACTGTAGCTCTTATATTTGTATTCTCACTCCCAGATAATAGCAGATCATCTATAATTTAACTCTCTTCTGGGATGGGACTGGAAGTATTGCCCAGAACACCACAGAGTAAGCTTTTTACTTGATCGTTTAATGAAATGGGTCCACTCTTCAGGCTCACAAAGGAAGCAGCACTTGAGCTGTTTTATCCTTCAGTTAGGTGGGAGAGCAAGGGCACCACTACCTGACTTCACCCTGAATGCACAGCCTCATCCTTGGCTGTACCACCATCCAGCTGTGGCTTGTTTCCCAGTCCACAGGTACTCTGGCCCTGGTTGGGCCTCCCATAGATGATCAAGATGCATGGTTGCTGGATTTTATAAGCAAACAATTTATGACATAAATGTACACTCAATGGTCTCTCATTTCCCCCTTTTTTTTTCATAGTTTAATATAGAGCCCTGGTGGCATGGTGGTCAGCAGCTTGAATCCACCAGCCACCCCTTGGAAATCTTATGGGGCAGTTCTCCTTTGTCCTATAGGGTTGCTATGAGTTGGAATTGACTCCATGGCTAGTGGTTTTTTTTGTTTCATTTTGTTTTTTATAGTTCAATATGTTGGTGCCCAAATTAACAGGGAAAGTTGGGTTACTGTTATAAAGCAAATGGTGCTCAGGCTTGGCTATCTGAGGGCTGGCCATGCTGTGTTGTTCTCTTTGGCCTCAACAAAGTCCTGGTTTTTCTAATTTCAGGAACATAGTTAGTGATGAACCAGCTCCCTAAGTTGTTGGCTTACTGTGTTTGATGTATCCTTGTTAACCAGCAAGAAAAAGTGGATTTTGTTTCTGAACACAAGCCTGTTACTTGTGCCTCAAGCCACCATAAGGTCATTATTATGTAGCATTCTTAAGGGACTTAATATTTGCACAATAGTTAACATTTGTATTTCCTAATTTTATGTTTTAAGGCAGGCTATATAATTGGCTCACCATCCATCTGTCAGTTTGTCCTCCTGTGGTGGCCTGTCCTACTGTGGTTGCTGTGATGTTGGAAGCTATGCCACTGGTACTTCAAATACTAGCAAGGTCACCCATGATGGG